>NC_079323.1:8826011-9129042 GCF_029931775.1 Euleptes europaea
GGATCTTTGGCATCCTCTTGATAACTCATATTTATTGGATTGTTAGTGTAAATTTTGTATCTGTTTGTACTCCCTTTGTATATGCTGTATATATTTATTCACTTTGCACTTTATAAATTTCACTTATTTGCTTTATAGTGTTATAGTGCTGTTTTGGGTTGCTCCAATTATCCTTACAGCACTGAGCCTTCTTTTTTTGTGGTTGAACCTCCAGATGGTGGCTGCAGATCTCCTGGGACTACAACTGATCTCCAGACAGCAGAGATCAGTTCATCTGGAGAAAATGGCCTCTTTGGAAGATATACTGTATGGCATTATATCCCACTGAAGTCCCTCCCGTCTCCAAACTCCCCTCTCCTCAGGCACCGCCCCTCAAACTCTCCAGATATTTCCCAACCCGGAGCTGGCAACCCTGGTATGATGCAGCCCTTCCCAAACTCTTGGATAGACCAAGTCGAGGTCAGTGAGCAATTCATGAATGGATCTTCGACAGCATTTGTTAAACAGTGTACAGAAGTTGTATGGGGCCTTATTTTAAATCACAGCTAACAAAAGTTTATGTATTTATTAAAACATTTGTATCCCTGCCAAAAATAAATAAATCATAGACCAAATCAAACCTGAATTGACCGTAGAAGCTAGAATGACTAAACTGAGGATGTCATACTTTGGTCACACTATGAGAAGACAGGAGTCCCTGGAAAAGACTATCACGCTGGGTAAAGTGGAAGGCAGCAGGAAAAGAGGAAGGCCCAACAAGAGATGGATCTGCTCTGTAAAGGAAGCCATGGCCCTCAATTTGCAAGACTTGAACAAGGCTGTTAAGGATAGGACGTTTTGGAGGACATTGATTCATAGGGTCGCCCTGAGTCGGAAGCGACTTGACGGCACTCAACCCACACATCCCGCCTTTCCTCTTGGCTCAAGGGAGGTTACGGCAACAGTTTTTTTTAAAAAAACCCACATTTCCAGTTAAAGCCAAAAATAAAACAGCCAACCCCAGATCCCTTCCCCCTCCCCTGCTCAAAAGGTGCCTACCATTCAAACCCCTTCAAATAGGGTTGCCAGGTCCCTCTTCGCCATCGGCAGGAGATTTTGGGGGTGAAGCCTGAGGAGGGCGGGGTTTGGGGAGGGACTTCAATGCCATAGAGTCCAATTGCCAAAGCGGCCATTTTCTCCAGGTGAGCTGATCTCTATCGGCTGGAGATCAGTTGTAATAGCAGGAGATCTCCAGCTAGTACCTGGAGGTTGGCAACCCTACCCTCAAAAGCCCTAGCAAACTTTCCCTTCTGACAAACAAACCTGACACCTGATAATGACTGATTGTTTTCGCCATGCGCCATTAAATTATAATTAACCACATTATCACAATTAACAATGGAAGCTCCATCCCTGCTCACAAGGGCTGGGTGTGTGTGTGTGTGATAAGGATATTAGCACCAAAGGAGCTTGTTTTGCAAGGACAGCGGGAGCTCTTGTAGTCTGTGTGACATTGGGAGCTCCTGCTGCTCTTCGTGGCGCGTCAGGCGCCCGGCTGTTCCACTTTATCACTGCAGCATTAATGGTCCTGCTGGGCTGAAGGGCTTTAATTTAGTATTTTGGCTGCGCCGTGCGCGCGGAAAAACCAAATCCATAGACAATGTCAATACATAATAATGTTTTAGGGCCCCGCCGAGAGGTGCACTAAGTACATAAACCAATCATCCCCTTTGTAGCGTTCGGGGTTTTAACAAACCACGAGAAACTATTTAGCGAGCGGCTGCAAACCGCTGGGCTCGATCCATTAAACCGAGAGGAGCGGGGAACTTTATGGCCCGGGCTCCCTGGGAGTCACCTGAGCATGCCGTGGCTCTGCGGCGGAGCATCTGCTTGGCGTGCAGAAGGTCCAAGGTTCAATCCCTGGCATCTCCAGTTAATCCACCCTGAGCCCAGTCTTACTGGGGGATCCTTCCTTAAGTGGTAGAGAAAACTGGCATATAAAAACCAACTCTTCTTCTTCAAACTCCAGGTGGCACCTGGAAATCTCCCGTTATTCCAGTTGATCTTGAGATGACCAGGATCAAATGGCTGCTTTGGAGGATGGAGTCTATGGCATTATATCTTGTTGAGGTCCCTCCCCCTCCCCAGGCTCCACCTCCAAAATCTCCAGGTATTTCCCGATCCAGAGCTGGCAACCTTACGTACAATGCCAAAGCCCTTCTTTTTCTCCAAGGGAAACTGATCTGTTATCTTGAGATGAGCTGTAATTCCAGAGGACCCCCAGCTCCCACCTGGAGGCTGGCATCCCTACCGGAGACACATCAATGAATGATTAGTACTTGTGTAAAGAGACCATTTGCCCTGACCCGGATGGCCCAGGCTAGCCTGATCTCGTCAGATCTCAGAAGCTAAGCAGGGTCAGCCCTGGTTAGTATTTGGATGGGAGACCACCAAGGAAGTCCAGGGTTGCTGTGCAGAGGAAGGCACTGGCAAACCACCTCTGTTAGTCTCTTGCCATGAAAACCCCCCAAAAGGGGTCGCCATAAGTCGGCTGCGACTTGAAGGCACTTTACACACATGCAAAGAGGCCATTTGCTCCTGAATACTGTTATGTGGGGAGGCTGGAGTCGTGAGAGAAAGGTGCTCTGGACATTCTCAGAAGAACTTCTTCCTATATTCTGGGACTCAGCTCTGCTATTGAACACCCAAAGCTGCCTTATACCGAATCAGACCCTTGGTCCATCAGAGTCGGGGATTGAACCTGGGACCTTCAGCATGCTGATATGGCAAACAAGGGTTTGTGGGGGGAGAGAGAGACCTGAGATCAATATTTCAAGAAAACAGTTTATTTGCAGCTGCTGACTCAGAGGCCCTAATGGGCAGAAATCTCTGAGCCCCGATCATACTGAGGAAGGGATATTTATCCAAATTCAAGATATGACAACCCATCAACATTCAGGATAGGCTGATAGCACTCCAGACATAGAGGCGGCGCAGTACAGTTCAGTTCTATCCAGTTTCTCCTATCAATGTTTATAGTTCACTCTGACTCTCCATGACTCTTAACCCACTTCCTTAGCACACAGACATACAGGGATATTCTGCCCAGCAACAAGCTATTCCCTGGCTGTCCTAATACATTTTACAGAAAGGAAAAGAGATTATTACAAATTGCTAAATCAGTGGATCTTCCATAGTCAGGGGAAGTCTACCTGCTGTCACAATGCCAAGCAGATGTTCTACCACTGAGCCACAGCCCCTCCCCAAGTTGGGAGATTGAACACATGAAGCTGCCTTATACTGAACCCTTGGTCCATCAAAGACAGTATTGTCTAATCAGACCGACAGCGGCTCTCCAGAGTCTCAGGGAGGGCTCTTTCACGTTACCTACTTGCCTAGTCCCTTTAACTGGAGATGCCGGGGATTGAACCTGAGACCTTCAGCATGCCAAGCAGATGCTCTGCCACTGAGCCATAGCCCCTCCCCTATTGAAAGCAGACTCAGGAGGCTAAGTCCTGGTGAATCTTTGCACCAGGCAATTCCAAGAGAGGAAGGGGAAGAACAGCTGAGAGAGCACTCAGCCAAAACAAGAAAGAAGAGTTGTAAGAAAAATAACTTGATCTTTATATGAAGCGTTGCTAGAGATTCACAGAAAGCAAGAAATGGGTTTGTGGCGCAGGGAAGCAGAAGGTTTATCTCCCCTGGCTGCTGGTGGGATCGGTGCTTCAGTTCTGAAGAGAGAAGTTCTGGAGCTTTCATCTACGTGGTAGGGACGACATTGCTCCATATACCTGGCTTCTAAATGTGCAGAGGAGAGACTGAGGTAGCTCAGCGGGGAAGGGAAAGTCTGCTTATATTCACCAGTGCTTTCTTTTGTCTTCTCCGCTCAACAATTCTGTGCCACGGAAGCCCTGACTGGTCCTACGCTAGTCAGCCATTGCTGCACCTCAGTGTACCTTGGCAGCCATTCAACAGGACTGTTTGGTGCACACATGTGTCCATTTTATGTTTATCTAGACCAGGGGTGGGGAACCTTTTTTCTGCCAAGGGCCATTTGGATATTTATAACGTCATTCGCGGGCCATACAGAATTATCAACTTAAAAATTAGCCTGCTATATTTGGTCAAACATTTAGCCAAAAGGCACGACCAGAGACAGCTCCGATTGTCTGCCACATAGAGTGACTCACTTTTGAGCTCTGCTGTCCCTAGCTGGGCCCAAGAGATTCAGGCAGGGCAGCATCCTTCTGAGCTAGAGATCTGCCAGGACCCATGAAGGGCCAGACCAAATGATTTCGCAGGCCTTATACGGCCCCCGGGCCTGACGTTCCCCACCCCTGATCTAGACTGTCATAGCCTTTTTTTCTTTCCAATGGGGAAGCAAAACAAAACAGAAGAAGAAGAAGAAGAAGAAGAAGAAGAAGAAGAAGAAGAAGAAGAAGAAGAGGAGGAGGAGGAGGAGGAGGAGGAGGAGGAGGAGGAGGAGAGCTGGTTTTTATATTCCAACCTTCTCTACCACTTAAGGGAGAATCAAACTGGCTTACAATCGCCTTCCATTCCCCTCCCCACAACAAAGATGGGGCTGAGAGAGCTGTGACTAGGGTCACCCAGCTGGCTTCATGTGGTGGAGTGGGGAAACCAACCCGGTTCACCAGATTAGCATATACCACTCATGTGGAGGAGTGGGGAATCAAACCCAGTTCTCCAGATTATAGTCCACCGCTCCAAGGAGGAAGGTGGGGTTTGGGAGAGGAGGAAGTTCAGGAGGGTACAATACCATAGAGTCCACCCTCCAATGCAGCCATTTTCTCCAGGGGAACTGATCTTGGTCATCTGGAGATCAACTGTAACAGCGGGAGATCTCCAGGTACCACCTGGAGGTTGGCAACACTACACTACTCTAGACCAGCTCTCCCAAGGAAGAGAGGCAGTCTTGGAACAAACATTGGGAGGGGGGCTTTATCCTCCCTACTTGCCAGTCCCGGAATGCAACACTGTAATTTGGAACTTGGCTGCAAGTTTTCGATGCGTATCGTGCATGTGCCGGCTCATTTTGATCAACAAAGCAGATCACAAAAGCAGTATCTATGCTAATGGATTTCTCCCTTGCGGAGGATGGATACAAAGCAGGCAGAACTCTGCCAAACCAAAAATACAAACTCATTCCCAAAGAAGCCCAAGGCAATTTCTGTACTACATTCATCACACGCACACAAAGCCCTTTGTCAGAGGGCTAGAACTCTTCTACAAAGTTTTGCTTACTCCAGAAAAGTGCATTATAAAACCGCCATAGTTCAGCATTATGTTTTGCACAGTGACTGACCAGTGACTGACAACAAGCAAGGTATGAGGACCCCCAAGCCTACTCCCCTGTTGCAGTCCCTCCCAGCATTGGTACTCAAAACATAAGAAAAGCCACGGTGGATCAGACCAAGGCCCATCAAGTCCAGCAATCTTTTCACACAATAGCCAACCAGGTGCCTCTAGGAAGCCCACAAACAAGACAAATGCAGCAGCACCATCCTGCGTGTGCTTCGCAGCCCATAAAATAATAGGCATGCTCCTCTGATCCTGGAGAGAATAGGTGTGCATCATGACTAGTATCCATTTTGACTACTAGCCATGGATAGCCCTCTCTTCCATGAATATGTCCACTCCCATCTTCAAGCCTTCCAAGTTGGCAGCCATCCCCACATCCTGGGGCAGGGAGTTCCACAATTTAACTATGTGTTGTGAGAAGAAATAATTCCTTTTATCTCTCACCCTCCAGCTTCAGCAGATTACCCCGCGTTCTGGCATTATGAGAGAGGGAGAAAAGCTTCTCCATGTCCACTCCCTCCATACCACGCATAATTTTATAGATCTCCATCATGTCTCCCCTTAATCGCCTTCTTTCCAAGCCAAACAGCCATGTTTTAGCAGTTGCTCTAGCCTCCTGATCATTTTGGTTGCTCTTTTCTGCACCTTCTCAAGCTCTACAATATCCAGGGTTGCCAGGTCCCTCTTTGCCACCGGCAGGAGGTTTTTGGGGCGGAGCCTGAGGAGGGCAGGGTTTGGGGAGTGGAGGGACTTCAATGCCACAATTGCCTCTATCATATCTCTATATGAGATAATACTCTATATGACAGATAGTACTCTATAAAGTACTATGTACCAGCATGGTGTAGTGGCTAAGAGCGGGGGACTCTAATCGGGAGAACTGGTTTCGATTCCCCATTCCTCCACATGCAGCCTGCTGGGTGACGTTGGGCTAGTCACAGTTCTCTCTGAACTCTCTCAGCCCCACCTACCTCGCAGGGTGTCTGTTGTGGGGAGAGGAAGGGAAGGAGATTGTAAGCCGACTTGATTCTCCTTAAAACGGTAGAGAAAGTCGGCATATAAAAACCAGCTCTTCTTCTACTACATCGAAGATGCCGCATCAAATAAATAAGAATGACAAAATGGATCCCGGCCTTCTGTACTATTTTCGCCTTCCTGACTTAGAATTTTGCTTTCATGCAGCCGCAGAAGCCGTGCTCTCTCGGCAACGGAAGAAGCGGATGGGAGAGGCCCCATTTAAAAAAAAAAATGTTTGCACATCTGAGGCAGGCAGACTTCCTACAGACAAACCACTTAATTTTGAACCGCATGTTTATTTGATCTTCACCGCTGATAGCGTCTCTGAATATTTAAACCTGAGAAGAAATGGACAACTTACTGGTGCTTGAAATTCATGCTGTCGAGCGCCGTGCGAATTGCCACTAAATCTTCACAGCGCAAGGCGCACGCACACCCAGACACGAAATCGGCCCCTATTCCCTCCGCGATGCAAATTAAAATTGCAATATTAGATTTGCTGTCTACTTGAAGGCACTTCATCTAGTTCTCTGAGCTTTCGATAATCAACCCTCCTCCCTTTAGCTCTGCGTAAGCGAGGCAGAATTACACATGCCCAATCATTCCAAATGGGCCCACTTCATCCTATGATGGATAACTTTGATTTCCCCTGTACTGTCAGGGTTTTCCCCACCTGCTAAAAATGTGTACACTGGATTCTCATAATCTCCCCACAAATGCAGTGAGTTGGAGCAGTGTGTTTGGACTAGGAACCCAGATAGACACACACAGAGAAACATACACTGCAGTCTATCAAGATCCCCCAAAATTCTGCTCCGATTGATAGTAGGGTTGCCAGGTCCCTATTCACCAACGGCAGGAGGTTTTTGGGGCGGAGCCTGAGGAGGGTGGGGTTTGGGGAGGGGAGGGACTTCAATGCCATAGAGTCCAATTGCCAACTGATCTCTATCGGCTGGAGATCAGTTGTAATAGCAGGAGATCTCCAGCTAGTACCTGGAAGTTGACAACCCGAATTGATAGGGAGCTCCCACAGATAGGGTTGCCAGCTCTGAGTTGGGAAATACCTGGAGATTTTGGGGGTAGAGCCTGAGTAGGGTTGCCAGCCTCCAGGTGGCGGCTGGAGATCTCCCGCTATTACAACTGATCTCCAGGCAACAGAGGTCAGTTCCCCTGGAGAAAATGGCCGCTTTGGAAGGTGGACTCTGTGGCATTGAACCCCACTGAAACCAGCTTATAATCACCTTCCCTTCCCCTCCCCACAGCAAACACCCCACCTACCCCAAAGGGTGGGGGTTACCGCATTATGTATTCCCAGCGATGTATTAAGAGTTTGAAAATGTTATAAAAAACATCTCTTTAAAAGGGTTTTTGGATGCAATGGCTAATAAATGGTTGGAAGACGTCTTCACAGCTAAAGGGGACAAACAAAGTGCAAACAGTATTTTTTATAAAATTTTCAAACTCTTAATATATTGCTGGAATACATAATGCGGTAACACCCGGTGTCTTTCATGGGGAGGGGAAGGGAAGGTGACTGCAAGCCGGTTTGACTCTTCCTTAAGTGGTAGAAAAAGTCGGCATATAAAAAACCAACTCTTCTTCATCTTCTTCCCTTGGCTGCTTGATATGCCTGTCTTGTTGCTCAAGAGCACAAATGTAGGAGGTTGATACTGGAAGGGTGGGCCTGTCATCCAAGATAAATAGCTTCAGCCCAATTTGTTTGTATTCAGGAAGTCAGGTTGCAACTCAAATGGCTTATTGCTGGAAAAAGTCAAGGGGATTGCTACAGAAAGCGAGCGAAGGACTGCAGTTCTACCCACCTCTTTTATTTCCACTTCTTCTTAATCTCCACTTTCCAGCTGCCTAATCTCTTTTATCTCTCCACTATTATAAAAGACCATGCGTTCCCCCACATTGACCTTGTCTGGCTGGGCCAACACTCCCATACAGGTAGGCTCGACAGCTACCAAGAGCAGAACAATTCAGAGAGCATAAGAGATGCTGGAAAGAAGAAGAGGAAGAAGAGAAAGAAGAAGAAGAGTTGGTTTTTATATGCCAACTTTCTCTGCCACTTAAGGAAGAATCAAACCGGCTTACAATCACCTTCCCTTCCCCTCCCCACAACAGACACCCTGTGAGGTAGGTGGGGCTGAAAGAGTGTGACTTGCCCAAGGTCACCCAGCTGGCTTCATGTGGAGGAATGGGGAATCAAACCCGGTCCTCCAAATCAGAGTCCAGCACTCCAAACCACCGCTCTTAAATACTATACCACGCTGCCTCTCTAAAGGTAGTCCCTTGTGCAAGTACCGGGTCATTCCTGACCCATGGGGGCGACGTCACATCCACACCCATGGGGGCGACGTTTACTATGCAGACTTGTGTTTACAGGGTGGCTTGCCAGTGCCTTCCCCAGTCATCTATACTTTACCCCAAGCAAGCTGGGTACTTATTTTACCGACCTTGGAAGGATGGAAGGAAGGCTGAGTCAGCCTTGAGCCAGCTTCCTGAAACTGATTTTCATCGGGATCGAACTCAGGTCGTGAGCAGAACTTTCGACTGCAGTACTGCAGCTTACTGCTCTGCGCCACGGGGCTCCTCCCTGTAAATGAACTGTTGGAACAGCAGAACAGGCTTCCTCGGGAGATGGTAAACTCTCCTTTTAAGTAGAGGCTAGATGGCCATCTGTCAGCAGTGCTGATTCTATGACCTTAGGCAGATCGTGAGAGGGAGGGCATTTTGGCCATCTTCTGGGGTCCCGGGGTGGGGGGTGGGGGGGAGGTAGTTGTGAATTTCCTGCATTGTGCAGGGGGTTGGACTAGATGACCCTGGTGGTCCCTTCCAACTCTATGATTCTATGACCTGAAGCCAAACTCTGAGACTGGTTTATTAAGCGCAATTCCAATATAACCCCAAGAAGGCTTTCCTGGGATTAAGCCCCATTGACTGGACTTGAGTAAGATTCTGACTAGACCTGCTTAGCATGGCACTGTACACCTAAATTATGGTTTTGTGCACTTCCTGAATGCAGACATCTAGCTTTAATCCTAATTTACTCCTAGATTACTGTTTGCCGGTGCCCTCCTGGGCTACAGGGAGACAGAAACGAAACCAACATTTGTCAAGACAAAACAGGATCTGAGTGATTCTCTGAGAGGGGAATTCTAGTTGCATAAACTAACTGCAGTTCAAACAAATCACAATTTTGTGTCATGTCTAAATGAGCCTCAGAGATACGCATTCAGCTGGCAAGTTGGCAAAACAAAAACAAAAACTAAATGCAGCCCTGTTTGATTCTCCCGTCTTTCATTCACGATTTCAATTAAAAGAATCACAGACACAGAAATGTATCCAAAGATTATCCATTCCCACTCCCAAGCCTTCAGGCAAAATAATTACCATTATAATAAACATTATTAATATTTATATAGGACATTTCAAGAAGATGCTCAGAAATCCTCAAAACAGCCCTGTGCAAATGAGAGAAGAACAGCCATGAAATGAACAGTCAGATTCGAGTCAGGCAGCACCTTAGAGACAAAACAGATTTTCAGGGTATAAGCTTTCGAAAGTCAAAATTCCCTTTGTCAGATGCGAGTTGGAAACGAAGGGAGCTTGGACTCTCGAAAGCTTACACCCTGAAAATCTGGTTGGTCTCTAAGGTGCTACTGGACTCAAATCTAACTGTTCTACTGCAGATCAGAATTGGCTACCCTCTGAAACTATCAGCCATAGGGTACATGTTCATGGAGGAGAGGGCTATTCATGGCTACTAGTCAAAATGGGTGCTAGTCATGATGCATACCTATTCTCTCCAGGATCAGAGGAGCATGACCTATTCTATTAGGTGCTGGGGAACACAGGCAGGATAATGCTGCTGCAGTCGTCTTGTTTGCGGTCTTCCTGGAGGCACCTGGTTGCCCACTGTGTGAACAGACTGCTGGACTGGATGGGCCTTGGTCTGATCCAGCAGGGCCTTTCTTATGTTCTCTGTGCAATAGCAGGATTGTTAATCAAGTGGTATTTCTTCACACAACGCATACTTAAATTGTGGAACTCCCTGCCCCAGGATGTGGTGATGGCTGCCAATTTGGAAGGCTTTAAGAGGAGAAGGGACATGTTCATGGAGGATAAGGCTATCCATGGCTACTAGTCAGAATGGATACTAGTCATGATGCATACCTATTCTCTCCAGGATCAGAGGAGCATGCCTATTATTTTGGGTGCGGTGGAGCACAGGCAGGATGGTGCTGCTGCAGTCATCTTGTTTGTGGGCTTCCTAGAGGCACCTGGTTGGCCACTGTGTGAATAGACTGCTGGACTTGATGGACCTTGGTCTGATCCAGCAGGGCCTTTCTTATGTTCTTATGCCTGCTACACACAGAGTATCTTAGCCTCCACTGCAACTAGTAGGGTGTTGGTAGTGGTGGAGATAACCTGGGTGAGGACGTTCCGATTCCCTTCATTTTTGGCCCTGCAACACCCATGATCGTCCTGAAACTGATGGCCAGTTTTCAAATGCTTTATTTTCTGACTAGTTACGCCTGCCACAGACAAAGAAACATAGCGAGTGATTAAAATGTGGAATTCGCTGCCAGAGGATTTAGTTATGGCCCGAGGCATAGACAGCTTTAAAAGGGGATTAGACAGATTCATGGAGGAGAGATCTGTCAGTGGCTACTAGCCATTGTGTCTAAAGGGAACCTCCACGTTCAAAGGCAGTATACCTCTGAATACCAGCGCCAGAAGGCAACATCAAGGGAAGGCCTCGGCCTCTGTGTCCTGTTGTTAGCTCTCCATAGTAACTGGCTGGCCAGTGTGTGAGACTGGACGCTGGACGTAGGGTTGCCAACCTCCAGGTAGTTATCTATCAAAAACATATAAGCACGTGGGCTCTTTAAATGATGCTTAAAAACCTTATAGAGCATTTTTAGAATTGTATATTTTACATGAACAGAATAAACATCCATTATTCAAATGCCTAACTATCTTACCAAACCTGTATGTACATTAGAAGTTGATACATCTCAATACACTACATCTCACCTCACCTACTACTTGATCCTTTCAACCAGGACCCTCTGCATGCAAAGCAGATGTTCTTCCACAGCTCCAACCACTGATCGTACCTCTATGGGCCATAAGAACAGCCTTTGGATTACTTTGGAGCGGTGGAGTCTGATCTGGAGAACCGGGTTTGATTCCCCACTCCTCCACATGAGCGGCGGAGGTTAACCTGGTGAACTGGATTTGTTTCCCCACTCCTCCACATGAAGCCAGCTGGGTGACCTCGGGCAAGTCACAGCTCTCTTAGAGCTCTCTCAGCCCCACCCACCTCACAAGGCATCTGTTGTGGGGAGGGGAAGGGAAGGTGATTGCAAGCCGGTTTGAGTCTCCCTTAAGTGGTAGAGAAAGTCGGCATATAAAAACCAACTCCTCTTCTACCCATGGTAAGTAGCATAGCTGCATCCCCAATGACTGCTATATCATGTTGATTTGGGGGGGGGGGGGAGAGACAACACCTTTCCATTGCTTTAGCCATCTGACCTTAGCATAGGACTCCCCACTTTTTTGAGCCTGCAGGCACATTTGGAAAATGGCCGCCGCAGGAGGCGGAGCCAGCCACAAAAGGATCGCCACAGCTTAACTTCAGTAGCCCAGTGCAGATCCTTGTGCTGTGGTAGCAGCAGCTGCCAGAGCAACTTTTTTAAAAAGCTGCACAGCCAATCAAATCTCCAATAGTCAATCAGAAGCCTTGAGTCCAATCAGAAGCCTTGCTACCAGGCCCCACCCACTTCCTAAAAATATTTGGTGGGTGCCAGAAAAGGTGTCGGCAGGCACCGTGGTACCTGCGGCCACCATGCTGGGGACCTCTGTTTTAGCAACTCGTTTCCCACACCAATGCATAGTGGCATTTAGTATTTAGCATGTAAACTCCTATTAAACTGTAAGATCTCCTGCTTCGATCTTTCCCCCCACCCTGCAGCACCCAAAAAGCAAAGCAAGCCTTCTATTGGTCAAGTTTTTTTTAACAAAGCAAGCCTTCTATTGGCCAAAGCAAGCCTTCTACTGGTCAAGTTTTTTTTAACAAAGCAAGCCTTCTATTGGTCAAAGCAAGCCTTCTATTGGTCAAGTTTTTTTAACAAAGCAAGCCTTCTATTGGTCAAAGCAAGCCTTCTATTGGTCAAGTTTTTTTAACAAAGCAAGCCTTCTATTGGCCAAAGCAAGCCTTCTACTGGTCAAGTTTTTTTAACAAAGCAAGCCTTCTATTGGTCAAAGCAAGCCTTCTATTGGTCAAGGTTTTTTTAACAAAGCAAGCCTTCTATTGGTCAAATTTTTTTAACATGACTTCCTCGCCACGTCACATCTCGTTAAACCATATCGCAGGATGACGCGGTCTGAAATCTTATAAATGAAAGCCTTCCCCCTGGACCACAGCCCAATCTTCCATTAACGACTGATGCGGATTGCTTTGGGGAAGACTGGGGGGAAATAACAGCTGTCAAACATTGACATTGTAGGTCTTCTCGATACAAGAATTTTAAAAAAATACAAATTCATAACTTGTAGAAGGACACGGCCCGAACTCAAAAAATATGTCAGTTGAAATCTTCAGTTTTGTAACACATAATAAAGTCTTGTCCCTTTTTGAGTCAAATGCATAAGGCTGACAGAGAAACAGAGAGAAACCAGATATTGCAGCAAACATCTTCGGATTTGCTTTTAAGTCTCCAGCTAAGAGAGCCAGCGTGGTGTAGTGGTTAAGAGCCGTGGTTCGGAGTGGTGGACTCTTGATCTGGAGAACCAGGTTTGATTCCCCACTCCTCCACAGGAGCAGCGGAGGCTCATCTGGGGAACTGGATTTGTTTCCCTGCTCCTACGCATGAAGCCAGCTAGGTGAGCTTGGGCTACTCGCAGCTCTCTTAGAGTTCTCTCAGCCCCACCTACCTCACAAGGTTTGGGGATGGGAAGGGAAGGTGAATGTAAACCGGTTTGATTCTCCCTGAAGTGGTAGAGAAAGTCGGCATATAAAAACCAACCCTTCTTCTTTTTCTAACTGGACAGTTTCTAGGGTTGCCAGGTCCCTCCTAGTCACCAGTGGGAGATGAGGGGGTAGAGTTGCCAGATCCAGGGTGAGAAACTCCTGGATATTTGAGGATGGAGACGGGGAGGACAGGGACCTCTGTTGGGTACAATGCCATAGAGTCCACCCTCCAAAACATCCGTTTTTCCAGGGGTGGGGGGTTGATCTCTGTGGTCTGGAAATGAGCTGTAATTCCAGGGGATAATCAGATCCCACCTGGAGGCTGGCTAACAGTTTCAGATGGAGTTCCCAACCTCCAGTTGGGGCCTGAAGATCTACTGGAATTACAACTGATCTCCAGACGACAGAGATCTGTTCCCTCAGAAAAATGGCTGCTTTGTTACCCTGGGAAGGCAGTCTCCACTTCAATTGGGGGGAATGAGCTGGAGACAAAGCGGGGGGGGGGGAGGTAACTAGGATCGATAACCTATGCCTACCAGGATTATCCCAGGTGAGAACTCTTAAATGAGCAGGCCGTTGTTATAATAGAAACAGGTTTTATTAGAGAAGAACAAGAAATATATTTCAAACAATGAAATGCTGGGGGGGGGCGACCTTGGGCCAGTCACAGCTATCTCAGAACTCTCTCAACCCTCGCAGAGGCAGGCAATGGCAAACCACCTCTGAACGTCTCTTGCCTTGAAAACCCTACGGGGTCGTCATAAGAACATAAGAAAGGCCATGCTGGATCAGACCAAGGTCCAGCAAGTCCAGCAGTCTGCTTGCACCACAAACAAGACAACTGCAGCAGCGTTATCCTGCCTGTGTTCCACAGCACCTAATATAATAAAATAAGAGTTTGTTTTTATATGCAGACTTCCTCTACCACTTAAAGAGGAATCAAACTGGCTTACAATCACCTTCCCTTCCCCTCTCCACAGCAGATTCCCAGTGAGGTTGGTGAGGCTGAGAGACTGTGACTAGCCCAAGGTCACCCAAGCTGGCTTCATGTGTAATAGGCTTGTTCCTCTGATCCTGGAGAGAATAGGTATACATCATGACTAGTTTCCATTTTTACTAGTAGCCATGGATAGCCCTCTCCTCCATGAAAATGTCCACTCCCCTCTTAAAGCCTTCCACGTTGGCAGCCATCACCACATCCACAATTTAACTATGCGTTGTGTGAAGAAATACTTCCTTTTATCTGTTTTGAACCTCTCACCCTCCAGCTTCAGCAGTGACTTGACAGCAGAATCATGCACACCTAAAGCCTCCTATTCACAGAAGCTTTTGTGCATTAGAAATTTAACTTCCAGTTTGCTTAAAGAGAAGGCTTGGTATGTTCATGGTTTCTATTCTGATTTTAATTTGGGGTTTTAAAAACCCCTTGAAACATCAGAAAGGCAGGGCGGAAAAAATGGTTTAATATCGATAAATATGTTTTAGCCTTTTATCTCCTTGCTGTTCTTCTCTTTATAAATTTTTCTCCCCTTCCCTGGCAGAGATTTGCCTTTTCCAGTCCCTGCAGAGGTTGTAAAAACCCAGAACAGCCTCTCTAATGCAGCAGGGAAGTCCGTGATGAGGAGTTTACAGGATTGCTTTTGAGGAGTCATGCTACATTAGGCAGCTAATCTAAAGTCTGGGAAACTTCAATTAGTTTACTTTTATGAGTAAGTGGCGAACCCCTGCACAGTTTTTGGCTTACATCTGGGCAGAAATCTTTCACACAGCTGCCCATATTAGCAGGGATGCATTAATTTGAATGGCACGCTTGGATATCAGGAAGAACTAAATCCTTTTAGGTCGTAACAATCGGGCAAGCAGGAAGCCTACCACCTATGTGTGGGTTCTCTAGATGCCAGCGCTCACCATGCTGTGTGAACATAGGTAACATGAGTATTTACTCTTTGCATACAACTTCAGTCCTAACCTGGATGGCCCAGGTTAGCCTGATCTCAGAAGCTAAGCAGCGTTGATCCTGGTCAGTACTTGGATGGGAGACCACCAAGGAAGTCCAGGGTTGCTATGCAGAGGCAGGCAATGGCAAACCACCTCTGTTCATCTGCCCTGCCCTGGATGGCCCAGGCTAGCCTGATCTCATCAGATCTCAGGAGCTAAGCAGCATTGGTCCTGGTCAGTACTTGGATGGGAGACCACCAAGGAAATCCAGGGTTGCTATGCAGAGGCAGGCAATGGCAAACCAGATTAGCCTCCGCCGCTCATGTATTTATGTATTTTATACTTTTATATTTGGAATTTCTGGTTTTAATATCGGTGGGATTTTAGTCAACTGTTGACAATTCTTTTCTTCTGTATATGACTGGCTGTGTGCCGAATTGATAAATGACTGCGTCCACTGCTCCAAACCACAGCTCTTAACCACTACACCATGCTGGCTCTCCTATACACTGCCCCAGGCTCCACCCCTATATCACCAGGAATCTCCCAACCCAGAGTTGGCTACCCTAGATTTTCCATCCAGATACAATTTCCACTCATGTGAAAGGTTCTGTTGCACCTGACTAGAATCTATACCTGTATGGAAAATCCAGGTTGCTCAATTCGCACAAGACAATGACACATTTGCCCCCAATTTGCACATCTGGCTAGCTTCTGGTTTGGTGAATGGAACTGGCAAGACAGTCTGCAGAGGGCTGCATATACACATGCATTTCTAAGGGAATTTGCAGGCCAGGAATATACCAAAAGGCAAGGTTAAAAAAAAAAATTACATAAAATAAAAAATAGTGTCAAGATGCATGTTTTCCTCCCCATCTTTCTTCTTTGAAGATGAGGAAATAGCCAGGACCAAACTTGAAATGGGGAAAGAAATGAGGAAGAAAGGCGTGACATGGCTTTTCAAAGAGCTGTCCTAATTGCCTATCTGTCTTTCATCCACACTATACCCAGTGAAGCAAATTACGCACACTGAAAAATTACTGGGCAGACAGAAGACACAAACGTATCACCCACCTAGGGAGACTGATAACATTATATCTGATTGTAAACGGCATAGTCCCTCTGAGGATAGTACAAGCTACACAATTGGGCTGCTCACACATAGGGGTCACCAACAACCTGGAGAGAAAACAGCCCTACCCCTTTATTGAAGGCTTAATGGGATGTCATTCACCAGGAGATGTTGTTGACCTCCATTCCCTCCCCCCAATGAGCACTCAGTGCTCAAACATTCTCCATTTTACCCCCAATGAGGACCCAAAGTGGTTTACGACATTCTCCCCTTCTCCATTTTATCCTCACAACAACGCTGTGAGGTAGGTTAAGCTGGAAGTCTTTGACTGGCCCAAGGTCACCCAGGGAGCTTCCAGGGCAGAGTGTACATTCGAACCTGGGTCTTCCAGATACTAGTCCGACACTCTACCCACTCCACTATGCTAGCTCTCATGGGGAGGGTGAGGTAAAATTTCTAAGTTGCCCCGATTGCTTTCTACTCCCGGACCCTGTCTCCGGCCGAGCAGAACTACGCCCAGATTGACAAGGAGGCCTTGGCTGTCGTCGCGGGGGTGAAGAAATTCCGCGACTACGTCTACGGCCAGCCCTTCACCATCGTGACCAACCACAAGCCCTGCTGGGCCTGTTTGTGCCAGATCGCCAGACACCCCAGATAATGTGCCCCCGCATGCTCAGGTGGTCCATTTTCATGAATGCTTATGCCTTCGAGCTCATCCACCGGCCAGGTCGCGGCATTGGGCATGCTGACGCCCTCAGCCGCCTCCCTCTTCCTGTCTGGGTCCCCGACCCCAAACTCGCCCACGGCATCTTACTTATCGAGTCCCTCCCGGAGCCACCGCTGCATGCGTCCGACATCGCTTCCCACTCGGCCCGGGACGGGGTCATCGGCCGTGTTCTCAACTGGGCAGGGAGGGGGTGGCGCTGTTAAATTAATAGTTCTGGCGAAGGATTCGAAGCCAGGAACAAAAGCCAAAAGAGGACAACATCGGGGTTCCAACTTTAAATATGTGCAGTTGGCTGGAAAAGTGGAAAAGGAATATGATGCTCTCCTGGCTTTTATACTAGGATATTTATCACTTTCTCCCACCTCATTTTTTCCTTTAATATCAAGTACAAGATTTATTTGCTGAAATGTTCTTTTTGTATGTCCAGATCTGCCATTTTTATTTTAAGACATGGAATTTTTCTGCCCAGAAACAGGAGGAGGAGAATAAGGAGAAGGAGGAGGAGGAGGAGAAGAAGAGTTGGTTTTGATATGCTAACTTTTTCTACCACTTAAGGAAGAATCAAACCAGCTTACAAACACCTCCACCTTGCCTGAAAGACTGGTTGGACATCTGTGACACAACTTGTGTCACACATAATGTGTTTTTTGGCCCTTATCTCTTGAATTCAGAAGAAGAAGAGTTGATTTTTATATGCCGACTGTCTCTACCACTTAAGGAAGAATCAAACCGGCTTACAGTTCACCTTCCTTTCTTCTCCCCACAACAGACACCCTGTGGGGCTGAGAGAGCTCGAAGAGCTGTGACTAGCCCAAGGTCACCCAGCTGGCTTTATGTGGGGGAGTGTGGAAACCAACCCAGTTCATCAGATAAGAGGCCGCCGCTCATGTGGAGGAGTGGGGAAACAAACCCGGTTCTCCAGATCAGAGTCCGCTGCTCTTAACCACTACACCACGCTGGCTCTCAGAGCCACAACGAAAGAGGCCCGGGTTCCAACTGATGCCAAATATGCCATTTGATAGTCTGTCCACAGTGTTGTGGTTAAGATTTATGAGTATTGTTTTGCAGCATATTACACCTTGATTTCATACTCTTGAATCAGCTTATTGGTTTGAATAGATTCTTGGTTTTTTCTTATACTGCTTTTGTACTACTGTAACTGGTACAGAGGTGTGATTTTGTATATATAACCTCCAGGTACTAGCTGGAGATCTCCTGCTATTACAACTGATCTCCAGTCAACAGAGTTCAGTTCACCTGGAGAAAATGGCCGCTTTGGACTGTATGGCATTGAAGTCCCTCCCCAAACCCCACCTTCCTCAGGCTCCCAAAAACCTCCCGGCAGTGGTGAATAGGGACCTGTCAACCCTATGGGGTCCCCTGTCCTAAAAAAACTAAACATCTGGATCAGACATTGACAATTAAAGGCCCAGTTCTGGCCCTGTGTGAAAAGCCAGATCTCCTGCTGTCCCATATAAAGTTGTTTCAAAACCAGCAGACTACTGGCAGGAGGAAATGCCTGCGACATCGCAAAGGAATCGCCGTCATCTCACAGACCAAAATAAAAGAGGCAGATGGTGAACGGCCTGGAGCCCATAAATGAAGGCGTCTCAATTTTCAGGTAAAACCGCAGAAGCATAAAAGCACAGCACCCAGAAAGAGCGTTAAAATTGATATCGCCTCTAAAAATGAAGCATAGAAAGCTCTGTTAACATTGACTTAACAGAGGAAACAAGACCTAGAAGCATGACTCTAACGGTGCACGCAGAGATCGCGCATAACCCACAAAGTGCATTCTTCACCACCCAGACTGCTCATGGAATTTATGAGGAGTTTGAAATAGAAAAGGGGGAAAGACTCCTCCGTCGTCTGCTGGCTGCTATTTAGCCCTATTTGTTTTATTTTATGGTGTGCGCCTATCCCCCCAAAGAAAATAAAGGCAACCCCTGGAGACAACGTGTGGAGCGACCCAAGCAAATCCACTGATTTATGTGCCACTTCAGGTAAAAGAGAGACCGATTCTCTGAAAGAATGGCCTTCACTGGCAGCAGTAAAACAAAATGGAACATATATATTTCGGAAGACTTCAGTCACAGGTTTTGTGCTACAACAAGCTATGTAAAAAATGTTTCTCTTGCAACACAAGCGCTTGGAAAAATTCACCGTTTAGACCTCCTGGGTGGGATCTGAACATCTGCTGATGTTCTCCAGTGGGGGTTAAGCATGGGAGTTTTATCTGGGATTTGATGCTTGCTCAACCCGCACTTTTCTGTTGCAAATCCAACAAATTGCTATGCACCAAGCTCAAATCCGGAAGCGTCTGAGTCCCTGCCCTTTGAAAATGCTACTTTGTAATTGGCTGTAGTGTCTGCTGTGAGAAAAACGCCCAGTTTCCCTCTCCCTCTGGTGGAAACCCAAGTGCCCTGTTAAAAACCACAAATAAAAGGAACGGACTGAGGAGAGGGGGAGAAACCCAAGTGTTGTTTTAAAACCGAGTACTAAGGCAAATGTCTGCTTAGAAAGAACTCTGGGTGGGAGAACAAAGCAGGAAACATTTGAGCCCCACCCCTTGAAACACTGTTTTGTAATTTGCTGTGGTGCTTCATTGTGAAAAAAATGTAACACCCCACCCCAGCTTCCCTGTCTCGCGCTTTGGCTTATGCATAGATATTTCACCCGGACTGATCTCAGGGAAGATCAAAGAATTGGGTTAAAAAAGGAACAAGAAGTCCCGAGATTAGCAAGGGCTGGCCGCGAGGTCATCTCTGATGAATGGAAAACTCATTCAGAATTCCAAGGACAACCGAGGCAGTCCGGAGGCGAACTGTGGCCTTATAGCCTGCTGAGGCCCCTCCCCACACAACATCTTACAACAAAGACTGTTATCACACATGGAACAAGGATCAGTGGGTTTTAGATGAAATCAAGCCTGAACTGTCCCTAGAAGCTAAAATGGCTAAACTCGAGTTATCGCACTCTGGTCACATTATGAGAAGACGTCACTGGAAATACAATAATGCTAGGAAAAGTTGAAGGCAGCAGGAAAAGATTCTACAAAGGAAGCCGGGGCCTTCGGTTTGCAAGACCTGAGCAAGGCTGTAAACGAAAGGACGTTTTGGAGGACACCGATTCATAGGGTCGCCTTGAGTCGGAACAACTTGATGGCACTTAACACACATAAGACACATTACCTGCTTGCTGCATGTATTCCCCTATTGCTGCATTGTTTTCGACTAATGTAATACAATTTTTTCTGCATTGTATCTGCACTCTGTCTCATGTCTAATACAGTATGCTTATTCAGATTTCTGTGGTCCAGGTCCTAGTACATTGCTTATTAGCTGTCAGACCATACTGATGGTTTCAGTTTACACAATATCATTAGTCTCAGTGAGAAAGGGGGACCCTAAATATAGTAAATAAATAAATATATTTATTTTTTATTTCATTCATTTATAACCCCACTTTTCTCCCCAATGGGAACCCAAAGGGGCCTCCACCATTCTCCTCTCCTTCATCTTATCCTCACAATAACCCTGTGAGGTAGGTTAGGCTGAAACAGTGTGACTGGCCCAAGGTCAGTGAGCTTCCTCGCACAAGTGAGTTTCCATGGCACAAGTGGGGATTCGAACCTGGGTGTTCCAGATACTAGCCCCACACTCTTAACTACTCTTAACCCCTACACCACACTGGCTCTCATTTTAAAAAAAATAGGGCATATGAAAACCCTGCCCTCAAACTGACTTGGCTTTGCAACATTATCATGTAACATTATGGTGAACCGAACAGGCTTCCTGATGGCCAAAGCAAGGGCAATGCTTCCTGCCCTCATAAGGCGTCATGAAATCATCACATTGCCTATGTGCTTCCTGATCGTTTGGGACAATCCAATTCCTGATTGTTTGGGACAAGAAGTTTGATTTTTCTTTTTATAAAGCAAAAGGAAGCAATTTTAAATAGGGAGTGAACAAGGTAAACTGGGGGGGGTCATGAAAGTTCCCCCCTCTGAAACCTTTCCCACTTTTGCTCGCCACCCCCCAACTCAAAATTGGCACAGCTCTACTGTTCCCAAGACGTAGGATTCATGTTTATGGCAGCTGCACAGCTTGTGTCTACTTGAAGTCTCGATACATTCTGCACCTACAATTAAACAACATGTTCATTTTGTTCTGCGGTCCCTTGAAGGTTTTTCTTTTCTTTTTTGCAGTCTGTAAAAGTGAAATCGTTCCAAAGCTCTTCAAGGGGCTGCTGTTTCATTCGATTGTTAAATCGCTGTAACTTACTAAACTATGGAGCCGTACGCCAAGAAATTTAAACATGCAAGCTTGCAATTCAGCCTCACATCGAGGCTGTGTTGTTAAAGCTCTCCAACAGAACATGGCATGCAGAAACCGCATGGGTGTCCATAATACATAGGGGCCATTGTGCAGGTATTATTCAAGGGCTTGATCATGCATCCCTTGCTTTTTTCGTTCCCAATGTGAGTGGGGGGGGGGGAGGAACGTTCTTTGCGTCCTTGACTTTTCTGCATAACTTCAAGCCGCTGCAGTGGATGTCCATAAGCAACTCCTAAGGTCTTCTTTGAATTGAATTTCTGGCAATCAAAATGCAGCAAGCTGCCCATTCCTGCTTTCTGACTTGAAATGACTGGGACTCCAAAGGGATTATTTTAGGTAAGCTTGGCAATGCCCAGTGAGGTTTTAATATGGGTTTTAATATAGGGTTGCCAGGTCCCTCTTCGCAACTAGGGGGAGATTTTGGGGGCAGAGCCTGAAGAGGGCGGGGTTTGGAGCGGGGAGGGACTTCAATGCCATAGAGTTCAATTGCCAAAGCGGCCATTTTTCTCCTGGTGATCTGATCTCTATCGGCTGGAGATCAGTTGAATTAGCAGGAGATCTCCTGCTACTACCTGGCAGTTGGCAACCCTATTTTAATATAAAGGGGGTTGTTTGTTTGATAAGCATGCCCCAAGCTGTATCATAATAGTTCCCCAGTTTCAAGGTCCCGGTCACCCACCGAGCCAGCGTGGTGTAGTGGTTAAGAGCGGGGGTTTGGAGCGGCGGACTCTGATCTGGAGAACCGGGTTTGATCCCCCACTTCTCCACATGAACGGAGGACGCTAATCTGGTGAACTGGATCTGTTTCCCCACTCCTCCACATGAAGCCAGCTGGGTGACCTCGGGCTAGTCACAGCTCTCTCAGCCCCACCTTCCTCACAGGGTGTCTGTTGTGGGGAGGCGAAGGGAAGGTAATTGTGAACCGGTTCGATTCTGCCTTAAGCGGTAGAGAAAGTCGGCATATAAAAACCAACTCTTCTTCTTCAGGCAAGTTGGGTCACCAGTGCGAGTCATCCACAACTGTGCAACAGTCTCTGAAAAATAGAGTTCCCCATTTGCCCACTTACAGCATGAGATGTCCAGGCAATGGCAGCAATTACCTGCCGATGCTCGGCTAATCGACAGGTAGAAGCTGGGCCAAAGGGGGGAGGTCATCCTGGGGAGATAAAGAAAAAAAAGGGGGGAAAGCCTCATCTGCTTACAGGACATTCTGACCATAGAGTTCCTGGCAATTCCTAGAGCTGCCCAGAAGTGAAAAGGATAGCTCTATCAATTGCCAGAAACGCTATCGTAAGTTTACCATAGAGCGTCTGGCAATTGCTAGAGCTACCTTTATCACTTCTGGGTAGCTCTAGGAATTGCCAGGAACTCTATGGCCAGAACATCTGGAAAGTATCCAAGGCCTGGTTTTTCTTTTTTCTCCTGGGACTCTGCCCCCCATAACCGTCCCACAGCAACCCTACTGAAAAGGTCTATGCCTGGAAACAACCTATTACACCTCCCTGTCTTGTTTCTGTGTTAGTATTAAGCTGGCGGTGAATCCACGCTCAATTATTAGGCTAAGGGAGTGGGGAATGTTTACTCTGGAGAAGAGGAGGTTGAGGGGGGACAGGATGGCTCTCTTTAAGTATCTGAAGGGCTGTCACTTCGAGGAGGGCAGGGAGATGTTCCTGTTGGCAGCAGAGGATAGGACCCACAATAATGGGTTTAAATTGCAGGCGGAAAGGTACTGGCTGGATATTAGGGCGGAAACTGTTTACAGTAAGAGTTGTTCAACTGTGGAATCGGCTCAGGACAGAACGTGAATGGACAACCGAAGCTTCCTTAAACTGAGCCATGTCCCCATGTGATCCAAGTAGCTCAGTCTTCTCCAGTCTGACCGGCAGTGGTGCTCCATGAACTCAAGCAGAGAAAAAATCTTTCCATACATCCACTATCAGTGATCCATTCACTGGTCTTGCCAGGAACAGTTTGCATGGGAACCATGTGCCCTCTCACTGAGCCGCTCACGTCACAATCCTCCTGGCGATAGGACTCGCGATAATGGCTTCAAATAGTGGGTGAAAAGGTACTGGGCTGGCTGGATAGTAGGGGGGGGAATTTACAGTAAAAGTTGTTTGACAGTGGAATCAGCTACCTAGGGAGGTGGTGAGCTCCCTCCTCCCTGGCAGTCTTTAAGCAGAGGCTGGACAAGCACTTGTCAGGGATGCTCTAGGCTGATCCTGCATTGAGCAGGGGGATGGACTAGATGGCCTGTATGGCCCCTTCCAACTCGATGATTCTATGACTTCAGAGCTGGACAAAATGCAAGAGTAGACCCATACAGGTAACTGATGTTAACATGAGGTTTCAGTTTCACCCCCTATGAGTCTGAAGCTGCTGTGGTCTCCCACCTCAACCAAGATCTTTAAGGTCCTAGAAAAGGTAGTGTTTATCCCATCTCTCTTATGTTTGTAAAGATCCTCCTCTCTGGCAGTCTTCAAGCAGCGGCTGGACAAACACTTGTCAGGGATGCTCTAGGCTGATCCTGCGTTGAGCAGGGGGTTGGACTCGATGGCCTGGATGGCCCCTTCCAACTCCATGATTCTATGATTTTCACCCAGAGAATCAAGCTCTGGCGTCACTAGTCCTTTGTATTTCTGGCAGCTCCGTGGAAAGCATATTGGCTGTCCCTTGAGCCAATTATGAAACACCGCTCTCCCCTTGCCCGAAATTTTTCCCCCCAGGTTTTTTAAAAAAACAGATTTTATTTTGTTTCAGTGCAAAAGTAAATGTTTGACTCCGTTAACACGCCAGGCACCTGCTTCTTTAAAAAGAAAAAAAAAAAGCCAATGGCTTACAGACAAATCAGTGGAGGATTTAGAGCAGGGTATTTCAGCAGGGTGTTTCTGTTGCTGGAGACATGAAGGGAGGTGGGAGTGGACAGAGGTCACCCTCCGGCAGAAAAAAAAATGCCCCCGTTTCCGCAGAGCATCTGTACACCCTCTCAGATCCATTGCCATTCTTATGGGGCCCCGCGCCTCCTGTTCTCTTACGGACAAGACGTTACACAGGAATTAATCCCAGTGACTGCATAACGGAACGTACCTGGGATGTTAAGTCCAAGGCGTCAAGGTTAGCCCATCCCCTGCGTTAGCGTTTGATCGTCAAACGCCACCGAAGCCTCTGGCAGGGAAGAGGAGTCCGCAGACGCAGCTCCTTCCTTCGGCAATTAATTTAAGATTTCCAAACGAGTTGAAATGAGGACAGGGCAAAGGGAGCCCATCCTGCCGAGGCACTGGCCCGTAGATGGGGCGCAGCCACGCGGCATCAAAGGCCTCTGTGGAAGATCCAA
This sequence comes from Euleptes europaea, assembly GCF_029931775.1. Lineage (NCBI taxonomy): Eukaryota > Metazoa > Chordata > Lepidosauria > Squamata > Sphaerodactylidae > Euleptes > Euleptes europaea. The sequence goes on from NC_079323.1 coordinate 8,850,717, forward strand.
ACCCGGAGGGGGGGGGAATGGGATATGAAATAATAACGCACAAAGGAGGCTGATACTTATTTAATAGACACAAAGCAGATCAGCTAGCAGAGCAAAAAGGGAGGATGTTTTGGGGGGGGGAACCCAAAAGCAACCAACATTGAGATTACGTCACTGAATGAAAACGATGAGAAAATGTTTACCCTCCCATTCCTTTCATCTGGCATTGCTTTATTTTTTTTAATCCCCTCTTCCAAAGCTGCCTTCAGCCAGCACCCAGCAGGGTGCCGCAGCAAGAGGGACTGGCAGATTGACTTGGATAATGTCACTATTAATGATAAGAAAGGCCTGTATTTGTCTTCCCCATTTCTTCCTTACTAACCCGGACAGCAGAGCCCTGCAGCTAGGCTTGCCAGGCCCCATAGCTCCACCGGCAGGAGCTTTCTGGGGCTGGGGCTGTAGAGCGCTGTGCGTGCGCGCGCCTGCACAACGCACCCACGTCACTTCCGGGTTTACCCGGAAGCAACGTGGGCACTCTAGCCATCTTGGGTAAAACTCAATCTAGGACTCATATGTCGAAAGTACGGCAAAGACAATCAAGTTGGCCACTGCTGAGTAAAACTCTTTCAGGCTATGATTACAGCTAGGAGAACATGGTGTATGGGGAAAGGGTGTATGGGTGTATGGGGAGAACATGGTGTATGGGGAAAGGGTGGGAGTGTACAGTGTTGGAAGTGAAGGACTTTGCACTGTCTCTTAACCTCAGGAAGTGAAGAACTTTGCGCTGTCTCTAAACCTCAGACTACAGAGGGGGACTTGACTAGAGAGTCCGAGAGATAGAAGGGTCAAGGCATCAGGCATCCTTTCTCTACTGCTCTGACACTATTCTTTGATGTGTAGATTGCTACTCTCAGGTAAACACTTCCTTCCTTCCTTCCTTCCTTCCTTCCTTCCTTCCTTCCTTCCTTCCTTCCTTCCTTCCTTCCTTTTAGCACCTTCACTCTCATGCACATTTTCTTCTCCACCTTGCCACCATCTCTCTCCATCCTAGTCAGTTAGACTAGATTAGGAAACGATATTGACTCCAACCTATCCAGATATGGAGTTCCTATAATAAATCAAGCTTATTAGTTTGAATAGATACAAAGGCTCCAAGTAATTTTATGCCTGGACCACATAGAAACTAGATGGGCTTTGCTGCACACAATAGCCTTTGAGCACTCTGCTAAATTACCAGACTTTGATATGAACAAAATCTAACATACAGTAAGGAAGGGAGTTTATGGTCTCTAAGTCCTGGTCTTGTCATCTTTCTATTCCGTTACAAACAAAAAGATGATCCTATTAAAGACGGGTTGCAGTACAAGCTTTTGAAGTTTAGAACCCACTTCATAACCCATGGAACATACAGCCTCAATAAAGGTATGTATTAGGGGGACTTGATGACATCTTTTTCAGAGGGCAGCCCTCTGTGTTGAGATTTCCTCCAACTGGAGCAATTTTTTCTCCAACAGAAGAGCCAGTCAGGATGCTTAGGTCAGAGGAAGGCATCAAACTTTGCCGAGTGTAGTGGTCGGATGTATGTCAATTATAACAATATGCTTGAGTGATGCATTTAAAAAATAATAATCAAATCAACACAATTACTAGCACTACATTGGCACAAGGAAAGGTTCGCCTGTGTGACATAAACCTCCTGTTGAAGTATAACAGAGACAAAGCCCTGTTTCATGTTCCCCACTCTTGGAACATTCATGTGCATTGTACATCAGTATTGTCATAAGTTACCTCTGGGATCCTCACAAGCCAAAAGATAAAGGAATGTGTTTTATCCAAGAGTGCAGATGTTGGAAATAACCAAGCAACCACCATGAACCACAGAAAAATGTCACTGTCAAACCATTTCTCAAATAGCACGGTCCTATACCCTTTTGTGGGGCTGCTTACGACATCCAAGAATATTATATCAGACACCTGGAATGCTTTTTCGGCAACTTTCACATACCTTCTGCCTTGTCTAATTTGGCCCCAAGCTACTAATGTTCACCATGAGATAAAACAGAGATGACTCGCACACCTTAGCATTCAGCTTCTGAATAAATACCTCGATCATGGAAACAAATCAACGGAGAGAACGGAAAGGAGCAGAAACAAAACTGTACTTTAAAGAATTCTATTGGAGGGGTTTCCCCCCATCAGATATCTACGCTTCAGAATTGAAATTTTGCAACAGAGAACTTTAGAGGCAAAACTCAAAGGTCCATTTTCCTTCCCACATTTCTAGTTCAGCCAGTGCGATATAAATATTACGGCATTAAGGCTTTTTTAGAAAGTTCAGAATGAAACTCAGTGATTTCAGATCTGGGATATGTCTCTAATTTCAGCGAGTATCTGAAAGGAGAGCCGTGGTGGCCTAACACAGTTTTCCCTTAGCTTACTGGTCACCAGCAATGCATCTACCAAATAATATCTGAGACAGTTTCCGGTCCCTCTCTATGTCACATGAGCATCCCACACACCAAAAGGTTCTGGAGGCCAGACAACAACTGAAGAATGATACAGAACCACGGCTGTGGCAAAACTGGAAAAGCAAAGCTTCAAAGGGAATTCAAAGAGACCACACAGCCCTTTCCCTTGGTCTTACTGTCTGATTTTTATCAAAACATTCTGGTTGGCACGCTGCAGGCTACCTGTAGCACACAGACTTCTTCATTCTCTCAAATCTCTGCAATGGGAATAAAAATAAAGAAAAGGCTCGGACTTACGGTAGAGTGTTGAATGGGCATCCACCCCGGCGATTCGACAGAACATTTGTGGGCAGGGCATCTGCTGTGGCTCTGCTGTAAACAAAAAAATGGGGGGGTGCGTTAGATACATGGGGAAGAAGACGAGGAAGAGGGGGGAAAGGAAGAGGAAGAATCAAACCAGTTTACAACCAGCTTCTCTTCCTCTCCCCACAACAGACACCTTGTGAGGCAGGTGGGGCTGAGAGAGTTTGGAGAGAAATGTGACTGGCCCAAGGTGAAGCTACCCTGAAAATTTGGGACCTTTACCTGAAAAAAATGCCCCCAAGGAGCTTTGCAAACAAAAAAACCCCCATAAAAACCCATAGTGCAAATAGGTGGGAAAATTCCAATCACCTCTGACCTAGTTCCCAGAGGTGCAAGAGGAAATTAGCTCTGATTGCAATTCTCCCACCTATTCGCACTATGGGGTTTTTTGTTTGCGAAGCTCCTGGGGGGGCATTTTTGCAGGTAGAGGTCTGACGTTTTCAGGGTAGCTTGAAGGGACTCTCCTTGCAAGAACCCCCAGGTTTGGTGAAGATTGGGTCAGGGGGTCGGATTTTATGGGGTCTGGAAGAGGTCACCCCCCCTTCCTCCAGAGAGAACCAATGCAAAGTGAGGCTTTCCATTGCTTTTGTATGGAGGAGGGGGTGACCTCTTCCAGACCCCATAAAATCCAAACCCCCTAACCCAATCTTCACCTAACTTGGGGGTTCTTGCAAGAAGAGTCCCTTCAAGCTATCCTGAAAATTTTGGACCTCTACCTGCAAAAATGCCCCCCCCCAGCAGCCGCAAAAAGCCACAAAAAATCCCCATAGGCTTTAATGGCTGGATTTTTTTCGGGAAACCCGAAAATAACCCAAACCACCATATTTACTAGTATGGGAATTCGTCTTTTTTGGGGTTTCCTGAAAAAAAAATGGGACCAATAAACCCGAATCCGAATTTTACAGATTTTTTGTTTTGCACAGCCCTATTTACACAATCCCAAACCCTTTCTAATGTGGAACCATGACTTGACTAGGTTGGTAAGGCCCGTGCTTTCCTTGGAGGTGAGCAACGTTCAGTTCTCAGCATCTCCTGTTCTGAATCTCAGGTAGCAGAGCGGAGAAAACTTCTGGTTTGCTACCAATCAGTGTTGAAATGAATAGGGTAACCGCATTAGTGGACTTACCCAGTGTATGCAATTCCTTAGACACAGGTATAAATCATTTTATTGCCCATCACAGAAACTACATTTTTTTAGCGAGTCTATCGGTGCCATTTTTCCAACAGCATGTGCTCACTTCGTGTCTCTGTGTCACATTTTGGTAATTCTCGCAATATTTCAAACTTTTTCATTATCACAGAACTTGTTTTTAGACATAATGCTATTGCACTACAGTAATACGACTACAGTAGAGTGTAAACGTAACTTTTATATGCACTGGGAAACAAAAAAATCATGTGACCCACTTTATTGCGATATCCGCTTTAGTATGGTGATCTAAAACCAAACCCGCAATATCTTCAAGGTAAGCTTGTATGTGTATACTCAGCTTTATCTAATGTTCATTACCATATTTTCACCCGTTAATCAGGATTTCTTTTCATTGTAGAAGAACATTTATTCAATTCAGCATCCGGTCTAACCCTCCGGGGTATTGGGCTTACAATTAAAATGCAGCCTGACAAAACGAGATTAAAAGAAAATATGTGCCCAAATCCCTTAACCCCAGCCAACAAAACGCTGCAGATGAATCAGAACGATCAATGGAGTCTGCATGATCTTTGAACTGGACTGTAGAGATCTTTCTTTCCTCACCTGAAGTACCACAAGAAGAACAAATAAGAAATATCCCCATCTCAGAGAGATTGTGCCAGTGTGGTGTAGGGGACGTAGAAACCATGGAGCATATTCTCACCAGCTGCCCTTACTATGAAGAGATTCGTGGCAAATTTATTCGGCCTTGGACTAACAGGCTCTCAGATATTTTGGAGTCAGAGAGGGTAAGGAAGCTGCTCTCAGATGAAAATCCAAGGGTTGACACTGCTAAATTTTGTGCCGCCGCGTCGAAAATTAGGCACAAATTGTTTGGATGACTTGTCTCATTATGTATGTACATAGTAGTCTCCTCTTAGGATTTTATGTAGTCTCCAGTGTATTTTATACTTGGAATTTCGGGTTTTAACGTTGATGGGATTTTAGACAACTGCTGACTATTTTCTTTGTATATGTCTGGCCATACCAATAAATGACTGACTGAATAAATAAATGAATAATATCAACGCAACCCAAAGCCACAGCTAATGGCAATACGAGCACTTAAATTCGTTCTGGCTTTTCGCAAAGCCAACGTGTCCCTCGACCCATCAACCATTCATTGTCTTGCCTCTTGTCTGGTCAAGCAACACACAACTCGAAATCGACCCCAGGTGAGCTAGGTCACCCGGGGCCATTGGCATGAAATTTGAGAGCATGACATGAGCAGAAGCTTGGCAGATTTGAAGTACAAAGCAGGGTTATTGCTTCACCATCACCGCAGGCTCCGGATACCCCAGGTGTTACAAGGTTCCCTTTTGACCACTGACTGTTCCATTATGAAATAATCATTTTCCCCAAGCTGTAATCATCGACTACAGCTTATTCCAGGGCTTTCGCTGGAAATATCTAGCATCTACCGGCCACCTATGTTCATATCAGAAATAAAACAGCATACTCTCTCCACACAGCAAGCAGTTTAGTTTTCACATTATATGCAGCATCCTCAGCATGGGTATGTAAACCTAGCTGACCGGCATGTTAAGCAACAACTGCCGCACTCCTTTTCTTCCTGTGAAAAATAATTTCGCTGGCTGCTGAAATTTGCAAACACTATATACATTCGGTGAATGCTTTAATATTGGTGATTGCCGGTTTCCGCATTTCATATCTAACCCTCTCGAGGAGATTAAACAGAAGCCCAGGGAAAAAAAGATTGTTGCGCTATTCAACCAATGCTCTGAACATGCTGTTCCGGGGAGGAGGGGAGCCAGAGAAGTCATTCGGGGTCTTTTGTGGAGGAGTTATCAATCGCTGGAAGAGCAGGGGTGAACACAGCTAGTGCATTATACAGCTGAGCCGACGTAACAGAAATAATGTCGATTAAGAGGAAAGCATTTGTCAAATGGTTGCTAGCAGATGCGGGCATTTATCCTCAGTTCCTTACATCTTAATAATTGCATGTTTCACACCTTTCTGCAACCTAGGGCAGCTTATACTTAGCATAAATTCTTGATTCAGGTTTGCATTGCCGCGGCACAATTGAACTGCTGCCTCAGTGACAGGGCCAGTGTTTTGTATGCAGAAGGTCCGAGTTCTAATCACTGCGGTCTCCAGTAAAAGAGTCCCATGTAGGAAGTGTTGGGAAAGATCCTGCCCTACCTAGGACCTGCAGAGCCACTACCAGTCAGAGCAGGCAGTGCTTAGCGAGATGGCCCAAATCGTCTGTACCCAAACAAGTAAGGACAATTTCATGTTTATCAACCTTGCTTCTCTGACATAGAATCATAGAGCTGGAAGGGACCACCAGAGTCATCTAGTCCAACCCCCTGCGCAATGCAGGAATTTCACAACTACCTCCCTCCCCTACACCCCCTGTGACCCCTGCTCCATGCCCAGACGATGGCCAAGATGCCCTCCCTCTCATGATCTGCCTACGGTCATAGTATCAGCACTGCTGACAGATGGCCACCTAGCCTCTGCTTAAAAACCTCCAGGGAAGGAGAGCTCACCCCCTCCCGAGGAAGCCTGTTCCACTGAGGAACCACTCTAACTGTTAGAAAGTTCTTCCTAATGTTTAGACAGAAACGTTTTTGATTTAATTTCAACTCGTTGGTTCTGGTCCGACCTTCTGGGGCAACGGAAAACAACTCTGCACCATCCTCTGTATGACAGCCCTTCAAGTACTTGAAGATGGTTATCATATCACCTCTCAGTCCTTTCCTCTCCAGGCTAAACATACCCAGCTCCTTCAACCTTTCCTCATAAGACTTGGTCTCCAGACCCCTCATCATGAAAAGCCATATTTTGATTTCATATCTGAGAAGAAGATGAAGAGTTGGTTTTTGTACCCCGATTTTCTCTACCTTTAAGGAGTCTCTCAAACCAGCTTACAATCACCTTCCCTTCTTCTCCCCACAACAGACACCTTGTGAGGTTAGGTGGGGCTGAGAGAGAGCCCAAGGTCACCCAGCTGGCTTCGTGTGTAGGAGTGGGGAAACCAACCCAGTTCACCAGATTAGAGTCCGCGGCTCATGTGGAGGAGTGGGGAATCAAACCCAGTTTTCCAGACTAGGGTCCATAAATTGATACCAATGGTTGTTGTTGTTGTTTTGCACAATTGTCTTGATTATGAAAAGCATACAGTATATGGTTGCCAACTCCATGTCCTGGAGATTTGGAATTGGAGCCTGGGGGGCGGGGGTTAAGCAGCCATTTTCTCCAGGGGAACTAATTTCTGTAGCCAGGAGATCAGCTGTCATTCTGGGAGATCTCCAAGCCTCACCTGGAAGTTGGTAACCCTATACATGCACAATACAAAACTACAACACTGAAATCAAAAAGCAGACTTAGAAAAAAGCAGATAAAGTCATATAAAATATTCTTTTTAAATAACCATTTCAGTGGGCTTAGACTGGAGTGCCATAAGGTACACCTGCTGTGAGGAGATATAGCAGCACTAGGGGATCAAACAGAAAAACATCCAATGATCCGTGGCTGGTGGGTTGTTGAGAGGCCTCATATTGGGAGGGAGTTGAATCTTTACCTTGACCCATATCCTCCCAGCAGGACTCTCCTGACCTCTTCTTTAAATTCCTCTGTGGAGCAAAGGCTAAACCCAACTGTGTCCTCTATGGCTCGGGGCTGAAGCATTGCCGAGATAAGAGCCCTTTGGGGTGATTGGGAGCCGTTTGTACTATTGAAATGCTGATGAAGCCCCCTTGAGGCGAAAACATGAACAAACAATCCGGAAGGCGTTCCTATTTTCCTTTCTGGCTGTGAAAACTTCGTTGACAAGCCAAAGTCCACTTATCTTTAGCCTGCTAGGCAAGAAGAAGATACCAAGGTTGGATGCACTATCTATGAACTTTGACATAATTGCAACAATGCCATGTGCAAAAAGAATTCATTGAATGTGTCTTTATATGTTTGAATTGTCATATTTGTTGCACTTTGGTGGTGTTACTCACTAGTCACATAGTTAGCAATTTGTAAGTTGTAATATACTTATTATTACATAGATTTTGTATTTCTAATATATTGAGCTTCGTGTTGTTTTTTCTTAATAACCTCCAGGTAATAGCTGTCCTCCAGGTAATAGCTCCCGCTATTACAACTGATCTCCAGCCGGCAGAGACCAGTTCCCCTCGAGAAAATGGCCGCTTTGGCAATTGGACTCTATGCAATTGAAGTCCCTCCCCAAACCCCGCCTTCCTCAGGCTCCGCCCCAAAAACCTCCCCCCAAAACCACCCTATAACTCAGCAAACAAGACATAATAGCCACAACAGCTGCCTTCTCATTAACTGCAGGGTTAGACTCCTGGGTGTTTATACACTGCTTTCTCATTTTCAAACTTGAGAGATGCCACACTCCAATTCGAGGCAGAATTAAAGGCCTAATGGGGTCTGACCAAGCAGTTAATTGCGGATTTTCTCCCATAGTTTATGGGCGCTTTTCATTGATTTCTCCAAAACAAATCACCTTTTGTCTTTCGGTGCAAAAGCAGCCTCCCCCTAAAGACATCTCTCCAAGATCAACAAACGATAAGTTAATGGAATTTTATCGGAAATCTCATTCGTGCTAAAGAAGGTCAGTGCTTGGAAGAAACAAGATGCCACTTAGAAATAGAGATCAAAGTAATGCTATTCTTGCTGCTGCCATAGAGACCAACAGGAGGGGGGGGGGAATGAAGAGATTTAGCAAGCTTAATTCCTTCAGAAATTTAAAATTAACTGCAAAGGGGGAAAGGGGCAATTACCATATTTTTAAGGAATAAAGGAGAGAAGAAAAATGGGCTTTTGACAAGATATAATTACAAAATGTTCCACATGCGATTCATATAGGTTTGCTCTGCATATTTCCCATGAAGTTCCTTTTAAAAAAAATTCTGTGGAACAACACGTTTTTATACATTTGTGTTCATAATTGCTAAGCCCCAAACTTGAAAACTAGTAACAACTGTAACAAAACTTTACCCTAGCAAGTAAAAGTTTATTTAGTTATATAAAATAGTTATATCCCACTTTTCTCCTCATCTAGGTGACTCAAAGTAGCTAACGCCATTTCAAATTTAAAGAGTCGCTTAATTTATGTTCATTTTCACAAGCTTAAAAAATAGGGTTGCCAACTACCAGGTAATAGCTGGAGATCTCCTGCTATTACAACTGATCTCCAGCCAATAGAGATCAGTTCACCGGGAGAAAATGGCTGCTTTGGCAATTGAACTCTATGGCATTGAAGTCCCTCCCCTCCTCAAACCCCGCCCTCCTCAGGCTCTGCCCCCAAAATCTCCCACCAGTTGCGAAAAGGGACCTGGCAACCCTATTCAAAAAGCATCTTCCATTTTTTACAATTTTCAGTAGTTATTGCAAACCTAATTATACTATTATTCCTTTCGGCACCATGTTTGCTCTTCATTGCCTTCACTTGCCTTGGCCTCATTTGCCCTCACTGCCCCTTAATCCCACTGGATTAAACACATGATTTTGCCAATCAGTTCACAATGCTACGCTTGAAGCAATGGCATCCATGGACACCAATGAACAAAAGGGGAGGGGGAGGACAGATCTTATTCAGTATGTGAAGCTGAGGGCAGTGAAGGCAAAGAAGGATGAAAATGGCACTGGGAAGCAGCCGCCATGGGATCAAAAGGCCACTGAACTATCCAACAGTGACCCAACGCAAACAGCGAGGGGAGGCAAGTATTTTCTTCAGTTAGCAATTTGGCTTCATCAGATGCATTAATTTACTAAAATGCACTAAGCTACACATGCATAACTGGAAATAAACAGTCACGGTTAAGTATCAGATCAGGGAAGTGGATTCTCTTGATTTTCCTTAGGGCACACTGCCACATACCTTTTAGCGTAGAGCTGAAGATAGTCCCTCGCTAACTTTCATGCTAATTGGTTCATTTCTGTGCTGTCTACATGCTACCGCTCCTTGAAGAAGGAATTAGTTTTATATTCCAATCATGAATCTGGCCTTAGAGAACTGACCTACTTGATCCTTCTTGTAGGTCTCTTCTCCACTGGCTTCCAGCCTGTGTGCAAACACTTCAGAGAATGCTCAATATGCCACTCCAGACAACTTTAAAACGCTTGTAACACACATTTCAACCAATGTGTATGAAGTCAATGTGGTTTTGGTTTATGTGATTTCTGGTCCCCTGTGAAGAGCCAGCATGGTGTAGTGGTTAAGAACGGTGGTTTGGAGCGGTGGACTCTAATCTGGAGAACCGGGTTTGATTCCTCACTCCTCCACACGAGCGGTGGATGCCACTCTGCTACACTGGGTTGGTTTCCCCACTCCCACACATGAAGCCAGCTGGGTGACCATGGGCTAGTCACAGCTCTCTTGGAGCTCTCTCAGCCCCACCTACCTCACAGGGTGTCTGTTGTGGGGAGGGGAAGGGAAGGAGATGGTAAGCCGATTTGATTCTCCTTAAAAGGTAGAGAAAGTCGGCATATAAAAACAACTCTTCTTCTTCCTCCTCCTCCTCCTCTTTCTCCAACGGAAGAGCTACTTCAGTTGAAGGGAGGCTCTGTGGTCTGGTGGAAAGCTCCTTAGGTTCAAGGAAGTTCCTCCAGCCTGAGGTAGGTCATCACACCCAGTTTCTTTGCCTTGGAGGCCCTTGTAGCAAAAACACTTGCAAATGATGTCAGAGCTTGGATGGGGCCCAAAACGCAATGGGGAAACGCGAAAGAAGCTTCATAATTATTGAGTATCCTGGCATCTCCAGTGAAAGGGACTAGGCGAGTAGGTGATGTGAAAGACCTCTGCCTGAGACCCTGGAGAACAGCTGCCGGTCTGAGTAGACAATACTGACTGATGGACCAGGGGTCTGATTCAGCAGCTTCATGTGTTCTCTCCCAAATGTGTTCATGAGCAAGTGAAACACAGGGAGAATGGTTGAGAAAAAATAAGAGCTGAGTCAAAGTGCCCATTGTCCATTTGCAAGTCACAGCTCTCTCAGAACTCTCTCAGCCCCACCTAGCTCATAGGTTGTCTGTTGTGGGGAGGGGAAGGGAAGGTGATTGTAAGCCGGTTTGATTCTTCCTTAAGTGGTGGAGAAAGTCAGCATATAAAAACTGACTCTTCTTCTTCTCCTCCTCCTTCTCTTCGGAGATCGGATTGCCTTGGATATCCAGGCACCTGAAGATTGGCACGGAGATGGCGGGGAAGAAATATCAGAAGCTCCTTTCCTCATGCAGGAGCAGAAGAATAGTGCCTTAGTCTTGGGGTACAGGTGTACCATAACAAGATCTTGGAGTACAGGTGGACCATAAGTTAAATATGAGCAGCCAGTGTGATGCAGCAACAAAAAAAGCTAACATGATCTTGGGGTGCATCAACAGAGGCATAACATCCAAATCAGAAGATGTCATAGTTCCGCTGTACACTACATTGGTTGGGCCGCACCTGGAGTATTGTGTGCAGTTCTGGAGGCCTCACTTCAAAAAGGGTGCGGACAGAATGGAGAGGGTGCAGAGGAGAGCGACGAGGATGATCAGGGGCCTGGAGACCAAGCCCTGTGAGGAAAGGCTGAGGGAGTTGGGAATATTTATCTTGAGAAAAGGAAGTTGAGGGGGGACATGACTGCTCTCTTGAAGTATTTGAAGGGCTGTCACTTAGAGGAGGGCAGGGAGCCGTTCCTGTTAGCAGCAGAGGATAGGACTCGCAATAATGGGTTTAAATTGCAGGTGGAAAGGTATAGTCTGGATACTAGGGGAAAGATTTTTACAGTAAGAGTTGTTCAACAGTGGAATCAGCTACCTAGGGAGGTGGTGAGCTCCCCCTCACTGGCAGTCTAACACTTGTCAGGGATGCTCTAGGCCACAGGTCGCAAAAGCGCGGCTCCCGAGCCACATGCGGCTCTTTGAGCCCTTGAGTGCGGCTTTCCAGTCCCACCCAGCTGGCCGGCGGGGGTTTGAAGCGCTTCCCGCCCCTTCCACCTTCCCCGAACTTCCAAGGGCCCTCCCGGTTTCCAGCCCCACCCCTTTCCTCTCCGGCGGGTGGTCTGGTCAGGGGGCCGTCTGGTGTCCGTCCGGGCCCGAGAGCTACCTCCCCCCGGGGCCTCCTCTAGGCCGCCCCGCTTTGGCTCCCCTCTCCCTTGTTGTAAGGGCCGCCTGGAGCTGGAGCCGTCGGCTTCTGTGCGCCGGCCCGCTGGGGCGTTGCCCTGCCCCGGGTCGCTCCTGGCCTCGCCTCTCAGTCCCGGTGTGCTGGCCGGGAGAATGCCTTTCTGGCCCGCCCTCCCATCGGGGATGGCTGTCGGGGGCCCCGTCGCTCACCCCTCCCTGCTCGGCCCGGCATCAAGGCTTGGCTCCGTCCACGCCGCGCTCCCGCCGCCTGTTTCCCGGGCTCGGAGGTAAGTGGGGCGCAGGGCCCGTCAGTGTCCGCCTGGGGCAGCCCTGGGTCAGGTCTTGAGGGAAGGTAGGAAGGAGCCCAGGCGGCGGCGAGGAGGAGGAGGAGGTCTTGGATTTGCCACTCAGATGCACATTTTCCCCATCCAGATTCTCAAAACTCTGCATGGGGGTTATTGGCCATTTATGAATGGTAGGTTTTGCATTGGATTTGCCACTCAGATGCACATTTTCCCCATCCAGATTCTCAAAACTCTGCATGGGGGTTATTGGCCATTTACGAATGGGAGGTTTTGCATTGGATTTGCCACTCAGATGCACATTTTCCCCATCCAGATTCTCAAAACTCTGCATGGGGGTTATTGACCATTTGTGAATGGGAGGTTTTGCCTTGGATTTGCCACTCAGATGCACAACTCAACAATAAGCCCCCTGCAGAGTTTTGAGAATGCAGATGGGGAAAATGTACAGTGTGTGTCAGTCATTGTCATGATTTAATTTTATGGATGCTTTACTTACTTTTTTCACTCCTCAGAGGCCATGTCTACCCACTGGCTTTCTTGTCGGAAGACCTGGACTCCGAGGAGGGGGAAAAGTCCCCCTTCAGAGGCCAAGTCTACCCATTGGCTTCTATGGGCCTCCGGAGGCCAGGTCTACTGCCAAGAAAGCCAATGGGTAGACTGGCCTCCCAATGGGACTCAACCGGAGGCCAGGTCTACCAATAGCCTTTTATGGCTGTAGACCAGGCCTCCAGACAAGGACTCCGGACGGGGAGGGGGAAATGGCAGGGACTTACAATTTAATTTTTATCAATAAAAAAGATCATTATTAAGTATGATATCAAGTTTTATTCAGTGTACCTATAGTTTAATTAAGACTTAAAACTTTAATTAAAGTTTAATAAGTTAATAAACAGTGTACCTACCTATATAGTTTAAGTTTAAGAAATTTGGCTCTCAAAAGAAATCTCAATCGTTGTACTGTTGATATTTGGCTCTTTTGACTAATGAGTTTGCCGACCCCTGCTCTAGGCCAATCCTGCATTGAGCAGGGGGTTGGACTAGATAGCCCGTATAGCCCCTTTCCAACTCTATGATTCTATGATTATGCCTTATTGAATTTTTCCCCCAGAGTGGATAGCAGACTGACAAGCCATTCACTTTTCAGTGGGAATGACTCTGTGTGCATGGGAAGGAAAACACCATGCCGATTTTTTAATATATATAATTAGATAAGTTACAAATTTAATTACCAGCACCTTCCACCTTGGCCACAACCCTTACTAAATTTGTCCCATTGTTTCACCCCACCAAGAAGTTGGACTATACAATCATTTTTATTGTTCACAATCATGTTTTGTTGTAACAGAGAGAGGGGAACCCTTTGGGGGGAAAGTAATAGGAGAAAGGGGGATAACTGGAGGTCCAGAGCTGTCTGTCGAAATAAATGATTGATCAGTACAATTTATTATTTATATAGCACTTCCAAACGATACGATGTTCTGTAGACGATGTTACAAGCAACATTTCCTGCCAGGGAAAGTGTCTACAAAGGCACAACGCAGAGAGTGGAGAGGGGAAGAGGAAAATGGAAGAGCAATTAGATGAAATAATAATCATAACAAAAATAATTCATGTAGAGCCACATGGGTTAGAGCAGTGATGGTGAACCTTTTAGAGACTGAGTGCCCAAACTGCAACCCCAAACCCACTTATTTATCGCCGAGTGCCAATGCAGCAATTTAACCTGAATACTGAGGTTTTAGTTTAGAAAAAACTCATACGTTAACATCTTTTGCCTTAAAAGAAAAACACAATAACAGAGCTTTCAATGATACAAACAACTTTTTATCGAAAGACATGCTTTTGAACAATTAATGTGATTTTTGCTGTTGTGTGCATGCTGATAATTTGTCTACCCTTGGCTCATACTTTGTAAATTTGAGAGCAACACATGCAGCACTCAGGTCATCTGTTAGTTGTTTCTGGTGTCAGATTTGATATAATTCAAAGCTGAAAACAGCTGCTCACAAGCATAAGATGATCCAAACAAAGTGAGGAAAGCAATCCCAAGTGCTTTCATTGACTTAAAAGTGTGGAATTTTCTGCCAAATAATTTTAAGGAATTCTGAGTGGCAAATCCAAGGCAAAACCTCCCATTAATAAATGGCCAATAACCCCCCATGCAGAGTTTTGAGAATCTGGATGGGGAAAATGTGCATCTGAGTGGCAAATCCAAGCAAAATCTCCCATTCACAAATGGCCAATAAACCCCCCCCCCATGCAGAGTTTTGAGAATCTGGATGGGGAAAATGTGCATCTGAGTGGCAAATCCAAGACAAAATCTCCCATTCACAAATGGCCAATAACCCACCCCCCCATGCAGAGTTTTGAGAATCTGGATGGGGAAAATGTGCATCTGAGTGGCAAATCCAAGGCAAAATCTCCCATTCACAAATGGCCAATAACCCCCCCCCCATGCAGTTTTGAGAATCTGGATGGGGAAAATGTGCATCTGAGTGGCAAATCCAAGCAAAATCTCCCATTCACAAATGGCCAATAACCCCCCCCCCCCATGCAGAGTTTTGAGAATCTGGATGGGGAAAATGTGCATCTGAGTGGCAAATCCAAGGCAAAATCTCCCATTCACAAATGGCCAATAACCCCCCCCCCCCATGCAGTTTTGAGAATCTGGATGGGGAAAATGTGCATCTGAGTGGCAAATCCAAGGCAAAATCTCCCATTCACAAATGGCCAATAACCCACCCCCCCATGCAGAGTTTTCAGAATCTGGATGGGGAAAATGTGCGAGGGGCCAGCTTGCCCCAGCAACAGGGTGTATTGGGGGGGGGGAAGAGAGAGACACACACACACACCCCCGAGGAAAGGTCGAGTTGTCCGCAGGCTTGCATGAAAACCCGCAAGGTGAACTTTTGCAACTCGCCCCCCAACGATGCAAAGACACAAACACACACAAAAAAGCCTCCCGTGTTGCAGAGAAAGAGGCGCCTTTGCATCGCGCCCCGGGTAAGGGGGGGGCAAGCTCGCGCGCTTCCCACACCAGCAGCAAAAGCCGTGCGGGTGCAAAGGGCGGCAAGTTTGCAAAAGTGGGGGGGGGGCTTTCCCACTCCGTTCCTCCGGTCTGGCTCCCTGGCTCCCCTCCGCCGCCTGCAGCAAAATGCAAACCCCGGGAGGGACGAGGAGGTGGAAATCAGCTCCGGAGCTCTGCCGTCGCCCTCCTGCATAAGGTATCCATTGGCCTGGGGGAGAAGCCGGCTGCTGCCGCCGCTGCTCTCCCCTTCGCGGCGTGCAGAGCGGGACTGGTGCCGAGCGGAGAAGCATGCTTGGTAGCAGCTCCCGACTCAGGGGGGCTCCGAGGGGAGGGGAGGGGAGGGAAAGGGGGGGAGTGATTCCCAACTCGCTGCCGCCGATTACAGTGCAGCCTACGGGGGGGGGGGGGGAGAGAAAGCCCTCTTCCCTCAGCCTCCAAGGGGCCAGGGCCACTCACAGCAGGCGGAGGGCGAAGGCGCCGGCCACGCTCTTGCGCACCAGGAAGCTGCCGTCACGGCAGGCCCAGGCCAGCAGCTACCCGGCCAGCCGCACCGCTACGCCTGCCGCCTCGCCTCCGCCCCAGCCCCGTGACAAAGTTGGCTGCGGCGCGGTGGAAACTTGCGTCGAGGCTGCGAGGAGGGGCGGAGGAGGGGGCAGACGCGACGGCTCCGCGCGTGCCCACAGAGAGGGCTCGGCGTGCCGCTTATGGCACGCGTGCCATAGGTTCGCCAACACGGGGTTAGAGGGATGAAGTGAAATTGCCCTTCTGTTGGAGGAGCTTTGCCTTCAGAAGATGGAGCATGGGGGGTGCTATTTTTACCTCTTCCCATCATACTCTGGCCACCTCTGACCCTCATGTTGGTTCATCCACATGCGTCTTGGGACACCAGGAATCAACCTTTTGGGGGTTGGAAGGGACAGCTGTTGGAGGGGGGATATGGCAAAAACCCACAATCCTTCCACAACAAATTGCTGGATCCAACCCATCACACTTTTCTACGCACAAAATATTTTGTGTGCATTATCTTATCGTCCTTACAATAATCTGTATGGTAGATCATTTGCAGTATCACCACAGTTAGGGTTTCGAACCTCCAAGTGGCATCTGGATATCTCCCGCTATTGCAATTGATCTCCAGATGACCAAATTTAGTTCCCATGGAGAAAATGGCTGCTTTGGAGGGTGGACTCTATGGCATTATACCCTGCTGTGGTCCCTCCCCAAACCCTGCCCTCCCCCGCCTCCACTCCCAAAATCTCCAGGTATTTCCCAATCCAGAGCTGGCAACCTTAAGGCCATCTCATGAATTCACAGCCAAGGCAAACATTCAAAGTGGAGATTCACAGTTCATAGCTGTGTCTCATACAGCACAATCCTACGCATGTTTCCTTAGAAGCAAATCACACTGTGCTCAGCTGGGCCTGTGTGTGTGTTTGTGTGTGTGTGTGTGTGTGTGTGTGTGAAGTGCAGTCAAGTCGCTTCCGATTCATGGTGACCCTATGAATCAATGTCCTCCAAAATGTCCTATCTTTGACAGCCTTGCTCAGGTCTTGCAAATTGAGGGCTGTGGCTTCCTTTATTGAGTCAATCCTTCTCTCGTTGGGTCTTCCTCTTTTCCTGCTGCCCTCAGCTTTTCCTAGCATGATTGTCTTCTCCAGTGACTCTTGTCTTCTCATAATGGGACCAAAATATGATAGCCTCAGTTTAGTCATTTGAGCTTCTAGGGTCAGTTCAGGCTTGATTTGATCTAGAACCCACTGATTTGTTTTTTTTTTTGGCAGTCCACGGTATCTGTAACACTCTCCTCCAACAACACATTTCAAAGGAGTCTACTTTCTTCCTGTCAGCTTTCTTCATTGTCCAGCTGGGCCTACTCTCACGTAAATACGCATGGGGCTGCACGTCTTGGTTACTATAGTACAGCGTCGTATAGTACGACTCGTAGTAAAAAATGTGAGCCAACGGCCTCATTAGGAGCTGCAAAACGGAAAAGTGGCTAAGACATTGATACAAACAGCTCGACGAAAAACTAATGGATGTTTATGATTCTTTCACCTTAGACGAGAGAAAGAAAAGACGTTCGGAGCAGAAATGTGAAATCAGGACTGCCTTGACGAGAGAATTAAATCAGGCAGGCAAAGTGACGTGCATGCGAGTAGTCCCATTAGGCTTCACAAATACACATATTGGGTCGTGCCTCAGCTGCCATGAACTGGCACAGCTCCATGGAGCTACTGGAGCATTGCTGTTTTGCACATTAAATGCAGAGACTAAAACACTGGATAAAGACCTCCAGTGTATTTGATTTCTAGCATCTTCTCCAATCCTGGCAAGCACGAGGGACACTCGAACACCAGCCAGTTCACCTCATATTCTCTTCATCTGCCATAGTCCAGGAGCCATTTCTGTCAACCAGTTCAGCTGTTTGCCACAGTTCAAGCCTGTTTGCTGGGTTACTTTTCATGCATTCAAACAGAAGACGACAGCAGCTCAGGACAGAACGTGAATGGACAACTGAAGCTTCCTTACACTGAACCACGTCCCCATGTGATCCAAGTAGCTCAGTCTTCTCCAGTCTGACCGGCAGTGGTGCTCCATGAACTCAAGCAGAGAAAAAATCTTTCCATACATCCACTATCAGTGATCCATTCACTGGTCTTGCCAGGAACAGTTTGCATGGGAACCATGTGCCCTCTCACTGAGCCGCTCACGTTACTATCCTCCTGGCGATAGGAATCGCAATAATGGCTTTAAATTGTGGGTGGAAAGGTACTGGGCTGGCTGGATAGTAGGGGGGGAATTTACAGTAAAAGTTGTTTGACAGTGGAATCAGCTACCTAGGGAGGTGGTGAGCTCCCTCCTCCCTGGCAGTCTTTAAGCAGAGGCTGGACAAGCACTTGTCAGGGATGCTCTAGGCTGATCCTGCATTGAGCAGGGGGATGGACTAGATGGCCTTTATGGTCCCTTCCAACTCGATGATTCTATGACTTCAGAGCTGGACAAAATGCAAGAATAGACCCATACAGGTAACTGATGTTAACATGAGGTTTCAGTTTCACACCCCTATGAGTCTGAAGCTGCTGTGGTCTCCCACCTCAACCAAGATCTTTAAGGTCCTAGAAAAGGTAGTGTTTATCCCATCTCTTATGTTTGTAAAGATCCTCCTCTCTGGCAGTCTTCAAGCAGCGGCTGGATGAACACTTGTCAGTGATGCTCTAGGCTGATCCTGCACTGAGCAGGGGGTTGGACTAGATGGCCTGTATGGCCCCTTCCAACTCTATGATTCTATGTATTTGCTTTGTACAAGTTGAGAGAATGCATTTTATTGATGGACCCCATGATGGTGACAACTGAGGTTCCTAGGTAGTCTTTCATCCAGACACTGACCAGATCTAGATCTTCTTCATCAAGGTTGTTGTGCTAGTTGCTTTCAGACCAAGATTCACAGCAAAGTTCTTCTGTAGCCTTCTGTTTTCTCCGGGAGGGTCAGAGGGGAGTTGTGCCATAAAGTCGCAGCTGACTTATGGTGCCCCCATCATGGGGTTTACAAGAGGAGCAGAGGTGGTTTGCATTGCCTTCCTCCACATAGCAGTCCCAGTCTCCCTTGATGGTCTCCCACCCAAGCACTAACCATGGCAGAGGTGATTATCCTCAGCAGCCAAATGGAATCACCATATTCAACAAAGCAGACCTCTTCAGCTGCAAGGGCCAAACAAGAAAGGGCTTTTGGGCTCATGCTCCACTTACGGGATCTGATCATTGGAAATAAGATGCTGAACCAGTTGAACCCTTTGACTGATCTAGCAACACTCTTGTCTTGGATCATTTCTTTCTAATACCCTATTTACCTGAACCCTAACCTGGATGGCCCAGGCTAGCCTGACCTCGTCAGATCTCAGAAGCTAAGCAAGGTGGGCCCTGGTTAGTGCTTGGATGGGAGATCACCAAGGAAGTCCAGGGTTGCTAAGCAGAGGAGGGCAATGGCAAACCACCTCTGAATGTCTCTTGCCTTGAAAACCCTACCATGTTGCCATAAGTTGGCTGTGATTTGACAGCACTTCACACACACACACATTTACGTGAATAGAAGATTAGTGTTGTTTCCCCATCAAGAAAAGAAGAAGAAGAGTTGGTTTTCATACCTTGATTTTCTCTACCTGTAAGGAATCTCAAACCGGCTTATAAATATCTTCCCTTCCTCTCCCCACAATGCAAAAAAACTCTATAATCTAGAAATTGTATAATATCACCAACTAGTGAAGAATATATTTAACACAGTTCTCCAAACAGGTATAAAACACCAGGTAATGTATTACAAATATAAATATCACAAATATAAGTACAAAAGGTTACCATACGTGGCTAGTATTTCAATTCACAATATCATCCTGTATAATTTGTAATATATATTTCTTTATCCACAGATGTCAAGTAGAAGATGTCAATTCACAATATCACCCTGTATAATTTGTAATATATATTTCTTTATCCACAGGTGTCAAGTAGAAGATGTCTACTTGACAATCTGTGAATAAAGAAATATATATTACAAATTATACAGGGTGATATTGTGAATTGAAATACTAGCCACGTATGGTAACTTTTTGTACTTATATTTGTGATATTTATATTTGTAATACTTACCTGGTGTTTTATACCTGTTTGGAGAACTTTGTTAAATATATTGTTCACTAATTGGTGATATTATACAATTTCTAGATTATAGAATTGTTTGCATTGTAAGAATATTATTGTCTGTGGTTTTTGGTTAACAACTGAATTGTACACAGAAGTGTTTTTGTTTTTATTTTGCTAAGTGCCTGGAGGATGGCAACCCTACGGAGGGCAGGGGAAGAATTGGATTGGGACTGCAACACAGAGAAGTGCTTTAACTAGGGCTGCCAGCTCCAGGTTGGGAAATACCTGGAGGCTTTGAGGATGGAGCCTGAGGAGGGCAGGATTTGGAGAGGGGAGGGACTTCAGCAAGGTTTAATGCCATAGAGTTAGGGTTGCCAACTCCGAGTTGGGAAATACCTGGAGATTTTTTTGGGGGGTGGAGCCTGATTAGGGCGGGGTTTGGGGAGGGGAGGGACTTCAATGGGATACAATGCCACAGAGTCTACCTTCCAAAGCGGCCATTTTCTCCAGGCTGACTGATCTCTGTCACATGGAGATGAGTTATAATAGCGGAAGATGAGTTATAATAGCACATTCACCACCAGGTACAACATCATGGCCATCTTTTGGGCAAGGAAGAGGGTCACTGGGGGTGTTGGGGGGGGAGGTAGTTGTGAATTTCCTGCATTGTGCAGGGGGTTGGACTAGATGACCCTGGTGGTCCCTTCCAACTCTATGATTCTATGGCCACTTTCACACAGCCCAAATAATCCACTTTCAATCCACTTTCACTGCACCTTAACGATCGTTTGCAAGTGGATTTTGCCAGTTCACACAGTAAAATCCACCTTCAAAGTGCATTGAAAGTGGGTTGAAAGTGCATTATTTGGGCGGTATGAAAGTGCCCTATGATTCTATGAATTGTACTCCATTGAAGTCCCTCCCCTCCCCCAAACCTCGCCTTCCTCAGGCTCCACCCCCAACATGTCCAGCTATTTCCCAGACCAAAGCTGGCAACCCTATTAGTTGGGCAAACTTTCCCCCCTCCCTGCTATGTCCCTTCTTCACACCTAGTCATACTAGGCAGCATGTGGGGATCAACGTCCAAGATCCAGTGTGCATCTGATTGCAGCCAGCCACTTCAAATCACGTTTGAACATCCACGGAACAAAAGCTAATGTCTTCTTTATAATTCTTGTAACAGAAATGTTAAGAACAGAAAGATCACCCCTTGCTGAATCCGGCCCAGGTATCGCCTAGTCCAGCATTCGGTTTCCTTCACTGGGGAAGCCCACAAGCAAAGTATGAAGTCGACAGACCTCCAGGATTGATCGATTCCTTGTAAACTGTTTGAAGAGGTATACTGCGTCTAAACATGGAGGTTCTATTGAGATGTCATTGCTGGTAGCCACTGTTAGGTCTACCCAACCATGAATTTATCAAACCCTTTTCCCCCCAAAGCCATCTTGCCTGGTACGGATTGCCAGCTTCCAGATGGCACTTGGAGATCGCCCGCTATTACAATTGATCTCCAGATGACCAAGATCATGTCCCCTGGAGAAAATGGCTACTTTGAAGGGTGGACTCTATGGCATTGTACCCTTCTGAGATCCCTCCCCAGGCTCCACCCCCAAAATCCTCAAGCATATCCCAACCCAGAGCTGGCAACCCTATGTCTAGAGGCCGTTGCCATATTTTGTGACGGTGAATTCTGCAAGTAACTTATGCTTTTCGTAAATTCACACTCAGGAGTTCAGTTCACCTGTTCCCCTTTTAAGGTCTAAGGTTAATCATCTGAGCCACAGATGTCCCCGTCCCATATCCCAAACCCCCACCCCAACAAAGGCCCTAATATCCTCCTGAAACTTTGAATTCTCCAATCAGAAACATCGCCTTTAGCGACGCTTTGTACGATTGGCTTCCAAAGAACAGGACAGAAGGGGCAGGAGGAGTTTCCAAAAGAAAAACTGTCGGACAGGAGTGAACACACTGGCACGACAATCTGTCACGATGGTTGCACAATCGCATCTTTCCTGAACGTCCTCCGGTACTTGTGTTATTAATAGATGCCAGCAAAAATACAAGGTATAAAACAAAATCCAAAAGAAAAGAAAAGAAAAGAAACCCAGGCCCCTTTCTGGTTAAATAAAAGTATATATTATTTTGGAAGGCGATAGTGAAAACCCCTGACGTGGGATTACCGCAGCGTTAGCCCACCGGAGCGAGACTGAAGCCGTCCCTTCCTCTCGCAACCTGGGACCGAAGCATCTTCCCTCTTGTTTTAATTACAGGAAAGGAAAGAAAGATAAGCAGAAGGGGAGAAAACGTTTCCCGCGCCTACCTTAGTGGTGACAATGCACAGGCAGTCCATTTCGAAAACCCTCTCCGGGAGCAGGTGGAAATCCTCGAGCGAATCAGCAAACAGACTGGGAAAGGAACCTCACAAGCGGCATGCACCGAACCGGAGACCTGGACCGACACCGCCTGCTGCTGGTTTGTATAATTCTTTCTCTCTTCCCTTCCTCCTAACGGGGCCCGCATCAGAAATTTGAGTCCTCCTCCACATCGCTAAAGGCAGGCATGCTTCTCTGAATCTGAAGCCCCGCTCGAAATCCTCTCCGGCAAAACTTCCAGGTGACACCTCCAGCTTGGCTGCGGCATCCTTCACACCGCAATCGGGAATCTCCTGTCGGCACGGCGAGGCGTTCTAGCAGAGACGCTGTGAGCCATGAGCATCAATGGCCAGGGAGCGGCACATAGCATCCCGCTTTCCACAGCTCTGATCAGCTCTTTCGGCGCACCGAAAGGCTCTCTCTGCCAAGTCTCTCTCTCTCTGTGTTTCTCTGTGTGTGTGTGTGTGTGTATTTACAGAGAAACACCCCCCCTTTTCATCCCCACAACTTCTGAGTAAGCACAATGCGCACGGCTATCGGGCCCATCAATCACAAGACTACCTCCCCGCTGCGAAAGGACGGTTGCTTTAGGTTGTGAAGCTCATTATGAGAAGCCCGACTCTTAAAAGACACGTGTTGCTGAAATACTGCGGTGAGCATTGCAGCTTTTCACCTTGCCAAAAAAAAAAAAAAACCACCACTCGCAGTTCCACAAAGCCATTTCGCCGTCAGGGACGGGAGGGAAGCAGCCAGTTGTGACTTTTGAGAAGTTACGGAGACAGTCAGAAAGTGGCATGCCTCGCTTATCCCTTATGCGCTTGCTGACGGGGGCTGCTGATGCCAGAGAGAAAGGAAGGATTGTAAATCACGGCCATGGTTCAGATGTAGGAATGCCAGTCTCCAGGTGGGACCTGGGGATCCCCTGGGATTCCAGCTCATCTCCAGACTACAGAGAGCATTTCCCCGGGAGAAAATGGATGCGGTGGAGGGTGGACTCTGTGGTATTGTACCTCACTGCGGTCCCTGCCCTCCCCAGGCTCCATCCCCAAATCCCCTGCCAGCGGACAGGGGAGACCTGGCAACCATTGGAACTGCATTTTTAATGCTACCTTATGTCAAAAAAACCCACATTTAGAAAGCCAGCATAGCACACCTGTTGCTTCCAATGTGATAGTGTTCTGGTTGCAGTGAGGTTTTAACATAGGGAAACATTCCCAAGTGAGAGCTCCCGTAAGCAGTCTGAAGTGGTATGGGTCCTTTCTAGCCAACTCCATCTTCCTACATGTCGGGTGAGCAGACCTAGCCTCAGATGGAGGAAAGAAGGAGCAGAAGATAAACTGAGGAGGAGGAGGAGGAGGAGGAGAGTTGGATTTTATATGTCGACATTCTCTACCACTTCAGGAAGATTCAAACGGGCTCACAATCACCTTCCCCTCCCCTCCCCACAATAGACACCCTGTGAGGTAGGTGGGGCTGAGAGAGCTGTGACTAGCCCGAGGTCACCCAGCTGGCTTCATGTGCAGGAGCGGGGAAAACCAACCCGGTTCACCAGATTAGCATCCGCCGCTCATGTGGAGGAGTGGGGAATCAAACCCGGTTTTCCAGATCAGACTCCACCGCTCCAAACCATTGCTCTTAACCACTACACCACGCTGTCTCTTTAGAAAGCTAGCATAGCATACCTGTTGCTTCCAACGTGCTAGTTTTCTGGTTGCAGCGAGGTTTTAACATGGGGAAACATTCCAAAGTGACAGCTCCCATCAGCAATCTGAAGTGGTACAGGTCCATTCTAGCCCCCCATCTACCTACATGTCGGGTACGCTGCCCTAGCCTTAGATGGAGGAGAGAAGGAGCAGGAAAGAAACCTGAGAGAGCAGGAAAGGCAAAAACCAAAGAAAGGAGATGGATGAGTCTTCAGAAAGTGAATGTGGATCAGCAGTATCCAGCTGAAATGAACTTTGGCCTAGTTCACACGTGCAGGAGAGTGAGGTTGCTGGGCCTAGGGTTGCCAGCTCCAGGTTGGGAAATTTCTGTAGATTTTTAGGGTGGAGCCTGAGGAGAGCGGGGTTTGGGGAGGGACTTCAATGCCATAGAGTCTACTTGCCAAAGCGGTCATTTTCTCCAGGGGAACTGATCTCTATCGGCTGGAGATCAGTTGTAATACCAGGAGATCTCCAGCTAGTACCTGGAGGTTGGCAACCCTAGCCACAAGCCCTTAGGTCATGGGCCATAGTTTTGCAGTTGTGTAGCACAACCTGCTTGCTAGTTAGCCTGGTGGGTAAAGTTGCCAGGTCCCTCTTTGCCACAGGCGGGAGGTTTTGGGGCAGAGCCTGAGAAGGGAAGGGTTTGGGGAGGGGAGGGGCTTCAATGCCATTGAGGGGAGGGGCTTCAATGCCATTATGTCCAATTGCCAAAGCGGCCATTTTCTCCAGGTGAACTGATCTCTGTGACCTGGAGATCAGTTGTAATAGCGAGAGGTCTCCATCCACAACCTGGAGGTTGGCAACCTTACCCACCTGTATCCAGCGTGGCGTAGTGGTTAAGAGCAGTGGTTTGGAGCGCTGGAGTCTGATGTGGAGACTGTAGGGTTAGATTCCCCACTCCTCCACATGAGTGGCGGAGGCAAATCCGGTGAACTGGATTTGTTTCCCCACTGCTACACACGAAGCCAGCTGGGTGACCTTGGGCTAGTCACAGCTCTCTCAGCTCCACCTGCCTCACAGGGTGTCTGGTGTGGGGAGGGGAAGAGAAGGTGATTGTAAGCCGGTTTGAGTCTCCCTTAAGTGGTAGAGAAAGTCGGCATATAAAAACCAACTCTTCTTCTTCTTCTCTAAAGTGGAGCAATGCATTCAACTGCTTCCGCATTCGACTGCTTCATTCCCCTATTTGTATTAGCCAGGCATTTCTGTGAAGAGAAATTGATTAGCTGCAGAAACTGACACCATTGCCCCTAATTGTGACATCGGAGGTGGGTTTGCGTGTGCTGTCATTTGATCACCCATAGGAGTGTTAATGAATCGGTTCTCTTCCTCGCTTAAACCCATTCTATAAAGAAATATAAACACTCATTAAACAGAGATCGATGGCTAGCCTGTCTCTCCTCACCTATACGTGAGGATTGTGGGCAGAAGGGGGGGGTTTAGATGCAACCCGACACAAAAATGTGCAATTCCACCGGGGACAGGGAAGGAAAGGCGAGCGGTTCCAAAATAAGATTTACGCAGTTCAAAAATTTAAGCCATGCAAAAGTTGTATTAGGTTAGCTTAAACAATACTTTTCAGCATTAAAACGCAGCCAGGGTCCCAATTCTGTGGGTTTTCTCCCACTGTAAGCCACACAACCCAAGTAAGGTGGCCAACCTCCAGCTGGTGGCTGGAGATCTCCTGGTATTAAAATTAATTTCCAGGTGACACATACGGTTGCCAACCTCCAGGTACTTGGAGACAAACAAGGCTCAGTGCTGCAGTGGTAATGAAAAAGATCCACAACAGCACTTACAACTATAATAATAAAGTAAGGATTTTTATAAAGTGAAAAAGGTGCAAAAAAGTGAATATATATACATGAATACAACAGGGTACATGAATACAATAAGATACAAATTATCAAAAGAATCCAGCACAGATGGAAATTCAATTGAAGGATATAAGCATCCTGTAAGGCAGGTAAGTCAATATATATTGTCCACAATATGTTGTTATTTCTTCTCTGTATATGACAAGCTGGACGGTAAACAGTGATGCCAGCTGGAGATCTCCTGCTATTACAACTGACCTCCAGCCGACAGAGATCAGTTCCCCTGGAGAAAATGGCAGCTTGGGCAATTGGACTCTATGGCATTGAAGTCCCTCCCCTCCCCAAACCCCGCCCTCCTCAGGCTCTGCCCGAAAACCACCAGCTGGTGGTGAAGAGGGACCTGGCAACCCTCCACATGAAGCCAGCTGGGTGACCTTGGGCTAGTCACAGCTCTCTTAAAGCTCTATCAGCCCCACCTACCTCACAGGGTGTCTGTTGTGGGAAGGTGATTGTAAGTCGGTTTGATTCTTCCTTAAGTGGTAGAGAAAGTCGGCATATAAAAACCAACTTCATCTTCATGCATTGCAGTCATTTCAAACCAGGGGATTGTGGAGGTCCTACGGGCAGTCAGTAAGCAGAAGGCAAGCTGTATTTATTAGTGTGCATGTTTGTACTGAAGAAACATTTTATTCTGGGTTGTAAGTGAAACCCAAGAGACACAAATTATTGGCACGCACAAGAAAAATAAGCCTGGGAGGTTGGATTCCTATGTGTGGCTTGTAAAGTTCATTGTACAAATGGTATTAAAATGACACATCATTACTTGTTACATGCACTAATCTAGACCAAATCCCTATTGGTGCGCCAGTTTGTAATATTTGGAGTTAAAGCAGCTCTCTTCAACAGGCACAAAGGAACAAAAGCTCAGAAGTTGTTATAAACATAAAGATTTGTTCCAGGCTATTGCTGCATTGTTTGACATGTTTTTAAAAACATTTTTGTTAAATTTGCTACCTGACTCGCATCCTTATTGGAGAGAGGGGCTAGGAAACAGTTTAAATAAAATAAACATAAATAATTTTGCCTACATTTTGACAGCGAAACAGATAAAGAGGTGGACATTAGATATTGTAACGACGACTGCTAGGGTTACCAACCTCCAGGTGGTGGCTGGAGATCTCCCTCTATTACAAATCATCTCCAGACAACAGCGATCAGTTCACCTGGAGAACATGGCCGCTCTGGAAGGTGGACTCTATGGCATTGTGCCCCCTTGAAATCCCTCCTGTCCCCAAACCCCATCATCCTCAGGCTCCACCCCCCAAAATCTCCAGGTATTTCCTGACCCAGAGCTGGTCACCTTGATTGACTGCACTGTTGTCAATTTTATAGATGACTTTGATTGGCTCTGAATTTTTTTTTAACTAGTTTTTAATTTTTCCCCGTTCACTTGCATTTTAGGCTTTCTTCTCCGCTGCTCTTCCAAATGATTGCTTTCTTGCAGCTTTTTAATTGCTGCTTTCCTTCTTCGTTTGTATTTTTAAAAGCCATTTTGAGTATTCTTTAGTATGGTGTAGTAGGTTAGAGCGTTGGGGTAGGATAGGGTTGCCAACCTCCAGTTACCAGCTGGAGATCTCCTGCTATTACAACTGATCTCCAGCCGATAAGAGATCAGTTCACCTGGAGAAAATGGCCATGTTGGCCATTGGAGTCTATGGTGCTGAAGTCCCTCTCCTCCCCAAACCTCACCCTCCTCAGGCTTTGCCCAAAAAACCTCCTGCCGGTGGTGAAGGGGGGCGTGACAACCCTAGAGTAGGACCAAGAGGGCTTCAATTCTGCACTGTGCCACAGAATTACCTAGTGACCTTGGATCAGACACTCTCTCTCATCCTAACCTACCTCTCAGGGTTGTTGTGAGGATCACATGGAAGAGGGGAAACCTCTTGTACACCACCATGTGTTCCTTGGAGGAAAGGTAGACTGTTTCCTGTTTGCCAGTAAACTTTTAAGTTATCCTGCTCCTGTTTCAAAATCAGGGCACTTGCGTGCCTAGGGTTGCCAACCTCCAGGTGGTGGCTGGAGATCTCCCACCATTACAACTGATCTCCAGGAGGTAGAGATCAGTTCACCTGGAGAAAAGGGTCGCTTTGGGAAGTGGATTCCAGGGCATTATACCCCATTGAAGTCCCTCCCCTCCTCATACCCCACCCTCCTCAGGCTCCGCCCCCAAAATCTCCAGGTATTTCCCAGCCCAGAGCTGGCAACCCTATGCATGCCCCCAAACCACTGTGGCGAAACGAATAACTAAGGAAAGGTGGACTGAAGTGTTAGATTTATTTTAGAAAGTAGAGGCATAAAGGTTTGAATCTCCACTCATGCCTTGGAAGCTAGCTGGGGGACCTTGGGCCAGTCACACTCTTAGCCTAACCTACCTCACAGGGTTGTTGTGAGGGCACAATGGCGGAGAGGAGAAAGATGTACGATGCTTTGGGTCACCAGTGGGGAGAAAGGTAGGGCATAAATGAATTAAATAAATTACTGAATGCATAAGAACTATAACAATAAGAAAGTGGAAATGGTTTGAGTACATTCACTTCCCTGCTTGGGATGTCCAGTCAAACCGCTACAATTAATTTTTAAATAGCTTTGGCAAGTAGCCGAAACAAATCAATTAAAAATAGCTGTCCAAAAAACTACATATGTCTTCAGCCGTTATTGGGGGGGGGGGGGAGAGAGAGAGATTTGCAAAAAAAAAAAAAATTACATCTGTCTTTAACCATTGTTGTATTTAGCCTGATCCAGCTATCGAGTCAGACATAAGAGTTATGCAAGAGTTACTCACTGAATCATGGCCAGCGCTTCTGTTTTTTTTTAACAACATTTTTTATTATTTTTTATACTACAATAGTTTCCATCATTCATTAAGATAATTGTATGACACAAACAATATTTCTCTATTCTATATAACTTCTTGTTTTAATGGAGTTTTGTTGAAAAGGGCTAGCTTGCAAAGCCTTAATCAGTAAAACGCGTACCGAGGATGGGGGGGAACCCTTGTCCATTTATCATCTCTTATTTTGTACTACAATACAGAAGTTCACCTCATTCAAAAAGCACAATAAAAACCCAAAGATGCATCATTCAAAAAACACTTGAATTTATCTTATTCTTTGCGATCTAGAGTGTAACAACGCCGCTGAACAATGACCTCTCTTAGCAACCACACTGTGCAGTACTCCTCAATTCCTTTCCCCACTGAGATGTTTGTTTTCCCCATGGACCTTATGGCCTGCTCAGAAAGCTTGCTCAGAAAGCAAGTACTCCTGAATTCAGGTTTCAGGAAATATACACAGATTTGCACATGTCAAGCGCGATCCTGCGCAAAGTTACCCCCACACACACACACTCAACTCCCTGAAATCAACGGGCTTAGCCTGGAGCAGTGGTTCCCACACTTTTCAGGCCACCGCCCCCTTGGTTCCACAAACTCAACCCCAGCGCCCCCTCCCCTATCCTACAAGAAGCATGATTCAAAATAGGGGTTTGCATGACGCACTAAAGAAGAAAATAACAATCCAATTTCAAAACAGTAACAATTAATTGCGCAAATCTTCAAAATCAAATTAAGACTTCTTTAGTCGAAATGTATTCAGCAAAACTGATGAATTTGATCCAGTAGTACCAGCTCCTCCAAGTCTGGAAAAAAAATTCTGATAGTTTCCACCAAATTTGCCAGCGTGGTGCCATAGCTTGATCTATTGTAAATGAGTGAACAACACAATTGAAGGGGCCCACCTCTAGTGCCCCCCCCGCTGCCCTCTTGCCTCTTAGTGCCCCCCTAGGTAATCCCACTGACCCCCAGGGGGTGGGACTGCCCACTTTGGGAACAACAGGCCTGGAGTAACTCTGCCAAGGATTGCACCATTAATCGCTTTCGGTTTGGAGTTCTTTATCATATCCTTTCGCTAGAAGGGTCCGCTGCACCAAAAGACACCTCCCCACCCCTTCCCACTTCCATTCTCCCGTACCACACACCTCTCTTCCAGCCATACTGCTGTGGAGTTTCCCTTTGAAGAGTTGCATATAATTCATGCTGAGAAGGAAAGCTCAATCCGGAGGCCTTTCCCCCTCTCACAAAGGAACGGCGGAGTGGGGAAGATGCATAAAATGAGAGCCCCGTCCGGAGAGCGATGGAAAATCAATGGCTGCTATTCATCTGATCACAGCAACAAGAGGAAACGTCTAGACGTCCATATAAGCACAATCCACGCATTCAGCAGGGCGAGGAAAACAATCTCCGAGGATCTTTCCCGGGGATTCTCTCATTCTCACTCCCGGTTGACGTATGTTTCCAATAAACTCCTCTAAGGAAGAAGGCGATGTTTAAGAGTCATCTTCCTTCGGTAAATTATTCAGGTTATAAACCTAATATTATTGTGGTTTCTCTAGAGGCAAAGGATACAGCCAACCACAGGCCAGTACTTCATGGAGATGAAATCCTGGCTTGTGGAGATCTAAAGATATTGTTGTTGTGTTTTTTAAAAAAATCCATAGCATCTCTGATGCTTCCACACACCAATAAAGAAAATCCCTACCCACAGACTATGAAAAGTTTATAAGGGAGAATATCGTAAAAAAGGGGGGAGACAGAAAACACTGACTTTGCAAAGCTCAGCATGACTCAGGAACTTCTGAAGAAAAGACTAGTGCCAGAACTGCTAGCTTGGAAAGAAGGTGGTTAAGGGGAGACATGATAGAGGTCTATAAAATTATGCATGGTATGGAGAGAGTGGACAGGGAGATGCTTTTTCCCCTCTCTCATAATACTAGAATGAGGAGTCATCTGCTGAAGCTGGAGGGGGAGAGATTCAAAACTGATAAAAGGAAGTATTTCTTCACACAACACATAGTTCTAACACACAACACATAAACTCCCTGCCCCAGGATGTGGTGATGGCTGCCAACCTGGAAGACTTCAGGAGGGGAGTGAACATGTGCATGAAGGAGAGGGCTATCCATGGCTACTAGTCAAAATGGATACTAGTCATGATGCATACCTACTCTCTCCAGGATCAGAGGAGCATGCCTATTATCTTAAGTGCTGTGGAACATAGGCAGGATAATGCTGCTGCTGCAGTGGTCTTGTTTGGGGGCTTCCTAGAGGCACCTGGTTGGCCCCTGTGTGAACAGACTGCTGGACTTGATGGGCCTGGGTCTGATCCAGCAGGGCTTTTCTTATGTTCTTATGTTGCCATTTCAGAATTTATTTTCCACAAATAGAATTGGAAACTCTGCACACACGGCCGTAGAGGATAAAACTCTATCGCTTTAAATTCTTGCAGGATACAACTAGGGCTGCCTCGTAACCATCTCCTATACATGGACACCAGACACAGCTCTTTAATAGTTCCTGAACCTCAGGAGGACTAGCCGATGTGGGAGCTCTCAGGTTTAACAAGGAAAGAGCTTTATTGAAAGAACAGCAATGAAGCTCAGTCAAATTCCTGACACATTACAGAACTCCGGGGACGGTCAAGATGAGCTGAATAATGCAGGCATGCAGCTGTCTGCCAATAGGACCAGAAATGCAATTTTTCCACCCCATGGTTCCCATCGGACCACCTCTACTGGTAGTGAAAGATGGGACCAGTGAGGCACACCCACCCAGACAGCAGCCATATTGGGAGTTTGGAGAGAGTTGCCAAGCTCCAGGTGGGGCCTGGAGATCTTCTGGGATTACAACTGATCTCCAGACAACAGAGATCTCTCCCCCTGGAGAAAATGGCTGCTCCTCTGATCCTGGAGAGAATAGGTATGCATCATGACTAGGGTTGCCAGGTCATCTTTTCCTCTGGCGGGAGGCTTTCGCGTTTACGCGTTTATGCGTGTGCGCGCGCGTGCCGACATGCATGCGGCAATTCCGGTTTAGAACCGGAAGTGCCGCCTTGCAAAGGGCCTTTACCTCTTAGTTTGAGTGGTAAAGCAGCCCTTTACCACTCAAACTAAGAGGTAAAGGCCCTCCACAACGCGGAACGTCCGGTTCTAAACCGGAAGTGCCACACGGTATGCACACGTGCACATTTGCCCGCCAACCCTCAGGTGGTTGGCGGGCAGAGGGGGCAATTGCCGGGGGTTTTCCCGCCACTAGCGGGCACCTGGCAACCCTAATCATGACTAGTATCCATTTTGACTAGCAGCCATGGATAGCCCTCTCCTCCATGAACGCGTCCACGCCCCTCTTAAAGCCTTCCAAGTTGGCAGCCATCGCCACATCCTGAGGCAGGGAGCTCCACAATTTACCCCTGGGTTGTGTGAAGCCTTCCCCTCCCCTGCACCATCTTCCTGAACTGAAATGGTTGCAGGCAGCGTTATTTGCCCCTATCAGGTGCACATGCGCTGGATACAAAGATATTCCATTTGCCACAATTCAAACTTGAAGGGGGGGGGGGCGAATAAAGCACAGCACTAGTTCAAATTGTTCCCAGTGGAATTGCAAGCAATTCCAGCCAAATGTAAATCTTATTTAAAGGAAACTGGTGTTAGGTAACAATTTATTTACATGAAAATAATCTGCAAACATCCTGCCGGCAACATCCAGAGCTTTTTGGTAGATCACATGGTGGAAATACAAAAACTCCACAAAAATACATAAAACGTGCCTTCAAGGCACAAAACTGGGAATTGTTCAGATGCGCATGAAAGACATAATCATTAGTGTTATTCGTAATGTAATACAGAGTGAGTGACAATAAAGCCAGGATATACCTAGGGTTGCCAACCTCCAGGTGGTGGCTGGGGATTTCCCGCTATTACAACTGATCTTCAGGTGACAGAGGTCAGTTCCCTGGAGAAAATGTTGGCAATTGGACTCTCCAAACCCCACCCTCCTCAGTCTCTGCCCCCAAAATCTCCAGGTATTTCTCAACCCGGAGCTGGCAACCCTTGGCATACCTTGCCCAAACCCTGCCCTCCTCAAGCTCCACCACCAAAATCTCCAAGTATTTCAATACTTGGAGCTGGCAACCCCTATCCCTAGGTCTAATTTTGTTTTGAGCCTCTTATTTCCTTCTCCTAGGTCTAATTGTAGGGTTGCCAGCTCCGAGTTGGGAAATACCTGGAAATTATGGCATTGAAGTCCTTCACCTCCCCAAATCCCACCCTCCTCAGGTTCCACCCCTAAAATCTCAGAAATTACAGCTGTAAATTACAGGGTTCGGAAATTACAGCTGTAACTTTTTAATTCTAATTTATTTATTTCAATAATGGTCATACTCCTTTTTGATAATGTTCTTAAGGTTTGTTTTCAAATTTGTCTTGACCTTCTTAGTAAGGCCGACGATATTCATTCTTGTATTTTTATAATGCTGGTCAAATGACCGTAATAAATCGAGTTGAATTGAATTGCTGACTGTAAAGTACAAAGTGCAAAGTACACAGAAATATATATAGTAGTACAAATAGTCCAAGTCAAGTAGTCATATTGTAGACCAAAGCCAGTGTGAAGCTGGTCTTATGAACAAGCCCCCAAGGCAATCAAACGACGTGCTGTACAGCATGCCTTCTTGGACATAAAGTTCTGCATTTAGGTTCCCTTGACCTGTATCAAGAATGCAAGCAATACAAGGATCCGGTAATCTTCCTGTTTCGATGATGAATCTTCCTCAGAATTCACTGTATATTGAGGGAATATGATATATATAATTGTCTAGTACATGCAGTCTTTATAACATTATAAAAAGCATTTTATATACATTTTTACACCATAAATACTATCACACTATTAAACACTGAATAAATAAATCATTAAATAAATACATTACTTACACTTGCACTTTGCACTTTGTACTTTACAGTCAGAATATTTCTGACTTTTTGGATTTTGTCAACAACATTCATTCTTTGCATTTACTTGTGCTACTGCTAGATTAATTCATGCCATCGTATTCCCTATTACTATGTATGAGTGTGAAAGCTGGACATTGAAGAAAGCTGACAGGAAGAAAATAGATTCCTTTGAAATGTGGTGTTGGAGGAGAGGGTTACGGATTCCGTGGACTGTCAAAAAACCAAATCAGTGGGTTATAGATCAAATCAAGCATGAACTGACCCTAGAAGCTAAAATGACTAAACTGAGGCTATCGTATTTTGGTCACATTATGAGAAGACAAGAGTCACTGGAAAAGACAGTCATGCTAGGAAAAGTTGAGGGCAGCAGGAAAAGAGGAACACCCAACAAGAGATGGATTGACTCAATAAAGGAAGCCACAGCCTTCAATTTGCAAGATCTGAGCAAGGCTGTCAAAGATAGGACATTTTGGAGGACTTTCATTCATAGGGTCGGCATGAGCCGGAAGCGACTTGACGGCACTTAACACACACACACTGCCTTTCTGTTTTTTTTGCTTACTACCTGGAGGTTGGCAACCCTATCTAATTGTGTTGAAGGCCTCTTATTGCTTTGGAATACCTTGTCTGCCCCTATAACCGCACAGGAGACCTGAAGTAAAATAAAAATAACATTTATTTATTTCCCTGGAAAGGGATTAAGATCTAGTAAGAGCTCTGAGGCTTGAAAATATTTGCAAATGTACCTCTCAGCTTCAACTGGGCACAAGACATAAGGAACGTTTATTGATCACGCAATGTAGTCTGAGGCGACTGAGCAAATAACAGCGGGTCAGTGCTTTGGGAGAGAGGTTACGAACGCCCGGATCCCGGCCATTCGACTTGAGCTACCAGAGTGCTTTTAAATGCAATCACAACCCGCCCTGGCAGCTTCCTTCAGCCTCGGAAGACCAAAGGATCATTAAACACTAAGTTCGAGTCTTTCCCGGACACCACGCTTTACCAGCCTGCTTCTCCTGAAGGCAGGCTCTGAGACACACACACGATCGGTTCCCTGCGTAGGGTTGCCAATTTCCAGGTGGATAGGGTTGCCACCCTCCAGGTACTGGAAGAAATCCAGACAGCACTCACACAATATATATTAAAGTACTAATTTATAAAGGTGAAGGAAGGTGCAAAAGTGAACAATATATACAACAAGGTAATAACCAGATACACATATAGATATCAATAGCAGTCCAGCAGCAAAAAAGTTCAATGTATAAATATCCTGGGAGTCAGGTAAGTCAACGTCAATTCCTGAGTGTCCTGAGTAACAGGTAAGAAAATTTTTATACTCAAATATGGACTTCTTTAGATGTTGTAAGTTGCTGGAAAGCGGAGTCCCAGGCAGGAGCCACGGAGGGAAGCTGTTAGGACGTGTTTAGATGTTAGGACCCTCCAGGTACTAGCTGGAGATCTCCTGCTCTTACAACTGGTCTCCAGCAGATATATAGGGTTGCCAACTGCCAGGTAGTAGCAAGAGATCTCCTGCTAATTCAACTGATCTCCAGCCGATAGAGATCAGATCACCTGGAGAAAAATGGCCGCTTTGGCAATTGGACTCTATGGCATTGAAGTCCCACCCTTCCCCAAACCCCACCCTCCTCAGGCTCCGCCCCAAAAATCTCCCACCGGTGGCGAAGAGGGACCTGGCAACCCTACCGATATAGATCAGTTCCCCTGGAGAAAATGGCCACTTTGCCAATTGGACTCTATGGCATTGAAGCACCTCCCCAAGACCCACCCTCCTCAGGCTCTGCCCCAAAAACCGGTAGCGAAGGGGGACCTGGCAACCCTACAGTTGGGACCTGGAGATCTCCTGGTATTACAACGCATCTTCAAGGGGCAGAGATCAGTTCACCTGGAGAAAAGGGCAGCTTTGGAGGGTGGGGGGTATGGCGTTATACACTGCCGAGGTCCCTCCCCTCCCCAAAGTCCACCCGCCTCAGGATCAAACCGCCCTCCCCCCCAAAAAAAAATGCCAGGAATTTCCCAACCCGGAGTTGGCAACCCCTCTGAAGACATTTTGGAAGTGTTCCATCAAACACTGACCGGAGACTTCAACAGAAATACTCACTGAAGTGCAAGCCATTTCCCCGTCACCACCCTTTCTGACATAACGAAGGTTGCCAACCTCCAGGTGGTGGCTGGAGATGTCCCACTATTACAACTGATCTCTAGAGATCAGTAGCCCTGGAGAAAATGGCTGCTTTCGCCATTGGACTCTATCGCATTGAGGTCCTCCTCCACTCTCCAAACCCCGCCCTCCTCAGGCTCCACCCCCAAAATCTCCAGTGGGGCTTGGAGGGTGGGTCTCTAGGTCCTAATCCACTAGGCCACACTAGCTCTTCCTGAATAGGGTTGCCAGCTGGTAGAGCTAGTGTGGCCTAGTGCATTAGGACCTCGAGATCCACCCTCCAAGCCCCACTCTGCCTTGAGGTTCATTGGGTATGCTTTGGCCACTCGGTACAACACTCCTTGGTAGAGTTGCCAATCTCCAGGTGGGGCCTGGAGATCTGCTACTATTACAACTGATTTCCAGATGACAGAGATCAGGTCCCTTGGAGAAAATGGCCGCTTTGGAGGGTGGGACTCTATTGCCCTATACCCTGCTGAGGTCCCTCCCTCATGAAATCCTTCATCTGTGTTCTGAAGTGGTATAGTCCTCACAGGACCATCCTACATACTTCTTTTGACTGTGTATATCAGCTACTAAACAAGAAATAATAATGACCCACATTTCCTGTAATTAAAAAAAGAGAGCAACATTTCATGGCACTTAGGAACTTAAATAGCCATCCCATTCCAATCAACTTCTGTTTTCTTAGTGTTTTATTTCCACCGTAAGGGAATGAAAAGGGAGATGCCCCTGTGATTTCCTTTTATTTTGAGGGAAGGCAAGGGAAGAAAATGGTCTGGGAGAGTGGAAACCTTGTACGGTAATTTGTTTTTCTTTTTAAACCCCCATGAGAATTGTCACGGCTTAGTGGTAAACCTTACAGAAATGGAAATCTGAAGTCCATCCTGACAGACTGCGAGACTATTACAGACCAGAGCTGTAAAGGGAAAACACCTCTAACCTTACTTCTTCTTTGACTTTCACAGCAAACTCACACAGCTATACCCTAGGATGCCTTTATCAACACTAAAGTAAGCTTAACCACCAGAGCATTCAGCCTTCGTCACCAGTTACCTGGGAGGAGGAGGAGGAGGAGGAGGAGGAAGAAGAAGAACTAGAAGAAGAAGAACTAGAAGAAGAGCAGTAAACACAGAGTCAAAGAGTTGGAAGGGACCACTGGGGTCATCTAGTCCAACCCCCTGCACGATGCAGGAAATTCACAACTGCCTCCCCCCTACTCCCCCAGTGACCCCTAGTCCATGCCCAGAAGATGGCCCCAAAAAATCCTCCAGGATCCCTGGCCAATCTGGCCTGGAGGAAAATTGCTTCCTGACCCCAAATTGGCAATCGGCATTACCCTGGGCATGTAAGAAAGGGCCATGAGAGCAAAACACGGACATAACCTATCCTGCCCTCCCTCTCATGATCTGCCTTTCACATCAGAATGCCCTGACCTGGATGGGCCCAGGCCAGCCTGTTCTCATCTGATCTCAGTTGCTAAGCAGGGTCAGCCCTGGTTAGCACTTGGATGGGAGACCACCAATGAAGTTCAGGGTTGCTACGCAGAGGCCAGCAATGGCACACCACGTCTATTTGTCTCTGGCCTTCAAAACGTTGCTGGGTCACCATAAATCAGCTGCAACTTGACATCATTTACAACTAATAATGAAGCGCAAGACACTGCATTCTCCTGGATTGAATAGGGATCTGAGATTCCTGTCTCATGACCAATGCTGATTTCTCTATACCTACTACCCCATCTGCATATCACACCTAATCCAATCATGCCTGCTAATATCATTTACTTGCTTTTGCCACTGGGTGTGTGAATTTATTCTTCTCCACTTAAGGATAGATGGACTCACATTTTAGCTGTATCTGAAGAAGTGAGCCGTGACTCGTGAAAGCTCAGACCCTACCGGAAATTTTGTTAGTCTTTCAGGTGCTACTGGGCTCTTTCTCTTTTCTACTGCTACAGACAAACTAACACAGCTACCCATCGTGGGGGGCGGGGGGGGCGGCTTTGATTTCCAGATAAAGGATATTAGGCAACAAGTGATGGGGAAAGACCTTCCCCTGCCTTAGGACTATGGAGATCTACTTCCAGACATATCAGGCACTACTGATCTAGACAGACCAATGGTCCGATTCAAAGCACCTTGTTATCTTCACCCACAGGATCAGTCTGCCGTCCGTCTATGGACATTTATGCATGGGAGTTTTGCCTGAGGTTCGTTGCTCGCTAGACCCACACTTTCCTGTTGGGAATCTACGCACCAGCAGTCTCCAAGCTCAAATCAAGTCCCCGCCCCTTTAAATGCTGCTTTGTAATTGGCTTACTTTGTAGCACTTACTGTGAGAGAAACCCCCCCCCAAAGAAACCCAACTGCCAAATAAAAAAGCATTTTACGAAGAAAAAAACAAAAAACAGAGCAATCTGAAAGGAGGGCGGGGAGAAATCCAAACCTCGCTTTTAAAAAGCCTTACTTCTGCTCAGAAAGAGCTCTGAGGAAGGAGGAAGCATTTGAATCCCCGCCTCTTTGCACGCTGCTTTGCAATTGGCTGCATGCTTTCTGTGAGAGAAACCAAGTTTGGGTGTCCCACGCTTTGCCTTATGCACAGGGATTTCAGGGGAGCTCAGGGGAGAGGGAAGAATCGGGTTAACAAAGGTACAGGAAGTCTCGGGATCTGTGAGGGCTGGCAGCGAGCTCATCTCTAATGGACGGAAAACTCATGCATAACTCCAAGGAACAACCGAGACAGACTGGGGGTGAACGTGAGTGAAAGTACCCATGCACCTATATACACCACCTATATTTTTCTCGGCCAAACCTACCACTGGCCTTTTCTCCACAGGATTTCCCTTCCAGAACCATCTGTCAGGCCCCCCAGTACCCATCTGAATCCTCTCCAATTCAACACGAACGTGCGCAAATGCATTCCAGGAAACGATGCGGAAATTCAGGGACAGTTCCTTCCCAATCCACTTCCGCCAGCCAAAACAAATCAAGAAACAGGGTCACCGTTCTTACCTTGGCTGTTTTGTCTGTGGAATGGTTCTCAGAAGACTGGTTCCCCTTGTCCTGGTCTGTGCTTGTGGCCCATCTGTCTGGCGGCCCATTCGAAGCAGCGGTCTGGAATTGGGGAAGGGAGATGTTTCAAATAAAGGAAAGAGCATTCGGCAAAACAGCATCAGCCGTAAATGAAGAATGCCACTGTTGGAAGCTGAGTTGCACCTTTATACACCCATCCACTCTGCTTCTGATTGTGTTATACCATTGAACAATTTCCTGTATCGGTGCCAGCAGCTTGGAAGAAGGTGGGCTATGGAATCCAGTAGGAAATTCCATTCTTACAGACATGGAGGATACAACATAGAATCCAGCAATATTTCAGTTAAAAGAAGAAGAAGAAGAAGAAGAAGAAGAAGAAGAAGAAGAAGAAGAAGAAGAAGAAGAAGAAGAGTTGGTTTTTATATGCCGACTTTCTCTACCACTTAAGGAAGAATCAAACCAGCTCACAATCAAATTCCCTTCCCCTCCCCATAACAGACACCCTGTGAGGTAGGTGTGGCTGAGAGAGCTCTAAGAGAGCTGTGACTAGCCCAAGGTCATCCAGCTGGCTTCACATGTAGGAGTGGGGAAACAAATCCAGTTCACCAGATTAGCCTCCGCTGCTCATGCGGAGGAGTGGGGAATCGAAACCGGTTCTCCAGATCACAGTCCACCGCTCCAGATCAGAGTCCACCGGATCCGGCCCTCAGGCCTTATGCTTTATACCCCCCTGCTCTAACCACTACAACCCACTGTCTTTCGACACTACTCTCTTATTCATCAGACTCTGGCTCCTTTCCCAGTACTGTTTTTGCCCATGTATTATAAAATATTCAGCCAGTGTAGGTCCCAGTAATGCGTGACCCACCAACAGTTTAACCAAGTCCATTTCATCAGATAATAATTACAATGCTCTCAAGTTCAATCAGCGATATTCCTCACACGCTGATGAATTAAACGGCTGAGCTGCATCTGCGCCGGCCTTTTCTGCAGCAGCCATAATTAAAACGTGGAAAAAAATCGAAAAT
Organism: Euleptes europaea; assembly: GCF_029931775.1. Classification (NCBI taxonomy): domain Eukaryota; kingdom Metazoa; phylum Chordata; class Lepidosauria; order Squamata; family Sphaerodactylidae; genus Euleptes; species Euleptes europaea. The sequence continues at coordinate 8,890,748 of NC_079323.1, forward strand.
TGCATTTTTGGACAATATTCATCACCATCTATACATCAAAATGGCCATAAAAGTCTAGCGCATCGGCAAATGTTAATACTACAGTCACATGGCCTGCTAAGGAAAAAAAAAACGTCTTGAGTCTATATGTGCTTTCCCACATTCCCTCGGTTTTTGCAACAATCCAGCAGTATTTATTTATATTATAGGTTTTAATTTTTAACTATTTGTTATTCTGATATTGTTTTAGCTGAAACGTTGTGTGGATGTGAGCCGCGAAAGGGCAGGATAAAAATTTAATAAACAAACAAACAAATAAATAAATGTGTAAAGGTGTGCTCTCAAGAAACACCACTCAGGAAGGTTATGTCTTCCATGACGAACCCAGTAGGGGGCAGCCTTTGCACTCTCTTAAACATCCCAGAATGCAACCTATTTTTACCTTCCTTAGGATTCGATGGCCATTTATGCAAGGTCAGTTTTGATGCTCGTTCAAAGCTCTTTTTTTAAATGCGACTTTTAAAATGCCCGTCCACGGTCCCGACGCAAAAGGAGCAATCCCACCACTCCCCACTCGCCTGCTCCTTCGTTCCTGTTTGCATAGCCGTTAGCACGTGCATAGCTAACGCGCCGCTATTATTTTGTATGGTTCTTTCAGGGGATTCTTCGTGGCAGGGGCGGAGCAAACACCAAAGGTTGCGTTAAAGGAGCTCTTAAGTAATGTGAAGCATTAAGGTATGCGCCGGCTTTGCAGTCACTTCCGGAATGACGGTTCAGCATGAAAAAGTCAAAATAATATGCAATCCAGGGGCAATTCAGCCTGGAATGCGCTGCTAATTACCAAGCATAAATGGCCTATGGGCGCCAGCAAAAACTGAGCATGCCAACTGTGTAGCCTCACATCTATTGACCGTATAGTCCTGTGGCGGAGGCTGTTTCTTGCGCTGAGGCGCTGAGGAGTCACCATTTGTAATGGCCTGATCCAGTGTCAGCTGTAAGGCCTCTGGGGAGAAAGGCCCTCCACCTAGGGTTGCCAGGTCCCTCTTCGCCACAGGATCCAATTGCCGAAGTGCCCATTTTCTCCAGGCGAACTGATCTTTATCAGCTGGAGATCAATTGTAATAACAGGAGAGCGCCAGCTAGCACCTGGAGGTTGGCAACCCTACCTCCACCCAAGAATTCAACCCAATGTTTCAGTCATCGTGGCTGCCCTCTTTGAGCTAGATTCAAGTCCAGGAGCACCTAAGAGACCAACAAGATTTTAATTCTCCTGAAAAAAAAAGCGGTCACGCTGGACTGATAAGAGGAATGGAGGGTGCGGTGCTAAGAAGAAGGTGCCGCTGAGTCGCCACTGACTCATGGCCACCCCACCCACAGGGAGGCAAGAGATGACCAGAGGTGGTTTGTCATTGCCTTCCTTCCTTCACACAGGAATAGGGTTGCCAACCTCCACGTGAAACGTGATTGATTATGATCTAGACAACACGTCCTGTCATCCTTCATTGTGGCTGTTGCTCGACTTCCAGCATACTAAAATATCTGTCATCCTTCATTGTGGCTGTTTGCTTGACTTTTAACATACTGAAATATAGTCTGAAAAGACATACAACTGATTCCCACAAAGGAAATATTCTTCCTATATAACTACTGGACATATTGGACTTACATCTGAATGGACTTGAGAGGTTTCCAAGTCCTGAATATGCTGGATTGAGATATATTACTTACCTGTATCTTGTTGTATTATATTGTATATATTTATTGTCACTTTTGCACTTTATTCACTTATAAAATTAAGCATTGCATATATTGTTTCTGTGCTGTTTTGGTTCTCCAACCTCCAGGTACTAGCTGGAGATCTCCAGCTATTACAACTGATCTCCAGCCGATAGAGATCAGTTCCCCTGGAGAAAATGGCCACTTGGGCAATTGGACTCTGTGGCACTGAAACCCCTCCCCTCCACAAACCCCACCCTCCTCAGGCTCCGCCCCAAAAAATTCCCGCTGGTGGCGAAGAGGGATCTGGCAACCCTACATAGGAAACCCAGTCTTTCTTGGTAGTCTCCCATCCAAGTGCTAACTGTGACCAATCCTGCTTCGCTGCCAAGCTCTGACAAATTCAGGCTGAGCTGGGCTGTTTGGGCAAGCAATCCTAAGCACGTCCGAAAACTGTTGCCTTTTAGCCACTCTCAGGCAAGTGTCTGTAGGACTGCAGCTATGGTTGCCAACCTCCAGGTGGTAGCTGGGGATCTCCCGCTATTTCACTTTGGGGGAAATCGGCGCCATAGGATGAACTCTCTGTGACGGTGTGGCTTGACTTATTTTGATTTGGATCCTTTGTTCCTATGGAATTGGAATGAACCTTAATTCCTTTTGAATCCTTATTGGAATCATTTGCTTTGGTTGTATGGAAATTTATGTGTGCATATATTGTATTGTATTATATATGATTTGGAATGAAGGTCTTAGTACCGTATTTGGTTTAATGTGAATTAATTACAAATTTTTGAGCCACATGCTGTTGTTCTCAAACCTCCAGGTGGTAGCTGGGGATCTCCCGCTGTTACAAATGATCTCCAGGCAACAGAGATCAGTTCACCTGGAGAAAGTGGCCACTTTATATGGTAGACTCTATGGCATTATACCACATTGAAGTCCCTCCCTTCCCCAAACCATACCCTCCTCAGGCTCTGCCCCACAAATGTCCAAATATTTCCCAGCTCAGAGCAAATAACCCAAATATCTTCTGGGAGGCTGTTCCAGAATATAGGGGGCCAATGCAGTGAAGGAAAGAGCCCTCCCTGAAGCCAGATGCATTTGGCAAACTGATGGAACCATCAGAAGTTTATTGAATATAAGAACGTAAGAAAAGCCCTGCTGGATCAGACCCAGGCCCATCAAGTCCAGCAAGTCACACAGGGGCCAACCAGGTGCCTCTAGGAAGCCCGCAAGCAAGACAACTGCAGCAGCATCCTGCCTGTGTTCCACAGTACCTAATATAATAGGCATGATCTAAGATCTAAGTTGGTGAGGATCCATATATAGAGAGACTTCTCACAAAGCACCCTCAAATCTCGGACCAAACTACAATTCCCAGGATTCTCTAGCAGGCAGGTTATTTAAATTGCCGTGAACGTGGTGAGGGAACATGGCACTCCCCCGTTCCAATTTATTTTTATTTCATGTTGAATTTCCTTCCAAGCTGCAGTGAACTAACAGTTTTAAAAATAGCACCATATTACAGAACATCTCTCGCTATATTAATTCCGCCGCGTAAAAACAAACGATAAATTGTCATACCAACTGAGGTTGCCATTGGATGATTATGTTAAAGATCGGTCACAGCGCTAAGCGTGGTGAATTAAGGAAATGTGCATATATTTAATGGATTAATATAATTTTGCACATCTATGGCCGATAGTTTGTTCCTTAACAGCACGCTGTTGAAAGAATGTTCTTTTGGCATTTCTCGGTGACAACAGAAATCTGTCAATGAATCTATCATCCCTGCTAATGAAAAGCTCCTACGACTTCTCGGCACTAGGAGATATTGACTTTTATTAAATTAACTGCTTTGAAACGAAATGCTGTACAAATCATTAAGACATTTTAAAGAGCTACAGGGGAAAAGAGCAAAACACACAGCCACCCATGCCTAATTTCACAGCATATTAATGTAAATTAATTAATTTGGCAGATATACCACGACTGCCGAGCCCCTCGAGATTAAGGCGGGCACATAACAGAATGCGACGAGACTAGGAGACAATGAGTCACACGCCTGTATACAAAGTTAGAGGCTGGAAGTGATCAAGTGGAAGTAATTGTGGAACTCCCCGCCCCAGGATGTTACGATGACTGCCAGCTTGGAAGGCTTCAAGAGGGGAGTGGACATGTTTGTGGAGGAGAGGGCTATCCATGGCTACTAGTCAAAATGGATACTAGTCGTTATGGATACCTATTCTCTACTCCGCATACCTGGAGTGGTGGAGGCTAATCCGGTGAACTGGATTTGTTCCCCCACTCCTACACATGAAGCCAGCTGGGTGAACTTGGGCTAGTCACGCTCTCTCGGCCCCACCTATCTCACAGGGCGTCTGTTGTGGGGAGGGGAAGGGAAGGGGATTGTAAGCCAGTTTGATTCTTCCTTAAGTGGTAGAGAAAGTCAGCATATAAAAACCAACTCTTCTTCTTCTCCAGGATCAGAGGAGTATGTCTCTCATATTAGGTGCTGTGGAACACAGGCAGGCTAACGCTGCTGCAGTCGCTTATTTGTGGGCTTCCTAGAGGCCCCTGGTCGGCCACTGTTTAAACAGACTGCTGGATTTGATGGGCCTTGGTCTGATCTAGCATGGCTTTTCTTATGTTCTTAGGTTCCTATGTGATGATAGCTTCCAACTTGGAATGCTTTAAAAGGGGAGTGGGCATGTTCATGGAGGAGAGGGCTATCCATGGCTACTAGTCGAAATGGATACTGGTCATGATGCATACCTATTCTCTCTAGTATCAGAGGAGCATGGCTATTATATGAGGTGCTTTGGAACACAGGCAGGATAATGCTGCTGCAGTCATCTTGTTCGTGGGCTTCCTAGAGGCACCTGGTTGGCCACTGTGTGAACAGCCAACTTCAACAGGGTAAGTGAATACAACATGGTAAAACATAGAAGGGGGCAGAGTATGCCTCCCCTCACGGGCATGTTCTGCTGTCATTACAAAATAGACCCCTAAGCCTCTGCTGAGACATGGATTTGGGGTATATGTGCTTTAGGTGTTGATCCTTCCTGCTGTATCATATCCAGCTGGACCTGAATGGGTAATCTGAATGCACGCTGTAACCCCATTCGTACACACCCAATCATGCAGGTTTGGGGATTTAAGTCCTCATAAAAAGGGAGAGCCATCTCCGCCAATTCCCATCTCACACTGCTCTCCTCTGCTTTGCCCTGATGCTGTTGTTGAGGGTCTGTTGACCCCAGGGAAGAAAATGAGGGGGTGCAGTGGACTATAGCAGGAGAAGGAAGACAGAACTGTGGGGAAGGGCTATGGCTCAGTGGTACAGCATTGTCCCAGGTTCAGTTCCCGGCATCTCCAGTTGAAAGGACCAGGCACAAGGCGATGGGAAAGACCTCTGCCTGAGACCCTGGAGAGCCATGGGCAGGGGGTGTGGCTCAGTGGTAGAACCTCTGCTTGGCATGAACAATGTTCCAGGTTCAATATCCGCCATCTCTAGTTAAAAGGACCAGGCAGCAGGTGAAGGGAAAGACCTGTGCCTAAGACCCTGGAGAGCCACTACCAGTCTGAATAGCTAGGGTTGCCAACTTCCAGGTACTACCTGGAGATCTCCTGCTATTACAGCTGATCTCCAGCAGACAGAGAACAGTTCACTTGGAGAAAATGGCAATTGAAGTCCCTCTCCTCCCAATCCCTGCCTTCCTCGGGCTTTTCCCCAAAAACCTCCTGCCGATGGCAAAGAGGGACCTGGCAACCCTATGAACAGACAATCCCAACCTTGATGGACCAACGGTCTGATTCAGTATAAGGCAGCTCCATGTTTGTTTATGTGTGTTTAATGTCCTGTTCCTAAAGTCTGTGGAGGGTTAGTTGTTGTGCCATACAACTGTTTCGTGTGATTTCATTTCTTGAGGAAAATAGTAAACTTTGCATGAATTACAAACTGCAGCTCATGTCAGTAGACCGGATTATTTATGATTTCCTCTGTTAAATATAGTGAAGATTATGTTATTTAATTATTTATTCCATTTATACCCCCCCCCCCGGGGGGTGCACAGGATCATGGCAGAAATGTGGTTCCACCATCATTTGGTTCCCATGGTATTAAATTCAGATTTACAAGCGTACAAGCGTGCAAACGGTGACCAGCCTCTGCGAAAATGGAAGGAAGCAAAATCTTAAAACGAGTCCGAGTAAATTGGAAAAGAAAAGACAAAAAAAAGAGGGGAGAAAAGTCATTAGAAGTAGTAAGCATGACTAATGACTGTAGGACTATCGGGGCAATATTCTAATTCATAAAGACAACGCGCACCTTTCTTGCTTAGCTCAACCTGTTTAAGGCCAGATATATCGATCACTGCCTGCATGTGTCAATTACCATAACAACGTGGCACTCTTGTTTGCCTGTGTCATTTTTCATCACATCATTCCTTCCTAAAGCCCCTACCCAAAAGAAATTTGGTTGCTATGATAAGGACGTTCTTAAATTAATCCGCATTCGCTGGCTTCGCTCTAGCTGTTTTCTGCCGAGACGTAGGGACAAACAGGGACTTGGGAGGGGTTGTTTTGCAGGGAGGAAACTTCTCCCCAGAATCTTAGGAGTGGCATAAAAAGGTTCAGGGGCCAGAAGGCACATTGGGCCAAAAGAGGCATTGGGCGATTATTTGAGTTGCCAACCTCCAAGTGGTGATTGGAAATCTCTCACTAGGGTTGCCAACCTCCAGGTACTAGCTGGAGATCTCCTGCTATTACAACTGACCTCGAGCCGATAAAGATCAGTCCCCCCGGAGAAAATGGCCTCTTTGGCAATTGGACTCTATGGCCTTGAAGTCCCTCCCCTCCCCAAATCATACCCTCCTCAGGCTCCACCCCAAAAAACACCAGTGGCAAAGAGGGACCTGGCAAGCCTATCTCTCACTATTCCAACTGATCTACAGACGACGATCAGTTCCACCGGAGAAAACGGCTGCCTTGGAAGGTAGAGTCTAGGGCATTATACTTCTCTGAGGTCCCTCCTCTCCCCAAACCCAACCCTTCTCAGGCTCCACCCCCAAAATCACCAGGTATATCCTAACCCAGAACCGGGAACCCTAAATTGATTGCAGATGGAGAGAGCTGGAATAGAAGAGAGATATGGTCTTCGCCACAGAGACTGGGAGAATTCATAGAGTGTCACTTGACGCAGTGACATCACTTCTGGGTCCCCACCCGGAAGTGATGTCATCGCATCATACAATGCCCCTCCTCCCCATGTTCCACCCCCAAAGATTTATGGGAAGCCAAGGACATGGTTAAAGATAGGACATTTTGGAGGACTTTCATTCATATCGTCGCCATGAGTCGGAAGCGACTTGACGGCACTTAACACATACACGCAAGGACATGGTGACCAGAAAGCAAGGGAATGCTTTTTTAAAACTGCATTAGCTTAAACCATGCCACTGGATTTTGCACAAAGCCTAGAATAAAGAAGACACACGGTGGCTTCTTGCCACAGCGGAGGCCCAGAAAGCTCTAAAGGCGTCCAGTCTGGCTCACAGCGCGGAACAGATTGTTCAGTCCGTTGCTCTGCAAACTACATCCCTAATTCAGAGACAGAATTTAACATAAAGAAGACAGGTTAGACAAGTGAATCGATCTTCCAAGGTTAGCACAAGCCCTTCTGAGGAGTACGGGGTTTGTGCCAGCAGAGATCTTGAAGAGTGAAAGAACTAGGTGGTTGAAACCATTTCAGTGGGGCCCAGAAAACAGGCGTTGAGTGTAGGGTTGCCAACCTCCAGGTACTATAGGGTTGCCAGGTCCCTCTTCGCCACCAGCGGGAGGTTTTTTGGGCAGAGTCTGAGGAGGGTGGGGTTTAAGGAGGGGAGGGACTTCAAGACCATAGAGTTCAGTGGCCAAGGCGACCATTTTCTCCAGGGGAGCTGATCTCTACCGGCTGGAGATCAGTTGTAACAGCAGGAGATCTCCAACTAGTACCTGGAGGTTGGCTACCCTAGTTGCCAGCTACATGTTGGGAAAATACCTGGAGAAGTTGGGGGTGGAGTCTGAGGAGGGTGGGGTTTGAAGGGGGAAGGGACTTCAATGCCATAGAGTTGGCAACCCTATTTCTTGCTCATATCTGCAGTGATGGGAATAGGGCTTTGGGGATAGGGTTGCTAGGTCGCCCCCTGGCCAGCGGCAGAGGATGCTGGGGGGAGGCTAGGTTTGCCAGATCCAGGTTGGGAAACTCCAGATTTGGGGATGGAGCCTGGGGAGGACAGGGACCTCAGTGGGGTACAATGCCATTGAGCCCACCTTCCAAAACACCCCTTTTCTCCAGGGAAACTGATCTCTGTAGTCTGGGGATGAGTTGTAATACTATGGGCTCCCTGGGTCACACTTGGAGGCTGGCATCCCTATTTGGGAACCTGAGGTTCAAATGAGGACTGAACATTTTACTGGTAAATTATGGGTGCGGCCCTGGTTATGTGACAATGGCTATCCAACTCATTTCAGCCATACACCCCCATGTTTGGGGTGCACCAACAGAGGCATAACATCCAAATCGCAAGATGTCATAGTTCCACTGTACACTGCATTGGTCAGGCCGCACCTGGAGTATTGTGTGCAGTTCTGGAGGCCTCACTTCAAAAACGGTGTGGACAGAATCGAGCGGGAGCAGAGGAGAGCGACGAGGATGATCAGGTGCCTGGAGACCAAGCCCGATGAGGAAAGGCTGAGGGAACTGGGAATGTTCAGTCTGGAGACGAGGAGGTTGAGGGGGGACATAGAATCATAGAATAGAATCATAGAGTTGGAAGGGACCACCAGGGTCATCTAGTCCAACCCCTGTCCAATGCAGGAATTTCACAACTACCTCCCCCACACACACCCAGTGACCCCTACTCCATGCCCAGAAGATGGCCAAGATGCCCTCCCTATCATGAACTGCCTAAGTTCATAGAATCATCATTGCTGACAGATAGCCATCTAGCCTCTGATTAAAACCCTACTGGGAAGGAGCACTTACCACCTCCCGAGGAAGCCTGTTCCACTGAGAAACTGCTGTGTTAGACATTTCTTCCTAATATCTAGATGGAAACTCTTTTGATTGCTCTCTTAAAGTATCTGAAGGGCTGTCACTTCGAGGAGGGCAGGGAGCTGTTGCTGTTGGCAGTAAAGGACAGGACTCGCATTAATGGGTTTAAATTGTGGGAGGAAAGGTACCAGCTGGATATTAGGGAAACGTTTTCTTCAGTAAGAGTTGTTTGATAGTGGAATCGGCTACTTGGGGAGGTGGTGAGCTCCCCCTTCCTGGCAGTCTTTAAGCAGAGGCTGGACAAGCACTTGTCAGGGATGTTCTAGGCTGATACTGCATTAAGCAGGGGGTTGGACTAGATGGCCTGTATGGCCCCTTCCAACTCTTTGATTCTATGTTCTGATCTGAAAGGCACGCTAGCTCTCACGTCTACATTTGCCAATGTGCCAGCTGCAAAGGAAGCCAGGAGAAGATCCCACGTCTTTAAGGCTGATGAGCAGGAATTCATCGGATACCTCGTCATTGTCAGGAAAGGTCGATTGAATAGTCAATCGCATCGCTCATGGTAATGAAGTTAAGCCCAATTTAGGAAACAAAGACAACGTGCGACAGAGTGCTTAGCCAGAGAAGCAGCGGGAATAAGATGGCCACACGGTAGGATGCAATTAGTTATCAAAGGAAAGAAAGCCTCCGTCATTTGGTGGAACGTCTAAGATTTCTCTTGCAGACTTCATGTGTTATGGTAGAAGCGCATAATTCTTCAGGAATTTTCTGCAACACACAGAGCCAGTGTGGTGTAGTGGTTAAGAACGGTGGACTGGGATCTGGAGAACCGGGTTTGATTCCCCACTCCTTCACATGAGCGGCAAACCTGAAAAATACTGAAAAAAACTCCAAATCTTTCAGATCCACCCCGCTGGCCTTCTCTGGTTTGGAGAAGGCCGGGGCGGGTGGGGGGGGGGAGATCTGAAAGCAATCCACCACCACGCTGGGAAAACGAGGCGACCTCTGGCGGTCAAGAAAGGCAGGCATAATCAAGACGAAGCACCGGAGCAGTTGGTGTGGTGACCGCGAGGGAAACAGCCCTACCAAGCTTTCAAGAGTCAAAACTCCCTTCATCAGATCTGACAAAGGGAGCCTTGATGCTCAAAAGCTTACCCTCCTAATCTTGTTGGTCTCTAAGGTGATGCTGGACTTGGAGGCAGCAACAGAGCACTGTGTCTGTCCAGTCTCACCTGCCGATTGAGTTTCTGCAAGTCCCATAGCATTTAGCCTGAAGAGGAGAAGACTGAGAGGGGATATGAGAACCATCTTCAAGTACTTAAAGGGCTGTCATACAGAGGATGGTGCCAAGTTGTTTTCTGTTGCCCCAGAAGGTCGGACCAGAAACAACAGGTTGAAATTAAATCAAAAGAGTTTCTGTCTAAAGAGTAGGAAGAATTTTCTAACAGAGCGGTTCCTCAGTGGAACAGGCTTACTCGGGAGGTGGCAAGCTCTCCTTCCCTGGAGGTTTTGAAGCAGAGGCTAGATGGCCATCTGTCAGCAGTGCTGATTCTATGACCTTAAGCAGTTCATGGGAGGGAGGACACCTTGGCCATTTTCTGGGCATGGAGTAGGAGTCACTGGGGGTGTGGGGGGGAGGCAGTTGTGAATTTCCTGCATTGTGCAGGAGGTTGGACTAAATTACCCTGGTGGTCCCTTCCAACTCTATGATTCTATGATTTCCAACCCAAGCTGGCTTTCAGCTTGACCAATATTCTTATTCCTAGCAGGCATTGTGGCAAGAGGTTCTGTGTCGTGACCTGAATTCACCACCCTCTTTTGCCCTTTACATAATAACTTTTGAAATATGAGAGCTACACTTTCCAGAGGAGCAATGAATGACAGAAGAGGGGGGGGATCAGTTTTTGAGGACCTGGAATTTCAGCGAGGTTATCTGTCACTGCCGGCAGTCTGGAAGAGATACAGAAGGACTCTCTAACACCGGCTATCGTGCCATGCCCTTTCAGTAAGAAAAAAACAAACCTGCAGCAGGAAGAGCAGCGGACCGAATCCTACGAGCCAGCTTGAAAATGCAGGCAACCAATCAAGGAAAGCAAAAGGAAAACTCAGCTTTAACGGTTCAGCCTTTTCAGCAGGGGTCGGGGTGACACATCTTTCGCGAGCCACCTTCGAAATGCAAAATCAGGGCAGCTAGGAATATATATGAAATCTCTCTGCAGAGTGCAAACACGGATCAGCTTGCAAGTTGTTTGTTGGGGCAATGCAACAGAAACTGAGGTGTGGGTAGGGTTGCCAACCTCCAGGTACCAGCTGGAGCTCTCCCGCTATCACAACTGATCTTTGGCCGATAGAGATTAGTTCGCCTGGAGAAAGTGGCTGCTTCGGCAATTGGACTCGATGGCATCGAAGTCCCTCCCCTCCCCAAACCCCGCCACAAAAAAACTCCCGCCGGTGGCGAAGAGGGACCTGGCAACCCTAGGTGTGGGAGAGAAACACTGCTGCCCTCTGACCCCCTCCTCTCTCTGTGAGTCTTCCCACGCTTCACATGGCTCTTCATGGAGTCACACGTCTCTACAGGTCTCTCCTGTAGAAACAATTCCTCACGCTCCCATACACACGATGCTGGATCAACTGGCCACTTGGGACAGGGAAAGTGCTCTTGAGATCAGGCTTCTCTCTCTCTCCCTTTCGACTGCAACCTGAAAGTGAACAGAATCTACTTGAATAAATATAAGTTTTACCTTTTGCAACAGACTTAGTGGGAGATTTATTTACTGCACTCAATATAAGAACATAAGAAAAGTCATGCTGGATCAGGTCCAGCAGTCTGTTCACACAGTGGCCAGCCAGGTGCCTCTAGGAAGCCCACAAACAAGACGACTGCAGCAGCACCATCCTGCCTGTCTTCCACAGCACCTAATAAATTCGGCATGGTCCTCTGACCCTGGAGGAATAGGTATGCATCATGACTGGTATCCATTTTGACAAGTAGCCATGAGTACCCCTCTCCTCCATGAACATGTCAACTCCCCTCTTAAAGCCTTCCAAGTTGTCAGCCATCACTGGGGCAGGGAGTTCCACAGTTTAACTATAAGAAGTTAAAGGCCAAGTATTGGCAAAAAAAACTCCTTATGCATATTACAGGCTATTGCTGGCTTTCCCTTTTCAGATATAGCAAGTGAATGTAAGCACCTCGGTCATGTCCCTTTTGAGTAAGCTGTTCTTCCAGAGCCCCTCTGTGACACCAAGTGAATGGAGATATAGCTGGATCTCTTAAGATTAAAATAATGACTTGCTTTGATAACAAGGCAATCGGGGACAGATTGCCCCGGCCTGGATGGCCCTGGCTGGCCTGATGCCATCAGATCTCAGAAGCAGGCAGGCTGGCCTCATCTCGTCAGATCTCAGAAGCTAAGCAGGATTGGCCCTGGTTAGTATTGCACGGCAAACTCTGCTCTATTAACCAAATATCTCAATAGCTGTGAAAACGTTCACCCTCTCTTGCCCGTAATATCTCACTTTCTTTGCCCTCAGTGACACCACCACACAGCCGGCTCTCATAGAGCACCAGGCTCTAGGAGGTCATGCCATCTTCCTCTCACTTTGTGATGCCTGATCGGTTGGCTTCACCCATGCAATTAACCCAGGATCGACGTTCTGTTTCACTTGCCTACATATGCCCTCAGAGACATCAATGTGTAACGATATCTGATTTGCTAAGTATTGTCATTGTGTCACCCTGTTCATTGATTGATTCCCTGATTGGTTGAGACTGCCTGTGGGGGGGGGAGGAGGAGGAGGAGGAGGAGGAGGAGGAGGAGGAGAAGAAGAAGAAGAAGAAGAAGAAGAAGAAGAAGAAGAAGAAGAAGAAGAAGAAGGAGGAGGAGGAGGAGGAGGAGGAGGAGGAGGAGGAGGAGGAGTTGGTTTTTATATGCCAACTTTCTCTACCACTTCAGGAAGAATCAAACCATTTTCTCCAGGGTAACAGATCTCTGTAGTGTGGAGATGAGCTTTAATTCTGGGGGATCCCCAGGTCCCACCTGGAGGCTGGCATCCCTAGCTGCTATCAGTCCCATCTTGTGCATACCGGACAACTATCAGTGTGGTGTAGTGGTTAGGAGTGGTGTTTTGGAGCAGTGGACTCTGATCTGGAGAACCCAGGTTTGATTCCCCGCTCCTTCACATGAGCAGCGGAGGCTAATCTGGTGAAGCCAGCTGGATGACCTTGGGCTAGTCATACTCTCTCAGCCCCACCTACCTCACAGGGTATCTGTTGTGGGGAGGGGAACGGAAGGCGACTGTAAGCCGCTTTGATTCTTCCTTAAGTGGTAGAGAAAGCCAGCATATAAAAACCAACTCTTCTTCTTCTTTGATATAAACACTTCGCTGAAGATGCGGGGCTCGCTGAGCAGAACAGACGCGTATGTTATGCAACTATCAGGTTAGCTGCAACTTTCTAATGGGAGTTCAACTAAATATAACATTGTGCCACAGACAAAATGTGCATTTTCCTTGAAAGAAGAGGTCTGAGGAGCTAGGGCAATTGACAGAGAAGAATTATGGCCGAATCCCCAAACAGCCTGGTCTGGATAATGAATCTGTGTATCCTGGAAGGATGAAATTGTTTATGCTAAATGAGGAAAATTACTACAGCAAACCGTTCTTGCATAAGACATTAGTTCCTCCTCCACTGATTGATTCCCCGGTAAATCTAAATATGATGCATATTTGGCAATGAAATAGATGGCCCACATTTTTTACAAAGAAAATGAAGTCTTTATTAGCTTTAAAAAATAGGAGCTATAATACATTTCTGTTTTCCGTTTTCAAAGATAGGTTAGGTTTCTAACTAGGGATGCACACTCGAATATATCTGCTCTGAATATATTCCTGAAAAATACCTTAGGTTTGGTTTTGTTTTGTTATATCTAGGGTGGTATTTGGGATTCTCAGTATCTAGGCTTATCAATCTCCAGATGGTGACTGGAGATCTCCCGCTATTACAACTGATCTCCAAGCGACAGAGATCAGTTCCCCTGGAGAAAATTGCAGCTCCAGAAGGTGGACTCTATGGCATTATACCCCACTGAAGTCCCTCCCCTCCCCAAATCCCGCCCTCCTCAGGCTCCACCCCCGAAATCTCCAGATATTTCCCAACCCAGAACTGGCCACCCTATCGATATCCAGTTAGAGCTGCCAACCTACAGGTACTGACAGAAAAAATAGACACCACTGTACTAGTACTGCAAAGTAAGGAAATAAGTACAGGAACGACACAACTTGTAAACAAAGTGCAAAAATATCTATTAGTGAGCTACCATCATGTCATCACATAATACAATGTTCTACAACATATATACAAATATCCTATGTCTGCATAGCCAAGGCAGAAAGTTCTTGCAAGTTTTTTACATATAATATTTCCATTAACAGGTAGATGTGATCCTGAAGTTCAAGTGAATTTTCACTTGAACTTCAGGATCACATCTACCTGTTAATGGAAATATTATATGTAAAAAACTTGCAAGAACTTTCTGCCTTGGCTATGCAGACATAGGATATTTGTATATATGTTGTAGAACATTGTATTATGTGATGACATGATGGTAGCTCACTAATAGATATTTTTGCACTTTGTTTACAACCTACAGGTACTGGCTGGAGATCTCCTGCTATTACAACTGATCTCCAGCCAATAGAGATCAGTTCCCCCGGAGAAAACGGCAGCTCTGGCCATTAGACCCGCTGACTGCTTCGGGGTTTCCTTGTGATTGTGGATACCTTTTCCTCCCATCAGAGGTCGCCTCGCTCTCCCCATGCATTTTGCCCATGTTTTCCAGATGCCGTTTTGGCCAGAATCTGGAAAATGCGGGCAAAACGCGTGTGGAGAGCGAGGCGACCTCTGACGGGCAGATAAGGCATGCATAGTCAAAAGGAAGCCCCGAAGCGGTCAGCAAGGGTGATGGCAGGGAAACGTCCCTGCATAAAAGGCCTAAGATTTTCCCTCCCTCTGGATTGCTTTGAGGGCCCCACAGGACTCAAAAATGCCTATACGGTTGTAAAATAAAAATGGTCTCTTGAAAGACTCTCCCCCAGGGTTGCCAACCTCCAGGTAATAGCTGGAGATCTCCTTCTATTACAACTGATCTCCAGGTGATAGAGATCAGTTCCCCTGGAGAAAATAGCCGCTTTGGCAATTGGACTCTATGGCATTGAAGTCCCTCCCCCCCCAAACCCCGCCCTCCTCAAGCTCCGCCCCAAAAAAACTCCCACCAATGGCGAAGAGGGACCTGGCAACCCTACCTCCCCTTTTTTTTAAGTACATTAAATATTACCAAGGTTCAGCTAACCAATGCAAAGTAGCGTCCTTGGGATGCGGAGGGCATGGGATTTTCATGCATAGCAGGTTAGATTCAATAAGTAATCAAAAGTGAAAGATGCATAAGTGAGACAAATGACTCAGTAAGGTTTGCCGAGAAACGGCCAGAGCAAACTAAGCGCCCGACCCTGCATATAGAACTTGCAGGTATCTTTAAAACAACCGCTCCGAGGGGAGAAATCTTTTTTTGTTTTTTAATGAGAAAGTCAGCTTAAGTGTATGCTTGTTTTGGGAAGCTGTTAAAAGTATGAATGTTATTAGGAGCAATGAATAGACCATCCCCCCCCCCACCCCTGGTAGCACCGTCTTCCTGTCAGACACCTGCTGGCAAACCCATTTGCAGAGCTCGGATTTCTATTATTTTCACCAACACATATGTATCTATTATCTTTGTGAAAGGAAAATAATGCACAAGATTGGGAAGCCGGGGCCTTTTATGCTTGGCTGATTCCCTCGCGGTCACCTAGGGTTGCCAGGTCCTTCTTTGCCTCCGGCAGGAGATTTTGGGGGGTGGATCCTAAGGAGGGCGGGGTCTGGGAAGGGGAGGGACTTCAATGCCATAGACTCCAATTGCCAAAGCAGCCGTTTTCTCCAGGTGAACTGATCTCTATTGGCTGGAGATCAGTTGTAATAGCAGGAGATCTCCAGCCAGTACCTGGAGGCTGGCAACCCTACGGTCACCCCTCCAACGACTTCGGGAGCTTGTTTGGATTATGCAAGCCGTTTCCGACCCTCAGAGGCCGCCTCGCGCTCCCCCTGCGTTTGCCCAGGTTTTGCCCATGTTTCCAGAGACCTGTTTTATCTCAAATTTGAAAGCGCGGGAAAAAATGCGCAGAAACGCGGTGGGAGAGCGAGGCGACCACTGAAGGTCGGGAATGGCATAATCCAAACAAAGACCCCAAGTCATTGGAGAATGACTGCGAGGGAAACAGCCAAGCGTAAAAGGCCCAAGACTTCCTCTGTAAAAAATGTTTCCTGTGTCCCTGCAATACACTGCAATAAGGAGCAAAAAAGCACCTTTGACACTAGGCTTAATCAGTCTTTTCTGTATTTTATTTACTTCAATTATACCCCACCCAAGGTGGCTGACATCACTCTCCTCTCCTCCATTTTATCCTCACAACAACCCTGTGAGGTAGGTGAGGCTGAGTGCGACTGGTCCAAGGTCACCCACCAGGTTTCCATGGTAGAGTGGGGATTCGAACCGGGGTCTCTCAGATCCTAGTCTGATACTCTAACCACTTCAAAAAAATTAGTTCTGTAACTGGCCCGTTTTTATCCCATCTTTCCTCTAAGGGGATGGGGGGGCATACATTGTTCTCTCCTCCATTTTATGATCTTGGGTCAGTCACTCCCTCTCGGACTAGCCTACCTCACATGGTTGTTGGGGAGCTAAAATGGGGAAAGGAGAATCATGTATGCTATTCCTGAACTCTTTGAAAGAAAGATGGATACACCAAGTGGTGTAGTGTTTAGAGTGTCAAAGTAGTTAGGGTTGCCAGGTCCCTCTTTGCCACCGGCAGGAGGTTTTGGGGGCAGAGCCTGAGGAGGGTGGGGTTTGGGGAGGGACTTCAATGCCATAGAGTCCGATTGCCAAAGCGGCCATTTTTCTCCAGGGGAGAAAACGCCAATCAACCTTCAGACTACAGAGGCTAGTTCCGCATTGGCGAACCTATGGCACGTATGCCACTTCCGGCACGCGTAGCCCTCTCTGCCGGCACGCGCGGGTGAGCTCCAAAAGGCCTCCCGGGTCGTCTGTGCCCCTCCCTCTCTCAGCTGAGCTCCCCCCCACCGTGCGCTCGCACGCACGCGGCTGGCTTCTTCCTCTTCCCCCCCTCTTGCCCCGCAACAACTGATAGGCGGCGGGGAGGCCAGAGCCCGGGCCTCCTCCTCCAGGCTCCACCAGCAGCTCCTCCTCGCCGCCTTCCTCCTCCTCATCCCCCTCAGGCGGCTCCCAAAAGTCCAGCTCCAGGCTGCCGCCCCCTTCGTCCTCCTCCTCAGGTGCCTCTCCACCTGCCGTTTTCGCCCGCCTCCTCCTCCTTCTCAGGGTGCTCGCGGAGGGCCAGGCGGCCCCTCAACAGCCGCGCGTCCGCCAGATAAAGGCCTGCCATCTCCCGCCGTCCTCCCCCTCTCCCCCACTCGCACACGTCCCTGACTCCTGCGGTAAACTTGTGGGGTAGCCGGAGCCACACTCAAGTCCTCCGGCTCGGGCATGCCTGCGTGGCCTCTGCCTTCTCCCTCTCCGCACCCTAAGGTCGCCCGCAGGCTGGCGGGGTCGCAAGTGTTGGCGCACTCGCCCTCGCTCTCGCCCCTCCTCCCCTGCCCCCGACAGCCAGCTGGGAGGTGCCCGATGCCGCCGCACCAGGGCTGCCGCGCCCGACGGCCAGCTGGGAGGCACCCGATGCCACCGCGCCGGGGCCCAATGTCTCCGCCGTCCCGCGCCGTAGCCTCGCCACCTCCCCAGAGCTGCCGGTAAGGGGGGGGAGAACTTCGGGTGTGCGCCCTGGAGCAAGTCCTGGGTGGGGCCCAGGACACTTTCTTTCTTCCTTACATCCTTCCTTCCTTTCATCCTTTCTTCCCCAGTTCGTTCGTTCGTTCCTTCCTTCCTTTTTCTTTCTTCCTTTCTTCCTTTCTTTCTCCGTCCCTTCCCCCTTTCTTCCTTCCTTCCTTCCCCAGTTCCTTCATTCTCTTTCCTTCCCCAGTTCCTTCCTTTCTCCATCCCTCCCCCTTCCCTTCCTCTACTAGGGCTGCCAACCTCCAGGTGGTGGCTGGAGACCTGGCAACCCTAGCAATAATATCCAGTGGCTGAGCAGAGGACGAGTCCTGGAGAGATGCATGCCAAATACAAACAACTTTTTATTGAAAGGTAAAAGTTTGCATCATTGAAAGCTCTGTTGTTGTGTTTTTCTTTTAACGCAAAATATGTGAATGTATGAGTTGTTTTTTCTAAACTTAAACCTCAGTATTCAGGTTAAATTGCCGTATTGGCACTTGGCGATAAATAAGTGGGTTTTCGGTTGCAGTTTGGGCACTCGGTCTCTAAAAGGTTCGCCATCACTGGGCTAGTTCCCCTGGAGGAAAGGGCAGCTCTGGAAGATGCTCTCTATGGCTAGGGTTGCCAACCTCCAGGTACTAGGTGGAGATCTCCTGCTATTACAACTGATCTCCGGCGGACAGAGATCAGTTCCCCTGGAGAAAATGGCCTCTTTGCCATATATGGCATTGAAGTCCCTCCCCTCCCCAAACCCCACCCTCCTCAGGCTCTGCCCCAAAAACCTCCTACCAATGGCAAAGAGGGACCTGGCAACCCTATTGCTCTCCTCCCAAAACCCCATCCTCCTCATGTAGCAGTTGCAATGATATCCCTCCCTTTTTTGCTTGCTGAGTTTGCAGTTTGATTGAGAGATTACACACCTGTTCAACCGTCCTGAAATTCTGTTGCTTAGATCCACCTTTATCTCGGACAGTTAGTTGGAACAATTACAGAAAAAAAGGCTACATTAATTGCTTTTTAAGAGGTGTGACTGGCCTTCTTATCTTGCTCTATCAGATGTGTCTCCCATGCACCTGCTGCACCTGCTGATTGGCTATTTGCCCTTATGTTGCTTAACTCTTATTTAGTTGAAACTAATCAGATATCTAGAAATAGCAACATGATTGTAATAAATCAAACTTAGAGAAAGATAAGAGGTAGGGTATTTTTTAAATAAATAAGCACTCTTGCAACAAGCAAATTAGTTTTCTCTGGCTGGAAGTCTCAGAAGAAGAAGAGGTGAGATCTCTGGGTGAGATTCTAGGGAAACTTCAATTCTATAGAATCCAATTGCCAAAGCGACCATTTTTCTCCAGCTGAACTGATCTCTATCGGCTGGAGATCAGTTGTAATAGCAGGAGATCTCCAGCTAATACCTGGAGGTTGGCAACCCTGGGGGTGAGAGAAAACCTGAAACCTGATGATATGATTAAGCAATGCTAGGAATGCTGATAACTTATTTCTACAGTAATTGTGGGGTTAATTCTTTTATGCCTTTATTTTTTTTCCTGTCTTGCTCAATAAAAATAATCTTTTCTTTTTTCAATAAAAGTTGATGCAGGTGTCCTGTCTGTCTGGTTTGCTGGTTAATATTTCAGAGGACGGCGCCTTCCTCCCCTAGCACGTTGTATTATCAAAGTTAGAGGCAGAAAAGTTTCTCTAACATGATAAGCCCTGGAGACCTCTGTGGCTAATCAGTGTTTGCACAAGCAAAGCCTTGAGAATGTTTTAGTGCAGACTCTCTAGTAAGGTGCGGGAGGGAATCCCTTGCTACGCCCTGGTTCCACCCCCAAATCCTCAGGAATTTTCCAACCCGGAGCTGGCAACCCCAGCCCCTGTGCCTTTCCTTTTATTTCAGGCTCATCTGACCAAAGGTCTCGAGCACAACGTGCATAAGAGAAAATAATTTTAACATTATAGATTATTAAAAGGTTCAACAGAAGTAACTTTAAAGTCTTAAAATACACGAAACGCTTTAAAATTAAAATCACAATAACCAAACATTGAGTTACTTTACAAGCATAACAGTAACTACAATAATAATAATATCACTAGTTGACAACGGTTTAACCTCGTCGTGCCTTTAAGGAAACTATTATTGCCAGATATTTCGCGACACATTTAGTTATTTCTGGGTCAGCATCACCCAACAGAAATGGGACCACCCAAGAGTCAACAGGAAGATGACATCTTGATAAAATGGGTGCCATCCAGGTGGCCCTGGGTGTAGCCCATCGATCACAAAATAACAGAAGGCGATCTATTGTCTCTATTGCTCCTGATGCACAGACACATAGCCCCTGTGCAAGGTATTTTTAAAATGTGGAGCAGCATAAACAGTTGCCCGCACCCCCTCCAGCAGTCTGAGTTGATACGCTCTGTTCTTGCCGCCTCCATTTTCTACCACTTTCTTATCATCTCCCTTTGCCGCACGCATGCACGCAGCCCGGCTTTACTTATTTCAAAAGCAGAAGCAACCACCGAGAGCATCCATCTCATTTGCCATTGCTCTGATTGATTGGGCTCTCCTAAATCTACATAGATGGGGGTCTTAAATAGCTCCGGGTTCCCAAGGCAAGCCGCCGACGTGAAAGAGATTAAAGGTTTGATTACTACTCAAGGCAGAAGAATTCTCAAATGAGGGTTTTTATTGCTGCAACCTTTTAACAAGCAGGCAGTTGAGCTAAGGACAAAGGAGTAATTACAACGTTTGTAATAGCTGGATGCGGAGGATGGGTAAGCAATCCCAAGACAAGTGGCAATCGAAATATGCGTTTCCACGTATTCTAATTCATCTGCTTCTAAAGAAAAGAAAGACCCTGGAAAGAAAGACCCTGGAATTAAGAGAACTGAAAGACAGAAACAGTTTCCAAATTGGACACAGGGTTGCCAGTCACCAGGGGGTGGCTGGAAATTACTTGGGATTACAACTGATCTTCGGGCAACAGAGAGAAAATGGCTGCCTTGGAAGGTGGACTCTATGGCATTATACCCCACTGAAGTCCCTCCCCTCCCCAAACCCCACCCTCCTTAGGCTCCATCCCCCAAATCTCCAGGAATTTCCCAACCCTAGTTGGATACCTTTAGGAGCACCATTGTCAGAGATGAATAAATAAGAACATAAGATGGATAGGGTTGCCAGGTCCCTCTTCACCACCGGCAGGAGATTTTTGGGGCGGAGCCTGAGGAGGGCGGGGTTTGGGGGGGAGGGACTTCAATGCCATAGAGTTCAATTGCCAAAGTGGCCATTTTTCTCCAGGTGATCTGATCTCTATCGACTGGGGATCAGTTGAATTAGCAGGAGATCTCCTGCTACTACCTGGCAGTTGGCAACCCTAAAGATGGACCCTGCTGGATCATTTAGTTCAACATCCTGCTTCACACAGTGGCTGACCAGATACCATGGAGTCCAAACAAGCAGCATAGAGGTCAAGGCCTTCCCCATACGTTGACTCCTAGCACATCAGAGATTTACTGCCTCTGAATATGGACCCTTGCCTGATGCCAGGTCCTACCATTGGCTGTTTTAGAAGGGAAATATAAGAAGATCCCTAAATCAGAGAAGTTTTGTCTGTGTGGGACAGCGGACATTGAAACCATCAAAAATGCACCGATATGTTGCCCATTCTACCACGAAGTTAGATCAAAGCTCATTTCCCCACTGCTGTAATGCCAAGATATAAGGGCTGGTATAGAACACTATGTATTCATACGCACACACATGAAAGCTTTGGGAACGCTGGCATCCACAACTATAAGAGGCCAACAGATTACATTGCTTGCCTGGTACGGCCTTTCACCAGTAGAGAAAACAGTGTCTTTAAATTACATCCATCCTCAGGAATGTGGTTTCTGGTTACAAAGATCACAAGACCTAGCACTTGCTTAGAAAAGCCTTCGGGCAATATCTATAGGCTATGCTAGAGTGGAGTAGACATCTAATGTGCACTGGTGCTTTTGTGTATCAATCTGCTTGTCAGCAGCTATGGGCCTGCCCCATGCGAATGCATAAATGATACTGACTTTCCTTTGTTCTCGGGGGAATAACCCTGCATCTTATCTGTGGTTATTTATTTTACCCCAGGTCTGTGTTTAGCTAAATAAAGAACTGTTGCTTTAACTTAACCTCCTCCTTGTTGTCTATCATTGGACTCTATAAGACAACCAGGCACTTCACTGCTTGGTAAATTCCCTGAAGCGTCAGTTGTGCTTTTGGCAAAGAAGCTCCTATTAGGAGAAGATCCTCAGCTTACGCTCCAAACTGCCAAGTTCTGTGCTGTTGCTATTAAAATACGCAGAACTTTATTAGAAAATGATCGTTGGAATATTTTACAATTTTAAGGTGACAATTTTAACCAGGGGTTCTTTTAATTTATCTTACACCTTTATTTGTACAGGCAGTCTTGTGATTCTGTGGTGAAAAAATATTGAGTCTGGAAATTTTGATGTGATTGGTCAGTTGACTATATTAATAAATTTGAAGTGCCTCTGAATATGGAGTTTCCTTTAACTCACTACAGCTACCGTAGTAGCCATTGATGGACCTTTCTTCCATGAATCTACCCGCTTTTTAAAGCCATCCATGCTTCTGGCCATTACTACATCCACTATCAGTAGGGTCGCCAGCTCCAAGTTGGGAAATTCCTGGAGATTTTTGGGGGTGGAGCCTGAGGAGGGTGGGGTTTGGAGAGGGGAGGGTTTTCAATGCCATAGAGCCCAATTGGCAAAGTGGCCATTTTTTCCAGGTGAACTGATCTCTATCGGCTGCAGATCAGTTGTAATAGCAGATCTCCAGCTACTACCTGGAGGTTGGCCACCCTAACTGGCAGTGAATTCTCCAATTTAATTACTCATTGAGTAAAGAAGTGTTTCCTTTTGTCAGCCCGGAATCCATGGGAGGGGAGGGAGTCCTCTCTATCCCCTTTCTCCACCCCACACAAACATTTCTTACTTTGATTCTCTAGGTATTCATTTATATTCTTGTCTACCATTTCAGTTCTCCGTGATTTACTGCTGGTTTTGTAGATTATTTTGTGTTGTGCACAGATGTGCATGACCTGTTCCAGAGGAGAAACTGCACTCGACTACTGCAGCCAAAATAACAAAGAACCCTTACTGTATTTTAAAGAGGAATGAATTTCTTGTGGCATCAGCTTTCACGAGCCAGAACTCACTTTAATAGACCAGAAAAATAGGGCTGCCAGCATCCAGCTGGGGCCTGGAGATCTCCCAGAATGACAACTGACCCCAGGCCCCAGGTTACAAAGATCAATTCCCCTGGAAAAAATGGCTGCTTTGGAAGGTGGACTCATTGGCATTATACCCCACTGAGGTCCTGACTTATAGATTGCAGATCATTCTCATAAGTAGGGTTACCAGGTCCCTCTTCGCCACCGGCGGGAGGTTTTAAAGGCAGAGCCTGAGAAGGGCAGGGTTTGGGGAGGGGAGGAACTTCAATGCCATAAAGTTCAATTGCCAAAGCTGCCATTTTCTTCAGGTGAACTGATTTTTATCAGCTGGAGATCAGTTATAATAGCAGGAGATCTCCAGCTAGTACCTGGAGGTTGGCAACCCTAATTAGACCACTGAGGTAGGACTGAGGGATGAAACACATTTGGCATGGGGTTTTAATTATCAACCCACATCTGTTGCCATATGGGCTTGTTTTTAATATATGCATAAGGGCTTTATAATAAATACGTTTCATTGTTTTATTTAGGTCTATTTAGGTCTTTGTTTAGGTTTTCCCCAACCTTTTGGGTACCCCACTTTGTTTTTATGGGTTGGGACTTTTCCCTCTCTCTTTCGTCTAGTTGTTTTCAGGAGATCCCTAGCCCACAGACCTCTAGTTCCTGAGGTGTCCTGGATAGAATGGAAAACAGCTAACCTAGTTAGTGGTGCTGATACTCTCTTCGGTAGTTTATGCATGGGTACTTTCACTCACATTCACCCCCGGTCTGTCTCGGTTGTTCCTTGGAGTTATGCATGAGTGTTCTGTCCCTTAGAGATGACCTCCCTGCCAGCCCTCACAAATCCCAGGACTTCCCGTTCCTCTGTTAACCCTACTCTTCCCTCTCCCCTGAGCTCAGCCCAGGTGAAATCCCCATGCATAATGCAAAGCACAGGACACCCAAGCTTGGTTTCTATCACAGAAAGAACTACAGCCAATTACAAAGCAGCGTATAAATAGGCGGGGATTCAAATGCTTCTGAGCAGCTCTTTCTGAGCAGAAGAAATGCTTTTTAAAATCAAGGCTTTTCTCCAGGTGAACTGATTTTTATCAGCTGGAGATCAGTTGTAATAGCAGGAGATCTCCAGCTAGTACCTGGAGGTACCTCCTTTCAGATTGATTCATTGTTTTTTCTTCTGAAAACGCTTTTTTATTTTGCAATTGGGTTTTGTTGGGGGGGGGTTTCTCTCACAGTAAGCTCTACAAAGTAAGCCAATTACAAAGCAGTATTTAAAGGGGCGGGGACTTGATTGGAGCCTGGAGACTGCTGGTGCAGAATTCCCAACAGGAAAGCGTGGGTCCAGCGAGGAACGACCCTCAGGTAAAACTCCCATGCATAAACGGCCTTAGATAGGCTTGCCATCTTCCAAGTGCGGCCTGGAGATCTCCTAGAATTACTACTGATCTGCAGAGTACAGAGATCAGTTTCCCCCGGAAAAAATGGCCGCTTTGGTAGGTGGACTCTACGGCATGATGCCACCCTGAAGCCCCTCCCCTGCCCTCCCCAGGCTCCACCCCCCAAATATCCTGGCATTTCCCATCCCAGAGCTGGCAACCCTACGAACCATTAAAACAGTTCACAGTTATTGCCATAAATGTGCTTCGATGTGCAGCTCTATATGGAGCGGCTCCAGCCAAGCTCTGCTGGAGAATTAAACGTCTTATTTGTGTTGTGCCCCAAGTACACTCAGGCCAGGAGCTGCCGGCTTCCCACTGAAGACCGACGGCAGTGAGTTCCTTTCTTTCACCTCAATTTTCTCCCCGAATAAGAGGGCGAGAACGTTACTCACTAAAAATATGTCGCTTCAGAGCCCGGATTAATGAAAGCAGAGGTGAAAAGTGGAACCAAGCAAAGTCTTTTAATAAGAGGATGCGCGCCGGAGAATGCAAGCCTGGAGTCTCCGAGGAAACGTTATTACTTCGAGTGCCCCCCAAAGGATTCCTTCTTAATTTTTTGACTAGAAAGATGAAAAACCTAGCTTGTTTTTCAATTTAAAACATTCATTCATAAGTGCAGCAGTGTTCTCAGTGGTTGCAGGAGGTTGTTTTTTTTCCTTTTTCTTTCTTTCTTTCTTTCTTTCTTTCTTTCTTTCTTTCTTTCTTTCTTTCTCTTTCTTTCTTTCTTTCTTTCTGAGACCACGCAAGCATTCCCGTTACATCGCCTTGCCAAGAAAGAAAAGGATGGCACAGCAATTTCCAGTCTTTATTGGAGCCAAAGAAACCTTGTTTGTGAACGCGGTTGTGTTGCCGCATCTCACGGAATGGCCGGCAGCGTGGAAGCGACCGTCACGCAGATGTGTTTGACATCAATTTGGTGGCGGGAGGAAAGAGAGGAGAGAGACTGCGCAGAATTTAGGAAGGAAGGAGAGAGTAAAAAACTGAATATCTCCTCATAATATCTGGAGCATCCCTCGAGGTAGAAAAGAAGGAGGGGATAAAAAGGAAACCGTTGCTCATAAAATAGGACAAGAACGTTTGCAGAGTCAAAGCCTGGCCTTGGCCAGGAAAGGACGGCCTACACATCTAAATAATAATAGCAGCAACAACAACCTCAGAGAAGATTCCCAGATTAGGATTGGGAAATTCCTGGAGATTTGAGGGTGGACAAAAAACAAAAGGGGGAAGGAAAGACCCAACTATTCTTGGTGCCACAGACCCTGTTGCATAGTGGTTAGAGCAGGGGGGGGGGCTAGGCATAATGAACACCATATCTATCTGTAAAGATGTTGGTGTAGCAGCAAACAAAAGGAAGGGTTGGATCCCCATTGGGGTATGAATGACATGAGATTTAATTAAATAAATGTATGTAAAATGGCATTAGTGAGTGTCACCTGATGGCTGGCACCTACCGAACTACTGGTTGGGGGGGACATGGGGGGGCTACATCACTCCAGCTGTGTGACATCTCTTCCTGAAGTGAAGTTGGTGTGATGCTTCAGGATTCGACAAAATACCAAAGGGGCAAGAAAGACCCATCCTAAAACCAAAGCTGGGTACCCAAAGGTTGGGTGGAGAAAGACTCAATTGTGTATTTAAATATATTTTAAGGTGCTGATATCTATATTTAAAACATTAAAATATTATATTAAAAGAAAGCACAATGGCAACTAATACAGGTCGATAGCCCGAGAGCACAATCCAAACGCGTTTCGGCCCCCTGGCCTTCATCAGTGATCTAATAACGTCACTTATAATGCACACCAATACATATTACAACAAGTATACCGTATTATAGCAAAATAATAACAACCCAGATATTTATGTAGGGATGTATTCCAATTTGTGCCCAATATAGTCTATAATATTTATAAAATTAAAGAGCCCACTGTTGTGGAATACTTTCTGCTTGTTGTTTTTTGGGCTGTGTTAGCCTCCCATACAAGGTGCGTATACCAATATCAACCAGATAAGCAGCTCTCTAATATCTCAGGAAGAGGCCTTTCACCTCACCTACTGCCTGGTCCTTTTAACTGGAGATACCGGGGACTGAACCTGGGACCTTCTCAGGCCAACCAGATGCTCTCCCGCTGAGCCCTGGCCCCTCCCCAAAGCTCTTAGATCACAAAGGCCGTTTAACGCATGGCTATTTTGTCCCGTAAATTCCCCATGGGTGTAGCATATCTCCCAAGGCCATACGCATGGCCGTTGCCTGCCCGGGGGACGACGAACCCTCCCGATTCTGGTTCTTCCCCGGGTTTTGCAAGTGTGAGTTTGGAGACACGGGGGTGCCCTCCTAACCCCACACTTGCAAAACCTGGGGAAGAACCGGAATCGGCAGCAGCTGGGGTTTGAGCCCACCCTGCAGCAGCCTGGGGCCTGGAGCCTAGGGTTGCCAACCTGCAGGTAATAGCTGGAGATCTCCTGCTATTACAACTGACCTGGCAGCCCTACTGGAGCCCCAGCATTGGAAGAGGAGAGGCGTTGGCTCCTTCCAGTGCCAACAGCGCGAACTTCCAGCCGCCTCTGCCTTTGCCGGCCTGTAGTTTGCATTATTGGCGCCAGGAGCCACTGCCACTCTTCTTCTGATGCTGGGGTTCCAGGCCACGATCTGCTGCAATGTGGGCTAGGGGAAACAGAGGAGGATGGGCGCGGGAGGGAGGGAGGGAGGGAGAGGGGTGCGGGGTCTGGGGGGTGGAAAGGTGCCACTGCTTCTCCTGTCGGGGAAGGAACCGCCGGGGCTGGGAGAAGCAAAGGAGGAAGGGGCGGGAGAGGGAGAGAGGCGCAGGGTCCGGGGGGCAGAAAGGTGCCCGATGAGTAAGGTTGCCAGATCCCTCTTTGCCACCAGCGGGAGATTTTTGGGGCGGAGCTGGGTTCTGGGAGGGGAGGGACTTCAATGCCATAGAGTCCAATCGCCAAAGGGGCCATTTTTCTCCAGGCGATCTGATCTCTATCGGCTGGAGATCAGTTGAATTAGCAGGAGATCTCCTGCTACTACCTGGCAGTTGGCAACCCTACCCGACGAGGAAGGCGCCCCTCTTGTTATTTGTTTGTCTCTGTCCTTGTCCCTGTGCGTTCAATTTTTTTCCGTTTCAATGAACGCGAGATTATGAAGCGTGAGACAGGACAGGGACAAACAAATACGAACACAGCCATGCGTTAACGGCCAAAGTATGTTATACATGTAATGGTCTTACGACTACTTCTCCACATGGAAAGAATCTGCCGCCAGAACCAACCCTTAGTGTGACAATTTACTTTTTTCCCCACTCGGGAAAGGCTTAAATGTTTCTTCTCCTTATTTTTGTGTGAGATCAAGCCATGAGTTAAACCACTATACCTCTTGGGGTTTGTGCTGACTGCCGTTGTCGGTAGCGAGGGATTGTGTATTTTCCCATTTTTCGGCAACTTGATTCACCTCCTCTATTTTTTCCTGGCAAGTTGTCTGGGAGTTGAGCAGCGTCACTTCATAAAACTCTTGAATGTCTGTTGGTAAATGAAAAATAACTTTTAAAAAAATAATAACTGTATTTAATAACCAGGTGCAGAGGTGACAGATTGTTTACCTGAAAACCAGCAAGCATTGAGAGCCGACTGGAAACTACATTGTATCTGAAAATTCGTTTTTTCTAGTAGAAGGTGCTGACATATAAATTAGCATTCGATAATGCCAGGAATTTTTTTTTTAAAATAACACTTTCCCTTTTTAAAATATTGTATTAATCTTTTCATAAATATTACATGAACGTATGAATAATGCATGGCTAAATCATTACTGAATGAAGACTGAGAGTAAACACAACTAGCTGTCAGAGACTCCTGCAAGTAGATTGCAAACATGACAATATTTCCTGCGCATTTTTTGGCCCCTTACATTCCCCCCCCCATCTTGATGCAATTCTACACAAACTAGAACTTGCACTTTAAAAAAAACTACTTGTCTTCAAATCTCTCTCCGGCATGGTGCAGTGCTTAACAGCACTGGTTTGGAGGGGTGGGCTCTAATTTGAAGAACCGGGTTTGATTCCCCACTCCTCCACACGAGCAGCGGACTCTAATCTGGAGAACTGGATTTGTTTCCCTGCTCCTCCACATGAAGCCAGCTGGGTGACCTTGGGCTAGTCACAGCTCTCTCAGAGCTCTCTCAGCCCCACCTATCTCACAGGGTGTCTGTTGTGGGCAGGGGAAGGGAAGGTGATTGTAAGCCAGTTTGATTCTTCTTTAAGTGGTAGAGAAAGTCGGCATATAAAAACTAACTCTTCTTCTCCTTCTCCTTCTCCTCCTCTCTCTTCTAGGGCTGCCAGGTCCCTCTTCGCCACCAGTGGGAGGTTTTTTGGGCGGAGCCTGAGGCAGATCATGAGAGGGAGGGTATCTTAGCCATCTTCTGGGCATGAAGTATGGGTCACTGGGGGGGTGGGGGGGAGGTAGTTGTGAATTTCCTGCATTGTGCAAGGGGTTGGACTAGATGACCCTGGTGGTCCCTTCCAACTCTATGATTCTATGAGGGTGGGGTTTGGAGAGGGGAGGGACTTCAATGCCATAGAGTCCAATTGCCAAAGCGGCCATTTTCTCGAGGTGGGCTGATCTCTTTCAGCTGGAGATCATTTGTAATAGCAGGAGATCTCCAGCTAGTTCCTGGATGCTGATGAAAAGTTTCTGACAAAGGGAGCTTTAACTCTCGAAAACTCATACCCCAAAAATCTTGCTGGTCTCTAAGGTGCCTCCAGGCTCAAAATGAGCTGCTCCCTATATTTTGTTTCTTCCTGCATGTTTTAATGCTTAGAATTAAGTCAGTTTTAAAAGAAATTAATCACTGGGTGCTAACTATTCAACCTTTGAGACAGCCTACTTCAGAGATAATGAGCGTCGATCGGATTCATCTCAAATATTTGCTTACAAATTGGGCAAACATCAGCCTGGCCAATTTTAAGTACATCCAGCTGTTAAGATGTCTTAATTCTAAAATAAAGTCTCTTTATCATCAAATAGTAAACCTTTTATATTGGAAGCTTTACAAATCCCCGTAGGTATCCATTATGTTGTATTTCCCCACCACCTACCGCCAGAAAGTTTAAAGCAGTCCTTCCTTTGGAGGTGAAACCACTAGTGGTTTGTACTAGTTTTGCATATACCAAAAGATGTACAGGTAAAGCAGGCATCATGAGAGCACAGAAGCAAGTATACAGGTAAATAGTTATGTCAGGTTTCACTGGGGTTGGGTCTGAGTCCAGTGGGGTTGCCAACCTCCAGGTATTAGCTGGAGATCTCCTGCTATTACAACTGATCTCCCACCGATAGAGATCAGTTCACCTGGAGAAAGGTCCTTCTGTTTCAATATCATGTTGTCTACAAAAACCAACTAGCTGAACATACCCATAGGGTTGCCAGGTCCCTCTCTACCACCATCGGGAAGTTTTTGGGGTGGAGCTTGAGGAAGGCAGGGTTAGGGGAGGGACTTCAATGCCATAGGGTCCAATGGCCAAAGCCGCCATTTTGTCCAGGGGAACTGATCTCTATCAGCTGGAGATCAGTTGTAATAGCAGGAGATCTCCGGCCACTACTCTGACCCTGTGGATTTGTAGTTGTAGTTGTATGTGTATGATTGGGTCCTTCCTATTTGTTATATTTTTTTGTAGATTGAATGTTATTGTAAGACTATATTTGATATATTTAGTTATTATCAGATTAAGATTGAAGCGTGGCATATTTTGTCCTATACTGATTTTGATTGGCATTATTCTTGAGTATAGAGGTGTGATTTATTTCAACTACCTGGAGGTTGGCAACCTTACCTTCCAAAGCAGCCATTTTCTTCCAGATAAACAGATCTCTGTCACCTGGAGATAGGATGGAATCGCAGGAGATCTCCAGCCACCACCTGGAGATTGGCAAGCCTAGTAATCGCAGTGTCACAAATGTAATTATTACATTGTTGGTTGCTTCCTCCAAACTATTACAAAACTACCGTTCGTGATATTTCAGCAATGAAAAGCAGCTGTAGCGTTAGGTATGCCAGCTCTGGGTTGGGAAATACCTTGAGATTTGGGGGGGGGTGGAGCCTGAGGAGGGTGCGGTTTGGGGAGGGGAGGGACCTCAGCTGTGGTGTAATGAAATAGAGTCCACCCTCCAATACAGCCATTTTCTCCAGGGGGACGGAGATCAGTTGTAAAAGCGGGAGATCTTCAGGTGCCACCTGGAGGTTGGCAACTCTACGTAGTGGTCCCATCCTATGTAATTCTTTGCTGGCTGGGCACCTCTCAGTTAATCGAAGTGATGCGTCTTCTAACTATTGCATTGCAACCGATATCAGAGATCCTTGTCATTTAATCTTATTTCAAACTAGGGTTTGTACAGCGTTAAGATGATACTTTTTGAAGAGGCTTATTTACTTTTGAGCTGCCGCACAGAATGAGACTGCAAAGGCATCGATTTTCTTTTCCAGAAATGAGCTAGGAAAGCACTGACCCCTCGGCTGTTAGCAACACGTACCTAGCATCTCTAGCTGCAGAACATTAAGAAGAAGAGTTGATTTTTATATGCCGACTTTCTCTACCACTTAAGGAAGAATCAAACCGGCTTACAATTACCTTCCCTTCCCCTCCCCACAACAGACACCCTGTGAGGTAGGTGGAACTGAGAGAGCTCTAAGAAAGCTGTGACTAGCCCAAGGTCAACCAACAGGCTTCATGTGTAGGAGTGGGGAAACCAACCAAAAAAGCAAAGAGGTTACCCAGATTGGGTATGTATGTATGTATGTATGTATGTATGTATGTATGTATGTATGTATTTTAAAGCACTGTGGAACTCCCCATAGAGTTCCACAAGGCTGCGCCATGAATTTTGCAGGTGTATCCTGGCACCTGCAAAATGGTGCCTATGACTCCCGAAAGGGGTTGGGAAGCTGCCTAAAGCCAGCTCCGCCCCTGGGCACACCCTCTGAATGCCCCCCCAGGACGCCAGCAGGGGTAGGGTTGCCAGGGTCCAGGTAGTGCAATACAATAACACAGAGACTGGCACAATGCAGCAGATGAAATAAATATAATAAACAAAAATTCAAGTTAACAGCCACTGGTCTGAGTGTGCAAAAATAAAGATGCAGTACTCTCAAAATCACACCCAAGAGTCCAAATAGGTACTCAGTATAAATGAAGTTTCTTTCTTCCTTATAGATGATGTTCCTTTCTTCCTGACAGGAGAGTATGTCAGTCACCAAAGAAGACGGTGCCTTTTCTCGAGAAATCCTCGTTTCGAATATAAGAACATAAGAAAGGCCCTGCTGGATCAGACCCAGTCCCATCAAGTCCAGCAGTCTGTTCACACAGTGGCCAAACAGGCGCCTCTAGGAAGCCACAAACAAGATGACTGCAGCAGCACCATCCTGCCTGTGTTCCACAGCACCGAATATAATAGGCATGCTCCTCTGATACTAGAGAGAATAGAATATAATATTCTTCCTCAGTTCCTCATAAGGAAACTCTCCTAATGTATACTAAACAGTAATGTAACACTAGCCTAATATACTAGTGAAATCAAATGGAAACCCTTATATACAAAATAAACAACTCACCAGCGTAATGTTTACAACTCATGCCAGTCAGAGCAGTTTACAGACCTCTTGCTTTGGGATACAAAATTGCAAAGGTAGATCCTAATCTGATTCTATCCCATTTAACATCAAAATGGGTAACAGGTGTGGAGACTGTTAAAGGTACATGCTGAAGTTAACAGAGGTTCAAAAAGTACACAGCAAAAAGAGAAATACATCGGAGGAAACAAGGCAAGTCATTAGTAAGGTTCAAGCCATTGGGTATAACAGTATCAAATGAATGAATGAAGAAAGCCTCCTTTTGTAACAATATAGGTTTTGGATTTAAGATGCCATAACACAAAATCCCGCGCCCTAAAAAAAAAAATGCTCCACGAGTGGAGCCTCTATGACCATGGAGCGTATACGTGCTCAATGTACCAATATCTTCGTTCTCGCGGGTCACAGAGGTGTCAATTTTTATTACTAGCATCCAGGAAGTAGCTAGAGATCTCCTGCTATTACAACTGATCTCCAGCCGATAGAGATCAGTTCCCCTGGAGAAAATGACCACTTTGGCAACTGGACTCTATGGCATTAAAGTCCCTCCCCAAACCCCGCTTCCTCAGGCTCTGCCCCAAAAAAAAACCCCGCCAGTGAGGTTTTCAGCAGCAGGCGTCACCAGTGTTGATTTTATTCTTTCTCTCCTCTTTTCCAGCGTATTTTTAAAAATCACTCACCTTGTCCACTGCGTTTAGGTTTCCTCTGTGCCCTGAGTGGCCTTCTATAGCCTGTCGTTGGCCTGCCAGAAGAACCGATTGGCCATTGAGTGAGACAGGTTGTTGGACTGGATGGACGAATGCTAGGGTGACCAGCTCCGGGTTGGAAAATACCTGGAGATTTGGGGGGCGGAGCCTTAGGAGGGCAGGGTTTGGGGAGGGGGGAGAGTTTGGAGAGGGAACAGCCATTTTCTCCAGGTGAACTGATCTCCATCAGTTGGAGATCAATTGTAATAGCAGATCACCAGCTAGTACCTGGAGGTTGGCAGTTAGGGTTGCCTGGTCGCTCTTCGCCATCGGCGGGAGGTTTCTGGGGCAGAGCCTGAGGAGGGCGGGGTTTGGGGAGGGGAGGGACTTCAATGCCATAGAGTCCAATTGCCAAAGCAGCCATTTTCTCCAGGGGAACTGATCTCTATCGGCTGGAGATCAGTTGTAATAGTGGGAGATCGCCAGCTAGCACCTGGAGGTTGTCAACCCTATTGGCAGCCCTAACATCTTGGCTTAAGAGGAAGGAAACTCCACATACAGAAATGTAGATTTCAGAGGAAGTCCAACGCTGGCCAAAAATTGTGTAAGCCTCTCCTTCAACGTCATGATTGGCATTTGTCAAAAGCATCTCATTCCACCCAACAAATTTTGGTGAATTAAAGGAAGAACTTTCTAACAGAGCTGTTCCTCAGTGGAACAGGCTTCCTCGGGAGGTGGTGAGCTCTCCTTCCCTGGAGGTTTTTAAGCAGAAGCTAGGTGGCCATCTGTCAGCAATGCTGATTCTATGACCTTAGGCAGTTCATGAAAGGGAGGTCACCGTGGCCATCTTCTGGGCATGGAGTAGGGGTCACTGGGGTGGGGTGGGGGAGGTAGTTTGGAATTTCCTGCATTGTGCAGGGGGTTGGACTAGATGACCCTGGTGGCCCCTTCCAGCTCTATGATTCTACGATTCTATTATACAAATCACAGCTGTTGCGATCCTGCACAGAGACGAAGGGCCTCTTATTTGACGCTAGCAATTGTTCCGCACGTATTCTCTCCGCAACCGGCACAGACCTATCTGACCAGAGATCCTTCCAGCCTATGCCGCTCTGCCTTATTTATGCGAACGTCATCTGGAAGTGTCAAGAGTGTTCCTGAAAGCTGAGAAGCGTTCTGTCGATTGCTTTCCCTCTCTCCCCCAACCACTCCACCAAAGCCTGTTAAGCTTGTCAAAGAAAGAAGGTTTTCTGTGGCGGTTTTTGTTGTCGAAGGATCCGTGTCGACCGCTAGCAATCGCCCTATCAGGGTTACCGGCAGCAGGTGCTCCCAAATAACAATTCTTTAAAAAATAAAATAAATCACTGCACATTGAAGGCTGACTAAGCTCTCCCCAGCGTTCCCCTCTCCTTTTCAGATAAGCTTCATTGTCATCTTTAACCTGTTTTCTCAGGCTACGTACAACTTCCCTGCGTATTTAAGTACACGGTTTTGCACGGATTTATATAGTTTTTCCGCTATATCCTTCTGCACCAGCCATCTGGTTCCACAGGCTTAAGGGTAGTTTTATTGAGAGTTTTGTTGTTATTTATGCTGCTTTTCCCTTTTCTGCTACATCCCACTGAGTAGGGTTGCCAACTTCCAGGCACTGAGAAAAATATGCACAAGTACTACTGGGATAGTAGTGAAAATATAGTACTAGGCTCAAACCAATTAATTTAAATAATACACAAGCAAACAATGCAAACATATATTGTGAACAATGTGTAACATCTACAGACAAGTGAAAACAGCAGTGATAGTATGTACAAGCAAATCTAAGATGGAAAGTCTTTTTCAAGGTAAGTAAGAGTCTTATCTCTAGGTTGTTTTCTTCAAAAAGCAACACGAGGAAGGCTGAAAAATTGAAGAAGTCCACAGTAACGCGGTCCGGATGCACACTAGCGTTTTCACTGCAAAATTGCAGCTTCATCAGCTGGAATCTTCATAGATATTAATTGATTTGTCTTTGTAGATGCAATAATAGCAATCTAATACAGAGAGAATAGCCATTTTGAGCAGCCTTTTTGATAAGACTCTTACTTACCTTGAAAAAGACTTTCCATCTTAGATTTGCTTGTACATACTATTACTGCTGTTTTCACTTGTCTGTAGATGTTACACATTGTTCACAATATATGTTTGCATAGTTTGCTTGTGTATTATTTAAATTAATTGGTTTGAGCCTAGTACTATATTCTAACCTCCAGGCACTAGCTGGAGATCTCCTGCTGTTACTACTGATCTCCAGCTGACCGAGAACTGATAGGCCATTTATGCAAGGTCAATTTTGATGCTCGCTCAAAGCTCGTTTTTAAAATGCGACTTTTAAAATGACTATTCATGATCCCGACACAAAAGGAGAAATTCCACACACCTCCACTCGCCTGATCCTTTGTCCCTTCCATTAGCCAACCACCATTTGCACAGCTAAAGTGCGGCTGTCGTTTCGCATGCTTCCTTGAGGAGATTCTTCGGTGCGGGGGTGGAGCAAACCCAAAAGGTTGCGTTAAAGGGGCTCTTAAGAAATGGGAAGTGGGTATGTGCTGGCTTCGTAGTCACTTCCCAAATGACGGTTCAGCGTGGAAAAATAAAATGTGGGGCACTTCTGCCTGGAATGCGCTGCTAATTACCAAGCGTAAATGGCCATAGAGACCAGTTCCCCTGGAGAAAATGGCCGCTTTGGCAATTGGACTCTATGGCATTGAAGTCCCCCCCTCCCCAAACCCCACCCTCTTCAGGCTCCGCCTCAAAAACCTCCCATCAGTGGCGAAGAGGGACCTGGCAACCTTACCACTGAGGGGCCCCCCCCAATGTATTTATTTATTTGTGTGTTTTTTATCCTGCCCTTCCCTGACCAGAGTTCGGTTCAGGGTGGCTAACAACATTTAAAATAGACAGTTGGGTTCCAGGTCTGGTTGGAAGCTTGACAGATGCTATCAGATCAAGCTCCGATAATGAATTATTTTGTGTTATTTTAGTTTTTCCCTCCTGACACATAGCCGGCATTCCGGTTTCGTATACAAGTACGTTACTGAGATCGTAAAAGGCTTAAAATATACAGTTAAAATGAATACCCTATTTTTTTTTTTTTTTACATTAGCAGCCCATTTCTGTTGGGAGCTAATAAGAAAATAGAAAAAGACAAAATAAAAAATGGAATAAGTTGGAGAACTGTTGCATTCAACCTGAATATACTGGTGGGCTTAAACCTTATTGCTGAGGCTGATGAAGCCAAACAATTGGTGAAAGCGCTACAAATATCCGGGATAGCGTTCCCTCTGTCATCTTCTTTGGAGCAACAAGAGGTGTTCCAGCAGACGTTGATTCTTGAAACTCGATTTTGGACGTTGTTTCGTTGGAAGATTGGGCTTTAGTTAATATTGCTTTCACATTGTGAATAGCTTTGTACATATTTGTAATCTTGTGATTGTTTTTTGTGATTGTTCTCTTGTATTAGCACTGTTGTTTGATGCTTTTGCCCTTTTCATGAATATATGTTTTTGATACATTTGCCTGCACTGTTCTCTTCTTGCCAGTACTATTTAACAGTGTAAATTGAGTTGTTCTTTGGTTGTAACCCTCCAGTTGGTGGCTGAAGATCTACTATTACAACTGACTTC
Source organism: Euleptes europaea (assembly GCF_029931775.1). NCBI lineage: Eukaryota > Metazoa > Chordata > Lepidosauria > Squamata > Sphaerodactylidae > Euleptes > Euleptes europaea. Next base: position 8,926,991 of record NC_079323.1, read on the forward strand.
AATGCCATAGAGTCCAACGGCCAACGCGGCCATTTTCTCCAGGTGAACTGATCTCTATCAGCTTGAGATCAGTTGTAATAGCAGGAGATCTCCAGCTAGTACCTGGAGGTTGGCAACCCTAGGATAAAGGGAAGGCGAGGAGAATGAGGTAATCCACTTTGGGTCCTCACTGGAGCGAAAGGCAAGACAGAAGTGAAGTGAAGTCAATAAATTTCCTTATTTCTTTTTGTTTGCTTGCTTTGCACATCTATACAAAATGCATGTTATGTTGGCTAATGCAATCGCCACAATCATCAGGGACAAAAGCATTAAAACTTACAGGCTGTTTATGCTTGGTAATGAGCAGTGCGTTCCAGGCTGAAGTGCCCCACATATATTTTTGATTTCTTCACGCTGATCCATCATTCTAGACTGATATACTGGGACGTCACTGTGAAGCCGGAGCCGGCGCATACCTACTTCGCATTTTTAAGAGCCCCTTTAATGCAACCTTTTGTATTTGCTCCTCCCTGCATCAAAGCATTCACTGAAGGAACCATGGAGAATCCCAGCAGCTTAGCTATGCAAACGACTATTGCTAATGGCTATGCAAATGAAGGAGAAGGCAAGTGGGGGTGGAATTTGTTTGTCTTTCTCCTCTTGCATCGGGACCGTGAATAGTCATTTTAAAGGTCAGATTTAAAAAATCAGCATTGAGCGAGGAGCAGAATTGACCCTGCATAAATGGCCACAGAGTAAGAAAACAATTTCAGCACCAAAACAGAGTATGTGGCTGAGTTTGTGTGTGTGTGTGTGTGTATAACCAATCTCTCACGACAACATGAAATTGCACAAACATCCTAATGAGAAAGGAGGAGACAGGCGATTGTTAATACCTCGGTGCCAGTAAGGAACAGCTAAATTGAAAGAAATTCAGAGAGGGGTGAGCGATTAAAGGAATGTACGTACCAACTCTGGAAGAAAAATGAAAGGCGCAGAATAATAGCTTTGCCCTTCCACGATGCCTTTGATTGCGAGAATTTCCAGGCATGTGACAAGAAGGAAAAGAAACCAAATGCGATGCCTTATAAACAAGTTTGCAAGAAAGGCTGTCAGCCAGCCAAACAAGGTCCAAGATCAGTAGAAAAGGTTGCACTTTTCATCTGCGTACTTCGATAGGAAGCTTCAGAACATTTTTCTTGCCTGTTCATTTAAAGTACATCATTTTGCTGTATAAAATCATATCCAATTGGGAGAAAGGGAAGAGGGGCACACTTGCAGCAGCAGCAGCAGGAGAAAAGTATTCTTAATACCCTCTGTGCTGGTAAGTACAATCTGGAAGTGACAATGGGTAGCTCTAGGAATCACTGGAAACTCTATGTTTTTGTCTGGCAACCTGACTGACTCAGAGGGTTGCCAAACTCCAGGTGGTTGATCTAGCCAGGTGGTTTATCAAACTCCAGGTGGTTTCTCTAACAAACTCCAGGTGGTGGCAGGAGATCTCCTGCTATTACAACTGATCTCCAGCCGACAGAGATCAGTTCACCTGAAGAAATTGGCATTGAAGTCCCTCCCCTCCCCAAACCCCTCCCTCCTCAGGCTCCGCCCCAAAAACCTGCCGCCAGTGGCAAACAGGGACCTGGCATCCCTAGCCAAAGGGAAAGAGATGCATATTTTTTAGATCATATCTGAGCAGAGATGAAGATGGTAGCTGTCAGAGACCATGAATGACCTAACCCTCTACTGCACACGTTTGGCCTTTCAATGTTAAAACTCTGGCACATCATTGAGATGCTAATTGGCTCTAGGGTGCTCAAAGCACCCCTTAATGTGGTGGCAGAAATTGCCTGTTTTCTCTGGTCGGATGAAAGACGGCACCTGCTCCTTCCAGATGAAAGCGGATCTCTGGATCTCTGAAAGCCTGCGCTTAATGGGGGTCACTTGCAAAGGACAGGAAAGGGGAGGCGTCGCTGTGCATTAGCCTGCGATTGCTGTCAGACAGGTACTTGGAAAGATGTCCTGAGTGCAGCAGGCTGTTTCTACACACAAGCTCTGGTTGTGCATCTCGAGATACAATCAGAACCGGAGTATAAAAACAGTGCAGCATGCGGACTGCTCTTGTTCAGCACCCACATGATCGACCAGGGATCCTCAATGTGGTGGCCGTGAGCAATACGGCACTAGCCACTACTTCCCCGGGTGCCCACTTTGCTTTTTGGAAGGTTGGCGTGACCATTGAAAGGCAGAGCTTGTTATTGTCTGCCCTCATTCGAATTCAAGTTTTCTACAGTTGCAATAGCAGCCACTGCGACTGGAGGAGAAGGAGAAGGAGGAGGAGAACAAGAAGAAATAAAAATAAAAAGAAGATAAAAAACAAAAGGGGGAAGGAAGGACCCTTCCTTATATATAAATTTTATTGGGTTTTATGATAGAAATTTTCCATTGCATTAAACAACATCTATAACAATATCAAATTTCAATTCTAACCTAAAGTTGTTATAATTCCATATCATATAATAAAAAAGAGAAAAGAAAAAAGAAAAAAAGAAATGGAAAATTTTTTGACTTCCCCTTCACCTCTATCTGCCTCTTAATAAAAAGTTCATCCCGTCATAGGTAATCTAATCTTAATAAAATATCAATACCATATATAAAAAACCATAATCTGTTAGTAAATATAATTATGCTTATTCAATATAAAAAAAATCAAAAATAATCCTCTGGATCAGATTAGAAAATATTCTTCCATTCTTCCCAATTTTAACTCATATTCACAATAATGCATCCACGCCCCCCATTCCCCCAAAAACCGAACGTCATTTTCTTCATTTAGAATAGCTGTGAGTTTTGCCATTTCTGCCACTTCAAACATTTTAACAATCCAGTCTTTTTTCTCGGGAGTTTCTAGCCCTTTCCATTTCGCTGCATAAAGCAGTCTCGCAGCTGTTGTGGCATAAATCAAAAAAGTTCTTTGTGTTGCTAAGTCGTCTGGAATCATACTCAATAACATCATTTCTGGTGTTTTGGGTATATTCTTTTGTAGTATTAATCTCAATTCATTATAGATCATGTCCCAGAAGTCTTTGGCTTTGTCACAGGTCCACCACATGTGATAAAAGGAACCAATTTCTTTGTTACATTTCCAACAAGTAGGGGACATCGTTTTATAAATCTTTGCAATTTTCTTGGGTGTTAGATACCATCTATACATCATTTTATAAATGTTTTCTCGCACTGACTGTGCTTTTATTCCTTTTAAATCTTTAGACCATAATCTTTCCCATTTATTTAAAACAATATAATGTCCCACATTTTGAGCCCAATCGATCATAGTTGGTTTAATCGTGTCCTGCTCACAGTATATTGTTAAAAGGAGATTATACATTTTAGAAATCAGCTTTGTATTATTGTCTAGTAGAATCCTTTGAAAAGGAGATTTTTCTTTAGAGAAACCTTTTTTTGCATCTTGTACAAAAACTGATTTGATTTGGTAATATTGAAGCCATTGTAAATCATCCTTAAGAAGTTGAAAGTCTTTTAGTGAGCATTTCTTTCCTTCCCAATTAATTAGATCTTGATAAGTAATAAATTTGTCTGGTCTAAGTGGGCGCAGAGTTAGCATTTCTTGGGGCGATATCCACATCAGTGTTTCTGGTTCCAAAATGTGTTTATATCTCATCCAGATACGAAGTAGAGAGGACCTGATTATATGATTACGAAATGTTGCTTGTAATTTAATTTTATCATACCACAAATAACCATGCCATCCACTTAAGTTATTATAACCTTCCAAGTCTAACAAACGTACATTTGACAAATTCATCCAGTCTTTTAGCCATACTAAAGCTACCGCTTCAGCATAGAGTTGAAAATTAGGCAGTGCTAAACCTCCTCTAGTTTTTAGATCCACCAAGTATTTATAAGCAGTCCTTGGTTTTTTTCCTTGCCAGATGAAGTTTGAAATGTCTTTCCTCCAAGTTTCAAAATATTTAGTTTGTGATATTATTGGTAAATTTTGGAATAAGAAGAGCATCCTCGGTAAGACATTCATTTGGATCGTTGAGATACGTCCCATTAATGACAATTTTTTGTTTGACCATATAATCATATCAGTTTTAATCTTACCCCATAACTTGAGGTAGTTGTTGGTTAACAGATCTTTATTCTTTGCAGTAATCCAAATTCCCAGGTATTTAACTTTGTTAGCTTTCTCCCAGCCAGTATATGATATAAATTCCTGTTGTTGTATTTCCGATAATTTTTTAAATATTATCTTTGTTTTTTCTTGATTCACTTTAAAGCCTGATACTTTTCCAAAATCATCCAAAGTCTCCTGAAGTATATTCATTGACTGTGTTGGGTTTTCCAAAATTAGCAGTAGGTCATCCGCGAATGCTCTCAACTTAAATTCATGTTTTTTAATTCTTAGCCCGCGGATGTCCTCCATACTTCTTAGTTTCACACATAGCGGTTCCAACACCAACAAAAATAAAAGTGGAGACAAGGGACATCCCTGTCTAGTCCCTTTCGTGATTTGGCAGTTATCTGACATTGATTCATTAACCAAAATTTTAGCTTGTTGGGAGGTATAAATAGCCGATATACCTTTCTGAAAACGATCTCCAAAGTTCAATTTATCCAAAATCCGTTTCAAGAAGTTCCAAGAGACCATATCAAAGGCTTTTTCTGCATCCAAAAATACAAAAGCCGCAGTTTGTTGAATATTCTGGTCATAATATTCCAGTGAATCTAGTAAAATTCTTACATTGTCTTTTATTTGCCTTCCTGGTATAAAACCTGCTTGGTCCTCATGTATAAGATCCTTAATAAATTGCTTTATCCTGCATGCCAAAACCGAAGCAAAAATTTTGTAATCCACATTTAAGAGCGATATAGGTCTGTAATTAGATGTTTTTTCTGGATCTCTTCCTTCTTTGGGTATCAGTGATATAAATGCGTGTGACCAAGTCTCCGGGGATGTTCCCTCGTCCAAAATTGCATTGTAAAGTGAACCAAAAAATCCAACTAAATTGTCACTAAATGTTCTATAAAATAGTGCAGTAATTCCATCTGGTCCAGGTGTTTTATCCGTTTTTTGTCTCAATATTGCTTCTTGTATTTCTTCCCTTGTTACTGGAGCTTCAATACATTCTCTCTGGGTCATTGACAAAGCTTTCATCTGTATTGAGTTTAGAAATTTATCTATTTTCTGTTTTGGAGTATTTTCTTTCTGATATAACTAAGAGTAAAATGAAACAAATTCTTTCTGAATTTCTGAAGTTGAATAAACTGGTCCTTTAGCAGTTTGGATTTTTGTTATAATCTTCTTTTGAAATGAGTCCTTCAGTTGTGTTGCTAAAAAATTTCCTGGTTTATTTGCATATTCAAAATACTTTTGTTTAGCAAGTTTCAGATTTTTATTCATTTCCTCCATTATTACCAAATTTAATTGGTGTTTAGATGCAGAAATCTGTATTTGAATTTCTCTTCTCTCCTCTTCCTGTGTTACCATTACCAATTTCTGCTCCAATTTTTGTAAATTCCAAAGTATGTTGTTTGTAAATTGCATTTGAGTCTTCTTCCAGGCCGAGTGTTTCTGTATCATAAAACCTCTCAGAACAGCTTTGAATGCGTCCCAAACTGTATTTAAAGAAGTTTCCCCATTAAGGTTAATTTCAAAAAAGTCTTTCATTAAAACCTGTAATTCCTTTTGTATCTTGTTGTCTTTTAACAGTTTATCGTTCATTCGCCATCTAAATGCTTGTTTATTGTTCCAATCAAAGGTAACAGGATTGTGATCAGAAAAAGTTCTAGGTAAAATATGAATTTTACGTAGTTGCGTGAAAATTGATTTACTGGCCCATATCATATCGATTCTGGAGTGTGAATCATGTCTTGCTGAATAAAAGGTGTATTCTTTAGCTGTTGTATTCATTGTTCTCCAAATGTCTTGTAATTCTAATTCTGAAGCCATGGCAAAGAAAGTTTTAGGCAAGCATCCATCATTGATATCTTTTGCTTTTGATTTTTTGTCCAGAGATGGGAGAATAATTCCATTGAAGTCGCCCATCAATAAAATTTGGTCTTTTGCGTACTGGGCTATCAGGTCGTGTAATTTTTCATAGAAGGATTTTTTCCCTTCATTGGGTGCATAGATTCCAACCACTATTGTCCTTTGTCCCAATATTTTAGTTCTGATAATTACAATTCTTCCTTCATTGTCTTTATATACTAGTTCTGGACAGAGACTGGGGTGGGCATAGATTACCACTCCCTTTGTTTTAGTTTTAGCAGAAGCAATAAATGCTTGTCCAAGCACCTGTTTCTCCAAGTATTTTTTATGCTTTGAAGCTATATGGGTTTCTTGTAGGCAAATTAGGGAGTATTTATATTTCTGTAGATATTTGAAGATTCTGGCCCTTTTAGTTTTCTCATTCAGTCCATTTACATTCCAAGAAATTGCTTTTGCCATAATGTAGTGTTTTTTAGCAAAATAAAAAGTCTATAGTTTGGTACCACCTTCTGCACCCTGTACCTCTTCTTCTTCCTCTTCTTCTTCCTCCTTCTCTCCAGGTAATTCTTTAAGGTCCATTTTATATTTTCTCAGAAATTTCCCCACATCTGCTTGGGATAGAATTGTCGTTTTCACTTCCTTATAGGTGAAAGCCAGACCTTGTGGCATAATCCAACGGTATTTGATACCATTAGCTTTCAGTATAGACACAAAGTCTTTGTAGTTATTCCTCTGTGAAAGTAGGTGCCTTGGAATATCCTTCAATAGTATAAGAGAGGAATCTCCTGCTGACACTGGATTTTCATAATGAATCTTCATAATCTTATCTTTAACTCTGGTGTCATAAAACACTATCATCAAATCTCTTGGCTTAGATCTTCTCATTCGAGCAGGTAGTGGTATCCTGTATATTCTATTGATGGCTTGTTTTAATTCTTGTTCATCTATCTGAAATAAGTAGGCCAAATTTGGTATTGCAGATTCTTTATTGTCTCCCATCATATCTGGAAAATTGCGTATACGAAGATTGGTCTCTCTCACTCTCATCTCCATCATTGCCATTTGATTTTTTGCCGCCATCTGATCCGCTTGTATTGTTTCAATCTGTTTTTCTTGGCTTGTTAATTTTTTCTTTGTGTCCTTGTGCTCATCCATCACTTTCTTAATTGATGCATCCATCGCTTGCATATCTGTCTTCATAATAATCATTTGAGTTTTTACTTCTTTCAAGTCTCCAGTGACCACATCCAACTTCTGATTAATAGCTTGGGATGCTTGACCAAGATTTGCCATCATAGAAGTCAACTGTGCCATCTGTGTAGACATCTGTTCAAACTGTTTATTTGTTGCCTCAGTTTGTTTAGTTAGCATGTCCTGTAACTTTTTTTCCATGGTCGAGGTTTGTAAAGAGTCCCTTAGTTTAGTATAGGCAGGGCTGTGTAGTGAGCCATAGCGGGGTCGAGACATTTACATTCAAAAAAAGCTGGTAAAATACATGTCTACCGACAGGGCCTTTAAGGTGCTGGTTAAAAGGTGATAGTTCAAAGATCAGCCTAATAATTTTTTCGGGTTGAAAAGAGTCGAAATTGGCTTTAAAATTGCATTTTAAAGTTTTAAAATACCAGTGAGTTTTTTCGGTCGCTCTAGATCGGGTTAATCAGGAAGTAAACAGGAAGTTGCTAGTGCTGCAGACCTTCTATCGCCTCTTCTCGATGGTTATTCCTTCAGGAATGATTTGAAAGTAACTCGAGTGCGACGGATATTCAGTCCCGCGGCTACTTCCTGTTGTTTTAGTTCCAATGATAGAGAGGGTGTTATAGAGAGTCTTCCGTTCCAGGCACTCCCTTACTGCAAACGTGGCAGGAATTCGCCGGAAAATCAGGAAGAGAGATCACCCTCCCCTTCCTTCGGACCTTCTCATTGGTGATAATTCTTGTCAGTCTAAAAGGTATCCTTCCGACTCTTTGTTATGGTTTAGGCTGATCGATCTGATAAGGCTCCTGTCGCTAATCCCGATGACTAACTCAGATCAAACTTTTTCAGTTCGGATTATGGAGGGGTGGGGGTCCCAGAAATATTCTTATCAGCCTCCCGTCTGTTCAAATTTCTAGTAAGTAGACGAAGAGTTCTTTTGTACTCACTTGGGTGTCAAGAGGTGAGGTTCTTTTCTTTATGTAGTCCTTATGTTGGTATTAAGGCGGTGGAGGGTAGAGCTTGCTGCCAGAGTTGCGTTTTGGCGATGTCCTTCCCTAGTGCCCTCGCAGGACCGGCGTCTAGGACTCCGAGGGGCTTAAAAAAGCCCCCTCAGAGTACCTAGGAGGTCAAACCGCGTTTGCGGGCTGCAGGGAGTTCCTGCTTTCCAACCCACTTGCAAGGGTCGGATTGGGGTATCTATGTACCCCAAAAATAACGCAAACTTGGATTTCTCCCAGGACAACCTGGGGAAATGGAGTGCTCTCTCCAACGGCACCACCGGAAGTCCGCGGGGAAGGAAGGACCCTTTATCTGGGTATGGAAGGCTAACACAGCCCAGAAAAGAATGAGTGGAAAGTATTCCACAGCAGTGGCCTCTTTAATTTTATAAATTTTATAGAATATATTGGGCACAGAGTCAAATTGGAGTACATCCCTACATACATTCCTGGGTTGTTATTATTCTTCTATAATACTGGTATACATGTTGTATTATGTATAGGTGTGCATAACAAGTGATGTTATTAGACCACTGATGAAGGCCAGGGGGCCGAAATGCATTTGGATTGGAGACCTGGAGACCCTACGTATGGGACGAGGGAAGGCATAACAGAATCGCCACCTTTCTTTTCTTCCTGTATTTTTAGCTACGGGCAAGCTGAAAGCTAACCAGTAAATACTTTTCCAACACATTATGAGAGAGGCTGTTACTGTTGGATTTCTGCCTGTCATGTAGCTGTTAAACGCACCAGGTCAACGCCAGAAAAAAACATGGCTACCCTAGATGGTCAGGACAACTTCAGCATGTGTTATTGGCTGTACATAAGAACCTAAGAGAAGCCCTGCTGGATCAGACCCAGGCCCATCAAGTCCAGCAGTCTGTTCACACAGTGGGCAACCAGGGGCCTGTAGGAAGCCCACAAACAAGACAGCTGCAGCAGCATTGTCCTGCCTGTGTTGCACAGCACCTAATAGGGCATGCTCCTCTGATCCTGGAGATAATAGGTATGCATCATGACCATTATCCATTTTGACTAGTAGCGATAGCCCTCTCCTCCACAAACATGTCCACTCCCCTCTTAAAGCTTCCAAGCTGGCAGCCGTCACTTTTCCCTTTATTTCCTTTATTCCATTCTTTATGCTTGTGGACCAACAGGTCATAAAGCAAAACAAATCCAATACATTCCATAGCATATAAGTAACCAAACATACAAAAATATAATATCTAAACAGTACAGTTAAGAGGAGGTATCATTAAAAACTATAGATAATTTTTTTGTCACAGCAAGGGTTACATTTGGGTCAGTATCAGCCAATAACTTTGCAACTATATCTTGCTTTATGGCAGCCATCATCCTGGGGCAGGGAGTGCCTCAATTTAACTATGTGTTGTGTGAAGAAAGTTGTGTGAGATGTTGGCACTAACATCTGATTCAACCTTTTCTTTTAAAAAATGTTTTAATGTCCTTGGTTGGGGAAATGGGGAGACTATATCTGAGCTTTGTCATAACTCCATGCTGACAGGAATATAAGTTTAATATTATTGTGAATAATAAAATATGCCCTTTCCCCCAACGACAGCTACAATAAACAGCCAGGTCTATGATTAATAGGAGCTTGTCAGCCTATCAGCGAGAGAAGACAATACATCACGTCAGGAACTTTCAAATAATTTCATTACTTAAAATTAAAAGGAAGGATTTAAAAGGCCGCTTTAGATGTACGGGCAAAATTACTCCATTAGGCATTAATCATGCCTGATAAATAATTGAGGAGCGCACTTGGTCGCAGGCAAACATAAAGGAGATAGGCAGAGCATCTTGAAACCTCTATTTCCTACTAATTAAAAGTTTTCAGAACGAAGCTCTGTAAACAGGCACACATTTCTGACGTCTCCTCAAGGGCGTGCGCGCGTGCGCTAACCATGCAAACCCGCATGCAAATCCACACAATTAGACCCAGACAATATTGCGAGGCTCCAGGGCTGCCTTGGGGAAAACTTCAAAAAAACTGCAGCCGTCAAAAACGCGGCAGCGAGGACGCTGGCTGGGTTTCGCCGCAGAAACCTTGGAGGTGGAAAGTGCTGTCGAGTCGGAGCCGACTTGTGGCGACCCTGTAGGGTTTTCAGGGCCAGAGACAAACCGTGGGGTTTTTACCGTTGCCCGCCTCTGGGGTGCGATCTGGGGCCTTTAATGCAGGTCACCCCCGCTGACTGCTTTGGGGCTTCCTTTTGATTCCGCATGCCTTTTCTGCCCCTCAGAGGTCGCCTTGTTCTCCCCGCGCGTTTTACCTGCATTTTCCAGATTCTGGCTAAAACAGCATCTGGAAAACACGGGTGAAATGTACAGGGAGAGCGAGGCAATTTCTTCCAGGCAGAAAAGGCATGCATAATCCAAAGGAAGCCCTGAAGGAGTTGGTGGCGGTGACCACAGGGAAACGTCCCTGCATAAAAGGCCTGGGTCTTCCTTGATAGTCTCCCATCCAAGTACTATCAAGGGCTGACCCTGCTTAGCTTGCTTGATCTGCCAAGATTGGGCTAGCCTTGGCCATCTAGGTCAGAGCGCAGAAATTTTGTTCTCATGAACCCATGAAGCTGCAAAATATTGTCGAAGGCTTTCACGGTCAGAGTTCATTGGTTCTCGTAGGTTATCCGGGCTGTGTGACCGTGGCCTTGGTATTTGAAGCTGCCTTATACTGAATCAGACCCTTGGTCCATCAAAGTCAGTATTGTCTTATCAGACGGGCAAGCGGCTCTCCAGGGTCTCAGGCAGAGGTCTTTCATGTCACCTGCTTGCCTAGTCCCTTTAACTGGAGATGCCGGGGATTGAACCTGGGATCTTCTGCACGCCAAGCAGATGCTCCGCCAATGAGCCACGGCCTCTCCCCAGAGCTGGCAACCCTACCTGAAGCACTGTCCCCAAAATTGGAAAACAAAACACGTCCATTGGTTTACAGAATAACCCGAAAGAGAGCCTCTCCCCACCCAACTTGCCATTTACAGAGCATGCTGTTCTATTCCATCCTTCTGGCCCCTGTGTTGCTCATGGACCAGGGGTCCATGACCTTTTTGTGCCTGAGGTATGGTTGCCAGGTCCTCCCTGGGCACCGGCAGTGGATGGGGTGATAGGGTTGCCAGATCCAGGTTGGGGAAACTCCTACAGATCTGGGGATGGAGCCTGGAGAAGACAGGGACCTCAGCTGGATACAATGCCGTAGAGTTCACTCTCCAAAGCATCCATTTTCTCCAGGGGAACTGATCTCTGTGGCCTGGTGATGAGCTGTATTGCTGGGGGGCCTACGCACTCAGTCCATCACAACGGCAGACAATCTGTCCATGTTTTATAAACAGTAAATTAAGAAATTCTTCTGTTCTGAACCCTTTCAAAAAGTTGTGATTGGTGTGCAAGATAAACAGGCTGACAAGGAAAAAATCTGAAAATAACGCAGCCAGAAAGATTCTAGCTTTTGACTCTGAATTATCTATCAACTAATTGGATGGGGTGTTTCCAGAAAGGAGGAGTGCTCAGTTTTTAAAAGGGTGGGGGGAGACTCCACGCTTTCAAAGGTCTTACAAAAAGGAAAGGTTTTGTGTTTTTGTTTTTTCAGTGCAAAATGCCATTATAAACTAAGTGTGAAATTCTCATTTCTCAACATCTTGGCTCGTCATGATTGACACCTGTAAGCCTGATGCCCTGTAGACAAACCTCTAGAATTCCACACACTTTACACATGGATGCTCTATTTTTAGTAAAAGCCACAAGGCAGGTAATGGTAGGATATTTTTTTTTTTTTTTAAACACCTTCCATCTGTTAATTTAGGTTGTTGAATGACTGACAAGCCGAAACGGTTATTCATGCTGCACAATTAGACTGAGGGATGGTGAATCCAGTGGAGTTGATAGGAAACCTATCAAAAATGGGTTGAAGGGAAGCTTTCACATAATGAAGGTGGAGAAAATGACAGAGCGAAACATTAATGAGGATAGGAGTTTCTGCAGTTGCAGAAGTATGGGCAGGAACATAAGAACATAAGAAAGGCCGTACTGGATCAGACCAAGGCCCATCAAGTCCAGCAGTCTGTTCACACAGTGGCCAACCAGGTGCCTCTAGGAAGCCCACAAACAAGACGACTGCAGCAGCACCATCCTGCCTGTGTTCCACCACACCCAAAATAATAGGCATGCTCCTCTGATACTAAAGAGAATAGGTTTGCATCATGACTAGTATCCATTTTGACCAGTAGCCATGGATAGCCCTCTCCTCCATGAACATGTCCACTCCCCTCTTCACGCCTTCCAAGTTGGCAGCCATCACCACATCTTGGGGCAGGGAGTTCCACAATTTAACTATGTGTTGTGTGAAGAAATATGCGTTGTGTGAAAAAATACTTCCTTTTATCTGTTTTGAATCTCTCACCCTCCAGCTTTAGCAGATGACCCCGTGTTCTAGTATTATGGGAGAGGGAGAAAAACCTCTCCCTGTCCACTGGGGCAGGGAGTTCCACAATTTAACTATGTGTTGTGTGAAGAAATATGCGTTGTGTGAAAAAATACTTCCTTTTATCTGTTTTGAATCTCTCACCCTCCAGCTTTAGCAGATGACCCCGCGTTCTAGTATTATGGGAGAGGGAGAAAAACTTCTCCTTGTCCACTCTCTCCAAACCATGCATAATTTTATAGACCTCTATCATGTCTCCCATCAGCCGCCTTCTTTTCTGCACCTTCTCAAGCTCTGTAATATCCTTTTTTAGGGGCAGGGAGTTCCACAATTTAACTATGTGTTGTGTGAAGAAATACTTCCTTTTATCAGTTTTGAATCTCTCGCCCTCCAGCTTCAGCAGATGACCCCGCGTTCTGGTATTATGAGACAGGGAGAAAACCTTCTCCCTGTCCACTCCCTCGACACCATGCATATTTTTATAGACCTCTATCACGTCTCCCCTTACCTGCCTTCCTTCCAAGTTAAAGAGCCCTAAGCGTTTTAACCACTCCTCATAGGGCTGTTTAGGTAGTTTGGTGGCTACTGGGCTCTTAGGGTTGCCAACCTCCAGTTGGGGCCTGAAATTACAACTGCTTACAACTGCTGTTTACCTTCAGTTGTAGCCAAACAGTTCCCATCTCCCAGACTGTGCTATCTGGCACCCACCTATACACGTGTCGCCACCGTTCTAGGCATGTGCCAAACCTCCAAGCACAAAGGGAAGGGCTCACGCACTATCCCGTGAAGCAGGCATGAAGGAACCACGGGCAAGGCGGCCCCTCCGAGTGAACCAGAGGTAATCCATTTTCCTGTGACCCCGTTCAAGTGTCCAGTAGAAGCCATTTCGCAAGGGACAACCAGACACGTAGCCAGCACCCACCCAGTCATCTGCATGGTTAACGAACCATCGGAAGCCTCCCTGATATCAGCAAAGAAAGATCGCCCCTCCGGCACTGCGAAAGGACTCGCCCGGATGCAGCTGTTCACGCCTTTGTATCCAGCAAAATAAACCCATCAGCAATCATCTCCTGACCCTCCCGGAATTGTGCAAGCCATAGATTTTAGTTAGCCTGTCTCAATTGCCCCCCTGACACACCTTAGCAGCCAACCATTAAGGTTTCATTCACCTTTTGTTCATCATGGGAACCACAAGGGGATAATCCCATTATCCCCCACCCCAAAAAGAGTATAACTGGGGTCGCTCTCAGCCATAAGCTACCTTCCTTTTCCCCTCTCATACTCGCTGTCACTCTGTCAGTGTGGGCAGCGATGCTCGAACACGCAGGGGACCCCCCCACTTTTCATTCCTCTCTGCTGCACGGAACCTTGGACGTCCCCTCTACAGGATCAGGTGATTATTGCCCCTTTTCACTGGGAAATCTGCCACATTGGCCAACGTCTCTATTCTACCACCATTTATTCTCTAGGCTCTGTGTGTGTTTTGTAAAAATCTGTTTTGTTTGTGTGTGAACGTATAATCAAGCAAACACCTTTTAATTTTTATTCCAATGCCTCCGCCTTATTCTTTGAACCTCGGAATGGACTCCCGTAGGCACAGGTTTAGATCCTGCGGTTATGCCCATTGCCGGTTACTGACTTGCTAATTCCCCCATATAAATATTCATAACCGAGCAAGTTGGCTAACAACGCGGCACCCATGGGGATCACATTGGAGACCCCAGATCTAGATATTTGGAAAGAGAAAGGTGGGTACTTGTTTGGGTCGCCAGGTCCCTCTTCGCCACCAGTGGGAGGTTTTTGGGGCAGAGCCTGAGGAGGGCGGGGTTGAGGGAGGGGAGGGACTTCAATGCCACAGAGTCCAATGGCCAAAGTGACCATTTTCTCCAGGGGAACTGATCTCTTATTGGGTGGAGATCAGTTGTAATAGTGGGAAATCTTTAGCTAGTACCTGGAGGTTGGCAACCCTAGTACTTGTCCCCATGTCTCCAAACTGTCAAGGGCAGGAGGACTAGCGTCGAATTTTAAATTATACTACCACGCTGCCTGCCTAACCTGGATTACAGACTGGATCAAATATCCCAACAACAGAAATATCACCCTGGAAAAAGCAGATCTTATGCAAGGTTTTCACAAAGTCTTATGGAACCCTTCACTATCACCACAATCAGGTAAAATTCCCAAAGATTGCGATGTTAAACCAGCTATTTTAAAATTTGGAAAAGATACAAAAGGAGGATCAGTCCCTCACTGCCATCCATAATGTCTCCGATCGAAGCATATCATGATGATATCAACTTAAAAATTACATCGTTGATAACATAACTTATCGTGACATGATGGATTCTACAGGAGAGATTAAAAGTTTATTAACACTCCAAGATAACCTCCAAAAATTAAACTGGTTGACATATCTTCAACTAAAATCCAATTTTAAAAAAGATTGTCTGCAATCTGGAGCATTCCGAGAATTAACTGAATTCGAGTCTGCAATAACTAAGACTGAAGACCATCTATTAGGAAAAAATTATAAATTATTACTGAAATACGATACAGAAGAAGAACAAGTAAAGATTAATATGATAAAATTAAACTGGTTGACATATCTTCAACTAAAATCCAATTTTAAAAAAGATTGTCTGCAATCTGGAGCATTCCGAGAATTAACTGAATTCGAGTCTGCAATAACTAAGACTGAAGACCATCTATTAGGAAAAAATTATAAATTATTACTGAAATACGATACAGAAGAAGAACAAGTAAAGATTAATATGATTAAGTGGATGCAAAACTTCGGTGAGATGGTTACAATGGAAACTTGGGAAAAACTTTGTACCTCTGAATTAAAATATACCGCGAGTCAAGAAGTAAAAGAAAACTGGTACAAAACATTCTATAGATGGTATATGGCGTCCAACATGATTTCCAAGATGACCTCTTCTGGGTGGGGGGGGGAAGGTGCATGTTGGAAATGTCAGGAGACAGACGGTTCTTATTTTCATGTTTGGTGGACTTGTCCCAGATTACAAAAGTATTGGAAGAAGATTCAACAAGAATTACAGATAATAACCAGAATTAAAATAACATTGGACCCTAAATATTTCTTACTCAGTATATTACCACCTGATCTACCAATGAGACTTAAAGATGTTTTTAAATATGCCACAACTGCTGCTAGGGTAGTATTGGCAAGAACTTGGAAACAAACGCAAATTCCTGATATAGAAGAATGGAAAGACAAAATGCTTGAATATGCTAATATGGCCAGAATGACCTTTATGGCAAATCCTATTTATAATGAAACCATAGAACAGTTCAGTGAGAAATGGGAACCATTTTATACTTATATGTCAACAGATTGATTATTATTATAACTCAAAAAGCTAGAAAAAATGTATAGATAAACATATGTGACTTACATAATGTCTAGTTAGAATGATTTATTTGGTTGATTTTTACGGTGAATTGCTTTTTAAAGAAATGCTAATCATTTAATATCTATAGGATGATAAAATGATCAACATATATATCTTAAGAAGTATTTAGTTAAACATAAACATACTGGACTGTTATATTTGCTTGTTAAATAATTCTTCAAATCCGACTCAGTTTATATACTCATGTATTTGGAAAAATGCTTTTATATTGGACGATCTCCTTTCCCTCCTTCCCTTTTTTCTTCTGTATCCCCTTATTAAAATAAAATTATTTTAAAAAATGCAAAAAAAAAACCTGTCAAGGGCTTATATGACTTACATTCATGGAGGCGGGGGTCTGTCAGCAGCTACGATCACTAAATTGAGCCTCTGCATCCAGAGGCAGTGTATCTCGGAACACCACATGTGGGGTACAAAGAAAAAGGGAAGGGCACAATGGTTTCCTTTATGGTCCTTTTGAATGTTTCACAGCAGCGTCTTCCTGTCCACAGGCGGAAACGGGATACTGGGGCATACAGCTTCTGGTCCAGCAGCACTCTACTTAACAGGTGATCGAAACATGAAAGCAAGCTGAAATGCTAAAAAGATAATTCCTCTCATTATTTAAAACATGACAGCTGGGGATGTTTTATTGTTTTGTCAGCTCTCGGCCCTCAAAGAAGCCTTTCGTGCTTCCGCACAACTTACAAATCGTGTTCCCCCCATAATAAATGCAATCCCAGCTATGAGCTGTCAGAATTCTGTGTGAAGTATACACTGACAAGGTTTCAGTTCTGCCCAGTTGAACATTATCAATGTTTTGTCTACAATACATTACTTAGAGTCCATGATCCTTCAGCCATACGGTACATTAATCGGAAAGCTGCACTTTGGAGAGGAAAACAACAACAACAGATCACTAGTGGGTAAGAGAAATGCTGGCAACAATTTTTCCTCCTTCATCAATTGCCAAGCACAACAATCATCCATCGAATCATAGAAACATAGAGCTGGAAGGGACCTCCAGGGTCATCTAGTCCAACCCCCTGCACAATGCAGGAAATCTATCATGTGGGATAAGAAATGCCCCAAGAAAGATCTCCGAGAACCCACCATGATCGGCATCCAACTTCTTAGAGGGACAAGTGGTGTTCAGCCACCCAAGATTGAGCAATAACAGGTCCATGATGCCCTTAAATGTCCGGGGCTGCATGCCCGCTACACTGACTGGCTCAGTGTATGTCTACCCTACACCGACAGGTGCGGGTAACCCGTTGAACCCCATTCATAATGGGGATTGGGGGTTGCAATTATTCCCCAGGAATGAGAAATTCCCAGTAAGTGTGGGTGATAAGCTTGTGTTGATTAAGTCTTGAGGAAGGGTCGTGGCTCAGTGGCAGAGCATCTGCTTGATATGCAGAAGGTCCCAGGTTCAGTCCCCAGCATCTCCAGTTAAAGGAACCAGGCAAGTAGGTGATGTGAAAGACCCCTGCCTGAGACCCTGGAGAGCCACCTCCGGTCCAAGAAGAAAATAATGACTTTGATGGACCAGGGGTCTGATTCAGTATAAGGCAGCTTCATGGGTTCATGTGAATGTTAGGCAGGAAGAAATTTGAGATATGAATCTGAAGAATAACAACAGGATGTTCACACATAATCAAGCCACAAGGGCTCACTAAAAGAACCAGGAGGACAGGAGGGAATATCACAGTTAGGAGAAAAACTATGGAGATCTCTCAAAGCACAATCTCTTGTACACAATATGAGATCATGGTTGCCACCCCCTTTGATCCACACATTGGGCTGATCATCTACAGCGACGTAGCCCTACAAATGAACCCATGACCGGTAAGGCTCTTCTTTGCCACGGGAGCTCAATATCTTCCAGCATTCCTGACTGCATGTAAGACGAGCCTCTATCCATACTAGGGTTGCCAACCACCAGATACTGAAAAAAGTCAACAAGTTACAAGTTCCCAAGCAGGATGTTTGTTCCCAAACAGCTGTTACTGATTGTATCCTGCTCAGGAACTTATAACTTGTTGACTTTGTCTGCGCAACCATGTATTCGTGAATGGATATCCTAATCTGGGAATTTATGAAATAATTCTACATGGTTTGCCTTTTTTCATCCCTATGGGAGATTGATATTGTCAGCTCCAGAAGCTTTAATTGAAATAAGTGTATATATCAAGATTCTAACTAAATGGGACTGAGGAAGACTTGAAACGATTGTATCCCTTTTCACTCATTCTTCTTTGAAGATATCGACCTTGGATTGAATGTTACTGTATATCTATTGATACACTTATGTGTTATATGTATGTTTATCATACTCAATACACTTTTGTTACATTGTTATAGTATTGCCTTTTTTCTGTACTTGCTTTCTAACTTCTAATACCAGTACAGAGGTGTTTAATTTTGGTTGCTCAACCACCAGGTACTAGCTGGAGATCTCCTGCTATTACAACTGATCTCCAGGCGACAGAGATCAGTTCCCCCTGGAGAAAATGACCGCTGTGGAAAATTGGACTCTATGGCATTGAAGTCCCTCCCCTCCCCAAACCCCGCCCTCCTCAGGCTCCGCCATAGTGTTTTCAGAGGAATGTGCTAGATCATCCCCATCACTTTCGGGTTTACGCCAGAAGGGACATTATAGCTAGGGTTGCCAGGTCCCTCTTCGCAACCGGAGGGAGATTTTGGGGGTGGAGCCTGAAGAGGGCGGGGTTTGGGGAGGGGAGGGACTTCAATGCCATAGAGTTCAATTGCCAAAGCGGCCATTTTTCTCCAGGTGATCTGATCTCTATCGGCTGGAGATCAGTTGAATTAGCAGGAGATCTCCTGCTACTACCTGGCAGTTGGCAACACTAATTATAGCACTACGCATGTATGCCTATTCACACCCCTTTTCAGCTGGCCTGCTTCCACCTGCCAGCCAGCTGAGGGACGGCGGGCAGGCCTGTTAATTGGCAGGCAATTGCCTGCCATTAATAGCCATCTGGCAAACCTATCAATCACTGACATTATTAGTACTGGGAGCCAAGTCATCTATTTATTTAAGCTTGAGGATGGTACACTTGGCTCTGGAATGTCTGCAAAATTCTTAACCAAAGGGCAACTCCAAGGCCTAACATTCATGTAACTGGTGGCAGTATACTCACAAAGGCTTATGGGAAGGAGAACTAAAGATGTGAATCCAAAGAGAGAAAAGGGCCTGGTCTCAATTCTTTACAATTCCGCCACACCAAACAAAACAGACAAAGGCAACACCCGCTGGCAGAAGATGGCAACGCAAGGGAGGACAAATTTCCCTGGGGAGAGAGTTCCAGAGCTTTGGTGCCATGACCAAGAAGGCCCTCTCCCGGGTTGCCACCCACCTTATCTCAGAAGGTTGGAGAACCTGAAGCAGGGTCTCCAAAGATGACCAAAGTGATCAGGCAGGTACTTAAGGGATTAGGCAGTCCTTCAGGTATGTTGGTCCCAAACCATGCAGAGCTTTGATTGTGGTATAGTTAGTGATAAAGCCTTCCAAGTGGACATGTACATGGAGGAGAGGGCTATCCATGACAACTAGTCAAAATGAATACTAGTCATGATACATACCTATTCTCTCCAGGATCAGAGGAGCATGGCTATTCTATTAGGTGCTTTGGAACACAGGCAGGATGCTGCTGCAGTCGTCTTGAGAAGGTGCAGAAAAGAGCAACCAAAATGATTAGAGGACTAGAGCAACTGTCCTATGGAGAGCGGTTAAGACACTTAGGGCTGTTTAGCTTGGAAAGAAGGTGGTTAAGGGGAGACATGATAGAGGCCTATAAAATTATGTGTGGTATGGAGAGAGTGGACAGGGAGAAGCTTTTCTCCCTCTCTCATAATACCAGAAAATGAGGTCATCTGCTGAAGCTGGAGGGTGAGAGATTCAAAGCAGATAGAAGGAAGTATTTCTTCACACAACACATAGTTAGATTGTGGAACTCCCTGCCCCAGGATGTGGTGATGGCTGCCAACTTGGAAGGCTTGAAGAGAAGAGTGGACATGTTCATTGAGGAGAGGGCTATCCGTGGCTACTAGTCAAAATGGATATGAGTCATGATGCATACCTACTCTCTCCAGGATCAGAGGAGCATGCCTAATATATTAGGTGCTGTGGCATACAGGCAGGATGCTGCTGCTGTCGTCTTGTTTGTGGGCTTCTTAGAGGCACCTGGTTGGCCACTGGGTGAATGGACTGCTGGACTTGATGGGCCTTGGTCTGATCCACCGTGGCTTTTCTTATGCTGTTACGTTCTTAACATCCATTTCCCTGTGCCCTGTACTTCCACCCCAGAATAAATACCCTGTCCTTGGCATCTCTCCTGCATTCCAACAACTCCAAGGAGGGCTCTCGCTAAGCAAACCATCCTTTGATCTCCAGCTCATTTTGAAGCATAACTAAAGTTTGATCATCATGCCCGATTTCCCATCTCAGGGAGGTAGGGTTGCCAACCTCCAGGTACTAGCTGGAGATCTCCTGCTATTCCAACTAACCTCTAGCCAATAGAGATCAGTTCACCTGGAGAAAATGGCCACTTGAACACATGAACACATGAAGTTGCCTTATACCAAATCAGCCCCTTGGTCCATCGAACTCAGTATTGTTTACTCAGACCGGCAGCGGCTCTCCAGGGTCTCAGGCAGAGGTCTTTGACATCACCTACTTGCCTGGTCCCCTTAACTGGAGATGCCGGGGATTGTACCTGGGACCTTCTACATGCCAAGCAGATGCTCTCCCACTGAGACACAGCTCCTCCCTTCTTTAGCATTGAAGTCCCTCCCCTCCCCAAACCCCATCCTCATCAGGCTCTGCCTCAAAAACTTCCCACCAGTGGCGAAGACCAACCCGGCAACCCTACAGGGAAGGGAACACACCAGACAGAAGTTTCCTTTCCAGTTATTAGAAGATTTGTGCTACTTCCTTTGACGTTGCGGGTTTTGATTTTTGTTAATTGCATGTTCAATGGCGGCGCTTAAACGAAGCTCATTATCGGCAGGAGCGTTTCGCAGAGATGCCTCTATCAAGTTAAGATGGCTCATTCCCTTCCAAACAGCTGCTAATTAATCCATCATTAGCCGGCCTGAAAACGGGATGCGCCGTCCGCTTAAGCGGTGGCTGATGCGAACTTTACCCGTCGGGGCGCCAGGTTAAATGCCGACTTAATGAGCATATGCTAGCTATCGCCGCTGTGACTGAAAATGCCCGTCCGTGCATTGGCAAATTAAAAAGGCTTTTGTCCCGGGATGCCAACACTGCATTCCTAATCTGCGCTCCCGATCCTATTAATTTACTTGGGTTGTTGTGGGGGGGAGGCGTTGGGGAAGGAGAGGCGGAGGCTGTAAGCGGCTCAATTAAGCCAGGTAAGAGCCACCAATAAAGCCTTACTTCTTAAGGAGAGGATTAACGGCGTGGTTGCCCTTAGTAAACCTCGGCAGCTGAACACAGGGAGGCCTTCGGCTGAATCCAGCTGACATAGCGAGGGTTGCCAGGTCCCTCTTCGCCACCGGCGGGAGGTTTTTGGGGTGGAGCCTGAGGAGGGCAGGGCTTGGGGAGGGGAGGGACTTCAATGCCATAGAGTCCAATTGGCAAAGCGGCCATTTTCTCCAGGGGAACTGATCTCTCTCGGCTGGAGATCACTTGTAATAGCGGGAGATCTCCAGCTATTACCTGGAGGTTGGCAACCCTAGACATAGCCTCTGGGAGAAGATGCAGGGTTGCGGCTCTTCCCCCCAAAAGACGTTCCTGCCGCATCATCTGTTCTAGAGGCTTCCATCAGATTGCAGCCATGAGCTTTGCATACGAGCTAGTGTCCTCGGCTTGCTGCTGCAGCGTCTTGGCTAAGCGCATGAGGCTTCAGCAGAAAATGCAAGATGCTGAGTTTCTCCTAGGGTTGCCAGTAGGGTTGCCAACCTCCAGGTGCTATATAATATTACAGTAGCCTAGTGTTGTATTTTTTGGTTATAGTTACAGTTTAAACAACACTGATTTTGCTTACTTTAACCTCCAGGTAGTAGCTGGAGATCTCCCACTATTACAGCTGATCTCCAGCCGATAGAGATCGGTTCCCCTGGAGAAAACGGCCGCTTGGGCAATTGGACCCTATGACATTGAAGGCCCTCCCCTCCCCAAACCCCGCCCTCCTCAGGCTCCACCCCAAAAATCTCCAGGTATTTCCCAATCCGGAGCTGGCAACCCTAAGGTGGGGCAAAGATCGGTCTTGACAACTGCCAGTCTGGGTTGGGAAATACCTTGAGATTTGGGGGGTGGATCCAGAGGAGAGCGGGGTTTGGACAGGAGAGCCTAGCACAAATGGAGCAAGAACTACAAGGCAGAATGGGAGAGCCCTGGATCTCAAGCCCTTGTGAGCCGCAACGGGCTAAAAATCAGGAGCTGTATCTTTTTCCATACGCGCAAGGTTCTCGTGGAATATCTGCGGCTCAAGGGATAAGAACCCGTGCCAGAACAAGAAAACATCGACAGTTCTTTTCTGGAGGGATTATTGGCATCGCGGAAGGTTACTCTTGTGTTTGCAGGTTTTGCGGCAAAGGCCAATTCCCTTGTCAAGGCAAGTCCTAAAGAGGGCTTCTTTGGCTCGGAGGAATTGTTCGGCCTGCATTCTGTTGGAAGCTTTTAAACGGCACCGGTTTAAAGTTCTGAACAAATGTGCCCCAGCTGCCCGCCAGAAAGCGGCTGTCCTATTCCTCAGGAGAGAATAAAAAGCTGGCGTCGTGACCACCTGTTGTTCCCACTGTCTAAGAAGCCTTGTGGTATCGGAGTAGAGAAAAGGAATCTGACTCTTCCATAGGGTTGCCAACCTCCAGGTAGTAGCCGGAGATCTCCTGCTATTACAACTGATCTCCAGCCGATAGAGATCAGTTCCCCTGGGGAACATGGCCGCTTTGGCAATTGGATTCTATGGCATTGAAGTCCCTCCCCTCCCCAAACCCCATCCTCCTCACCTTCCCTTCCCCTCCCACAACAGGCACCCTGTGAGGTAGGTGGGGCTGAGAGAGCCCTAAGAGAGCTGTGACTAGCCCAAGGTCACCCAGCAGGCTTCATGTGGAGGAGTGGGGAAACCAAACCGGTTCACCAGATTAGCGTCCACAGCTCATGTGGAGGAGTGGGGAGTCAAACCCAGTTCTCCAGATCAGAGTCCACCGCTCCAAAACACCACTCTTAACCACTACGCCACCCATTGAATATATTTACCTTCCAGAGGCAGCAAATAAAGCCGCACCAAATAATTAAGACCTGGGATGTACCATCACTAATCAAAGGAAGTAGATAACCCACGGCGGGGAAGCAAGCAGCACAAAACACAGAACAGAAGCTAACCTCTGGCAACGCCTGGGCACATTTATCTTACACCGCACACACACACAAAATCAGATTCAGCACCAAGCAGAGGGTTATGGGGCGTTTGTCCCATAATCCGGGTGCCACAACCGAAAAGGCCACGCATCATAATCATATTCTATGTGATGATGTGAAAGAACATAAAACAGAAAAAGAAGAAGAGGAAACAGAGGAGGAGGAGGAGGAAGAAGAAGAAAGCAAACTATTTTGAGTTGTAATCTCCTTTCAAACAAGGGTTCAGTCACACGGCCAAGTGTCTTTAACACGGCGTCATAATCCCTCGGGAATCCCGTTAGGAGCATGGCATTAGCAGATACAGAACGCAGACCAACTGACCGAGAGAACCAGCGCCTGGATTTCTGAATGCCACAAGCGATTAAAATCAGATTACTACCCTCTCCCCACCCCCACCCCACCTTCTACGAGTTAGGATTCTCTTTGCACGCCTTTCCATATCGAGCGCCATCAGAAAGCAAGCGAAGCCACTTACAGTGAACCAAAACTTCTCGCGTTTCCATGGAAATGCTTAGAAGTCCAAACTTCCCCGCTAACCGGGCCGCCCGACACAAAACGCCTTTTGTTACCAGCTACTCTGATTCCACAGGCTGCCTCCGACTTATGCTCCATCAAACGCGGTAACCTTCCCCCCTGCGGAGCGTGCCTCCCTGACAGCTGACGTCCAGTTCCACTAGTTCAGATCTTGGGAGGACATGTGGAGCGCTGGGACAGGAACCAAATGGGCGTGTTTGGCTGTGTTCGTACACTCCGTGGGCCATCAAGGACTTCCCAGTGACCAGATAAATGATAGAAAATAGAAAAACTGCTTTCCTGGATCCATCTAATCCAGCATTCACAATTCAGCGAGTCAATGAGGGGAAGTGCCGTCAATTGGTCGCTGACATCCGGCAACCCTCGTAGGGTTTTCATCTCAGCCAGTGGTTCCCAAACCTTTCGGGCCACCGCCCCCTTGGTTCCATAAACTCGACCCCAGCGCCCCCTACCCTATCCTATAAAAAGCGTGATTCAAAAGAGGGGTTTGCACGACGCACTAAAGAAGATAACCGCAATAAAAATTTCAAAACAGTAACAATTAATTGCAGATCTGTTCAAATCAAATTAAAACTTTTTAGCTGAAATTTATTCAACAAAACTGACGAACTTGATCCAGTGGTACCAGCTCTTCAAAGTCTCGGGGGGAATTCTGATAGTTTCCACCAAATTTGCCAGCATGGTGCCATAGCTTGATCTAGATCAATCTTTTGATTTAATATCTAATATCTAGATCAATCTTTTGATTTAATTTCAACCCTTTTGATTTAGTTTCAGCATTTTCCTATTGATTGTCCTCAGCATCTCGTATCCAGAGATAGGCTGCCTCTTTACCTGGAGGCTCAATTCCCGGCCAGTAGCAGTTGCGGGGTCTACCTTCCGTACATTTTGTGCAGCCCTTTATTTATACTGCATCCATATAATGGCCATGTCCAGACGGGTGACAGATGTTAAATATTTCACTTTCCCAGATGTTATTCTAAAAGGAATTATGAATATGTTTCAAATAGGCAGGCACATAAGGGTCTATGTGCTCCCCCTACCCCCACCAGCCTTCTAGCAGCCTTGGAGGGGCATATTTGATTGGAGGTGTAGTATGGTGTAGTGGTTAGAGTGCCAAACCAGGATCTAGGAGAACCTGCTCCCAACTAGGGTTGAGAGGTCCCTCTTTGCCACCGGCAGGAAGATTTTGAGACAGAGCCTGAGGAGGGCAGGGTTTGGGGAGTGGAGGGATTTCAATGCCATAGAATCCAATGGCCAAAGCGGCCACTTTCTCCAGGGGAACTGATCTCTATCGACTGGAGATCAGTTGTAATAGCTGGAGATCTCCAGCTAGTACCTGGAGGTTGGCAACCCTACTTCCAACCCATGCTCCAACTTGCTGTCATTCAGTCATTCTTTCTCAGCCTAACCAACCTCAAAGGGTTGTTGTATAGGATCGCCAGCTCCAGGTTGGGAAATACCTGGCGATTTTGGGGGTGGAGACTGAGGAGGGGGGTTGGGGGGGAGGGACTTCAATGCCATAGAGTCCAATTGCCAAAGTGGCCATTTTCTCCAGGAGAACTCATCTGTGCCGCCTGGAGATCAGGTGTAATAGTGGGAGAATTCCAGCCACCACCTGGAGGTTGGCAACCCTATTGTTGTGAAGGGAGAACCATATATGCTACCATTAAGTGCCTTGGAGGAATGATGGAGTAGGAACACACTAGATAGATGTTTGTCGATATAGCCCAGTTTGGGAGCTGAGATCATAATCAGCAATCTTCTCCATCGTCCTGGAATGTGCTACTTTGCAACAGCAAACAAGAAACGGTAACTGAAGGTATTTTGATCTCACTAAAGGGGAAAGTCAAACGCTTTCACAGCTGCCAGATGAGCCCCATAGTATTTACCAATGTGGAATTGCAAATATTATTTTTCATTCCAGTTTATCCCACATTACAAGGCAGCAGACAGCTGGCAATTTTCAGCCCGATGGCCAAATCCTTTTTACATTACCCCTGGGGGCCGTTTACATTATGTGCTCACATTACAGGACCAGATTTTTAAACTGTCTCAACAGAAGGGCCAAAAATCTTCCAAAGAGATGCAAGAGGCAAGACAGACAAACAGAGAGAGACAGAGCTGCAAACAAAATTTGCATCGAGTTGCTGATTTGTATCCTCGACTCCCCTTCTGGTAATTGCAGAGGAGCAGAGATCTGTGGTTCAGGTCCCTCTTCGTAACTGGTGGGAGGTTTGGGGGCCAGAGCCTGAGGAGGGCAGGATTTGGGGAAGAGAGGGACTTCAATGCCATAGAGTCCAATTGCCAAAGCGGCCATTTTCTCCAGGGGAACTGATCTCTATCGGCTGGAGATCAGTTGTAATAGCAGGAGATCACCAGCTAATACCTGGGGGCTGGCAACCCTAGAACAGCTTTCAGTTCTGGCCAGGTTACTGCAATCATCCAACGGACTAAGGAATTCGTCAAATAGGGTTGCCAACCTCCAGGTGGTGGCTGGAGATCTCCTGGGATTACAACTAATATCCAGGTGCTAGAGGTCAATTCACCTGGAGAAAATGGCCTCTTTGGAAGGTGGATTCTATGGCACTATACCCCATTACAGTCCCTCCCCTCTCCAAACCCCACCCTCCTCAGCCTCCATCCTGAAAATCTCCAAGTATTTCCCAACCCGGAACTGGCAACCATATCACCAAACAGTTATTTCTTTACACATTTTAAATTTTGCCCTTCCTTTTGCAGCCAGGTTATTAAAAAACAGTTTGTTTTTAAACAGATTTGTCTGTTATTCTGTTGTTTTCTCACCTTCCTACACATAACCTATACACACACAAAAAAACAACAACCATAAAACAAATGTATGTATGCCCAGCATGACTCGGCCTAGTTTACCTGTGAGTAGTTTCAGGTAGGGTTGCCAGCCTCCAGGTGGGGCCAGCTTGGGAAATACCTGGGGATTTGGGGGGCAGAGCCTGAGGAGGGTGGTTTTGGGGAGGGGAGGGACTTCAATGCCACAGAGTCCAATTACCAAAGTGCCCATTTTCTCCAGGGGAACTGATCTCTATCAGCTGGAGATCAGTTGTAATAGAAGGAGATCTCCAGCTACTACCTGGAGGTTGGCAACCCTAGAGACCAACAAGATTTCCAGGGTATAAGCTTTTGAGAGTCAAAGCTCCCTTAGTCAGATACACTGCTAGGGTTGCCAGGTCTCTCTTCGCCACTGGCGGGAGGTTTTTGGGGCAGAGCCTATGGAGGGTGGGGTTTGGAAAGGGGAGGGACTTCAATGCCATAGAGTCCAATGGCCAAAGCAGCCATTTTCTCCAGGTGAAAAAGAAGAACCAGGGTTAGTAACAGTGATCTGCAGGGACCCAAAGAAGCAGGTCTCTGCATTTTAGGAAAGAAGAAACCATGTGTTAAGCAGGGAAAGTGATGGAGAACTGTAGTATCAGCAGCTGGGAGGTAACCAGAGTGGGAGAGGCACAGAGACAGAAGCTGAAGAACTGCTGTTGCTATGGCAAGATATAAATTTGGGAACACAGCTGTAGGAATTTCAACTCTGCTGTAGATTGACCACAGAGAAAAGCAGGGCTAATATGGAACTTTTGATTTTTCACATTATTTAGCAGTGTCCTCGAATGCTTCCCTTCTTTGACGAATGTTGGCATTCCTTGCACAAATCTTTCCTTATTAATCCAAACGCCTTGACTTGTTCTGAAACCTCAACTCACCTTCAGCGACATTATGATGCAGCCAAAGCTGATTGGCTATGTATCAGCCTGACAGCAGCTTATTCACTATGTGGTCCCTAGGCCTGCCAGGTCCCGCTACTGGCGGGAGGTTTTTGGGGCAGAGCCTGAGGAGGGCGGGGTTTGGGGAGGGACTTCAATGCCAGAGAGTCCAATGGCCAAAGTGGCCATTTTCTCCAGGGGAACTGATCTCAAGAGGCAGGAGATCAGTTGCAATAGCGGGAGATCTCTGGAGGTTGGCACCCCTAGTGATCCCTGATAGAGTGAGATCACCCATGTGATTAAGAGGAAGCAGCAGCTACAGAGGGAAAAGGATATCAAAAAGGTCTCGGCAAAAGGTGAAATATTTACACAGTCTAAGGATTTGGTAGAAGAGCCAGCGTGGTGTAGTGGCTAAGGTTTCGGACTAGGATCTGGAAATCATAGAGTCATAGAGTTGGAGGGACCACCAGGTCATCTAGCCCAACCCTAGAGTATTGTGTTAAGTTCTGGGCACCACAAGTTAAGAAAGATGTAGATAAGCTGGAATGTATCCAGAGGAGGGCAACAATGATGGTGAGGGGTCTGGAGACCAAGTCCTATGAGGAAAGGTGGAAGGAGCTGGGTATGTTTAGCCTGAAGAGGAGAAGACTGAGAGGGGATATGATAACCATCTTCAAGTACGTGAAGGGCTGTCATATAGAGGAGGGCGCCGAGTTGTTTTCTGTTACCCCAGTAGGTCGGACCAGAACCAATGGGTTAAAATTAAATCAGAAGAATTTCCATCTAGACATTAGGAAGAATTTTCTAACAGAGCGGTTCCTCAGTGGAACAGGCTTCCTCGGGAGGTGGTGAGCTCTCCTTCCCTGGAGGTTTTTAAGCAGAGGCTAGATGGCCATCTGGCAGCAATGCTGATTGTATGAACTTGGGCAGTTCATGGGAGAAGGGCATCTTCGCTATCCTCTGGGCACTGGGGGTGTGTGGGGGAGGTAGTTCTGAATTTCCTGCATTGTGCAGGGGGTTGGACTAAATGACCCTGGTGGTCCCTTCCAACTGTATGATTCTAACCCCCTACACAATGCAGGAAATTCACAACTACCTCCCACACACACACACCCTATGACCCCTGCTCCATGCCCAGAAGATGGCCAAGATGCACTCCCTCTCGTGATCTGCTTAAGGTCATAGAATCAGCATTGCTGACAGAAGGCCTTCTAGCCTCTGCTTAAAAACCTGCAGGGAAGGCGCGCTCACCACCTCCTGAGGAAACCCAGGTTCGAATCCTCACTCTGCTATGGAAACTTGCTTGGTGACCTTGGGCCAGTCACACACTCTCAGTCTCAACCCTGGAAAGTGTTTGAATAGGAAACCTCCAAGGAATACCAGGTGCGTGATGTGGAGGCAGGCAATGGCAAACCACCTCTGAACATCTCTTGCCTTGAAAACCCTATGGGGTTGCCATAAGACAGCTGTGACATTAAAAAAAGAAGATTTGTGGTATAGAAAAACCTTTACCCTTTTGAAATTTTGAACTGCTATATTGCAACACCAAGATCAGAAATGGAGAATATTCAGTGCCTGCCTACATGAAATAAATGTATAAGGAATGTATAAGGTAGCATTGCATATCGGATTCAATCTTCACTCTATGGAGAGAAAATGAAAGTCACAGTCAAGAAACAGAGCCGACAGTTTTCAAGGACCTGGGTTACATGTCAAAGGCAAGCAGTGTACAGAATTGCCTGAATTAATGAGGGTTTAATTTGCACAAGCTTAATTAGTCTTTCATTTATGCAAGAGCTGGATATGAATCTGAATTGTTAGCTGCGAAAGATGAAGTAGAAGAAGAGTTGGTTTTTATATGCCGACCTTCTCTACCACTTAAGGAAGAATCAAACCGGCTTACAATCACCTTCCCTTCCCCTCCCCACAACAGACACCCTGTGAGGTAGGTGAGGCTGAGAGAGCTCTAAGAGAGCTGTGACTAGCCCAAGGTCACCCAGCTGGCTTCATGTGTAGGAGTGGGGAAACGAATCCAATTCACCAGATTAGCGTCCGCCGCTCATGTGGAGGAGTGGGGAATCAAACCCGCTTCTCCAGATCAGAGTCTCCTGCTCCAAACCACCGCTCTTAACCACTACACCTCTCTGGCTCTCTGATGCTGAAGTAGAAAGAGCTTGTAGTTGGGAGAAAGAGCATGTAGTTGGGATTGTCTGTTAGTGCTTGTCAAGACATTTGGCAAAACTACCATAGACTGAGTGTGGAAAAACCTCTTCCATTAGAGGAAGCCCCCTTCTGCTGGAGTCCTCCAATGGAAGATTCCTCCTTTAGAGAAACTTTGGGTCCAGCCCATAATTTAAGCGGTGTGTCCCAAAATCCCTTATGATGTCTATCAACAACAAGCAAAACAACAAGCAACCAGATTGAGAACTAGCACTAAGGTCATTTATGCATGGGAGTTTTACCTGAGGTTCGTTGCTCGCTGGTCCCACACTTTCTTCTTTGGAAGCTATGTGCCAGCAGTCTCCAAGCTCAAAACAAGAAGCCCGCCCCGAAATGCCGCTTTGTGACTGGCTGTAGTTCTTCCTTTGAGAGAGAAGTCCTCCCCCACCCCCGTGGAAATCCAAGTGCCCAGCCAAAATGCATTTTAAAAGACAAAAACAAAATTGAGCACCCTAAAAGGAATGGGGGTGGGGAGAGAACCCCAAGTCTCGTTTTAAAAGTCCATTCTTCTGCCCAGAAAGAACTCCCAGGGAGCAGGAAGTCTTTCAGTCCCTGCCTCTTTACACGCTGCTTTGTAACTGGCTGTGAGCAAAACCAAGCTTGCGTGCCCCACACTTTGCCTTATGCATGGGAATTTCACCCAGGCTGAGCTCAGGGGAGAGGGAAGCTTCAGGTTAACAGAGGAACGGGAAGACCCGGACATTGCAAGGGCTGGGCATGAGGTCATCTCTAATGGAGGGAAAACTCATGCATAACTCCAAGGAACAACCGAGACAGACCAGGAGTGAACGTGAGTGAAAGTACCCATGCATAAAAGACCTAAAAAACATAGAGACATAAAGCTGGAAGGGAACTCAAGGGTCATCTAGTCCAACCTCCTGCATAACACAGGAAATTCATGACTACCTTCCCCATCCCCCAGTGAGAGTCGTTCCCATACGTTATCTTGTTGCAAGTGAGTTTCTGGCAGAATTCAGGTTTGAATTCAGGACATCCTGATATGCCGCTTTGTCTCTTAGCCATGCCCAGGGCCATGGCATCGATCCAAACCAGCTGCTCCCCCAGGGCAGCTGCTTTTAATGAAAATTGAAGCCAGTAGAAGATCTGGCCACAGATGCCTTTCATCTCATCTGTTTGAGCACTGGAAATCTCACGCACACCTGAGGCACGGATTGTCCCCAGGAGAATGGAACGGGGGCGTCGGAAGAGGTCACCGGAAAGCATCAGCAATGGGAATAAAGAAGTCAATCAGCACTTTTTGTTGTGCTGACTGCCTTCCCGACAGAAAACGGCTGGCCACAATTAATACCTTGGAAGCAATTCTGTCCAGCTGTGTTTCGGCTTGCGACTCAGTAAATTACCCCCTGTTCCATTTCAGAGTACCTTTCAAAAGAGCAACGCTCGAGAATAAATTGCTAAGTAGGAACAAGGTGACAGCTCTTCACCTTCCCTCCTCTGCTCAGTAGGCCTTGAAGAAGCTTGAAAGTCTGCTGGCCCCAATCCCGCTAAAGTTAGTCGCAACGAAGGGCGAGACACTGCATGCAAGTCTGTGATTCTTTCGCATACGTGCTGTCAAGTCGCAACCAACTCACGGTGACCCCAGCAAGGGGCTTTCAAGGCGAGTAAGAAGCAGAGGTGGTTCGCCACTGCCTTCCTCTGCAGGACCTTCCTTGGTGGCCCCCCATCCAAGTACTAATCCTGCTTAGCTTCCGAGATCTGATGAGATCAGGTTATGCTACACTGCATTCGTCAGGCCGTACCTGGAGTATTGTGTGCAGTTCTGGAGGCCTCACTTCAAAAAGGAAGGGGACAGAATTGAGTGGGTGCAGAGGAGAGCGACGAGGATGATGAGGGGCCTGGAGACCAAGCCCTATGAGGAATGGCTGGGGGGGTTGGGAATATTCAGTCTGGAGAAGAGAAGGTTGAGGGGGGACATGATTGCTCTCTTGAAGTATCTGAAGGGCTGTCACTTAGAGGAGGGCAGGGAGCTGTTCCTGTTGGCAGCAGAGGATAGGACTCACAATAATGGGTTTAAATTGCGGGTGGAAAGGTACCAGCTTGGGGGGGAGAGAAGGAGGAGGAGGAGGAGGAGGAGGAGGAGAAGAGTTGGTTTTTATATGTCAACTTTCTCTACCACTTAAGGGAGAATCAAACCGGCTTAAAATCACCTTCCCTTCCCCTCCCGAGTAAGAGTTGTTCGACAGTGGAATCAGCTTCCTAGGGAGGTGGTGAGCTTCCCCTCTCTGGCAGACTTTAAGCAGAGGCTGGACAAGCACTTGTCAGGGATACTCTAGGCTGATCCTGCATTAAGCAGTGGGATGGACTAGATGGCTTGTATGGCCCCTTCCAACTGTATGGCCCCTTCCGGTTTTCGGATCAGTCCGGATATGGGATGTCCAGATGTCCAGATACTCTACCTGTATATATATTATTCCTGCTGTATATGAGACCAGGGAAGGGGTGTACAATTCCTTCCTGAAATGGAATGATTATTGAAATAATCCATCATCCGGGAGCGAATGTTTTGCCACCACTGCAGTGAGCTGAATTGAGCTTTTCATAAATAATAGCGTTTTGAATATTCTCGGCGAATCATTCCGCCTCTCCCTCCCTGCAGGCCGTCAGTCATAACATCTGTGCTACAAGGAAATAACATGTCAAAATAGAACCGTTGAAAGGTGGCAGGAAGGAATGGAGATTCCCACCAGATTACAGCCCGCGTAAAATTAGACTATTTGCATGTATTGTGTGGGAGGGACGAACCCAGAGGAATCTCCATT
This sequence comes from Euleptes europaea, assembly GCF_029931775.1. NCBI lineage: Eukaryota > Metazoa > Chordata > Lepidosauria > Squamata > Sphaerodactylidae > Euleptes > Euleptes europaea. The sequence goes on from NC_079323.1 coordinate 8,959,699, forward strand.
CGACTTTATCTGGGCTGGGAGGAACAGGAGACGAGCCATGTCGCAGCTGAGAAATATGAACTATATTTTCAAATCTGGAAACTTTATACCCTTTGGAGAGAGGTGGAACAGATCAAATGAGATGGATGCGCAAGTCCCATCTGTTGTGCTAAGGGGGGCAAATTACTCAGCAAATGTTGTTTGCAAGGAGAAAGTCCTGGCTCCAGTTCCCGCTATTACCAGTTAAAAGCTCTTTGGTCTCGGTTTCTTCATCAAGAATGAACGAACGAGTCAGTCGCACCTTCAAAGAGTGGCCCCAGTGGAGGCGAAGACCAAGGATGCAAGGCAGTCTGGATCACAGATGCAACAGGCACCCTCCTCCACGAGCAGGAACTCTTGGCTCACACGCAACTTCTTGGGACTCATTCTTTATTTCATTTATTTATTTTGTGATTTCTAGCCCACCCGCCCCAGCCGAAGCCGGCTCAGGGCGGGTAACACCATACAATTACAATAATATTAGCCAAAAACCTGAATGTAAAACAATAAAATCCAAATTAAAAACTTTAAACTACAAAATGCAAAAATACGGATGGCGCCTTGACATTACTCATTTTGCCAAATATATGCGGCAGGTTACCCCTCAGCTGACATTAATATACCCCCAGGGAGGGGGATAAGGAGGCCAGTAGATGATGATATTCGTGACGGTCCTCAACCATAGGCCTGGCGGAATAGCTCCATCTTGCAGGCCCTATGGAACTGTTTGAGGTCCCACAGGGCCCTGATGTCTCCGGACAGAGCATTCCAGAGCATTAGCTGTTCCCTTGGATGTGTTGGGACTTACTGCTTTATGGGTTTGTCTATGGCCATTTTTGCACAGTCAGTTTTGATGCTCACTCACAGCTCTTTTTTAAAATGTGACTTTAAAAATGCCTATTCACGGCCCCGGCACAAAAGGAGAAATTCCACCCCCACCCCCACTTGCCTGCTCCTTCGTTCCTGTTTGCATAGCCATTCGCATGTGTATAGCTAACATGCCGCTATTGTTCTGCATGGTTCCTTGGGGGGGATTCTTCGCGGCAAACACCAAAGGTCGCGTTAAATGGGCTTTTTAGTAATGCAAAGCAGGTATGCGCCAGCTTCGCAGTCACTTCCGGAATGACGGTTCAGCGTGAAAATCTTTTTTAAAAATATGCGGGGCAATTCAGCGTGGAACACACTGCTAATTACCATGCAAAAATGGCCTATGAGTTTGCACTCAATCACACCCAGTTCTCCTCTTTACTACAGCTTATCCCACACGGGGTTTTATCCAAGCAGGTCCCATCATCCCCAGCATAGTCCTTTGGGTAGTCCAAAGGGACCCCCCCCCCTCTCCCTTTTTCAGCAGTAGATAAGCCGGTTGGATCCAACCCTACGTCTCATTTTATTTCAGTCTTGTCCTGCAATTTCATGGAGCCCTAAGTCCTTCCTTATCAGCCATACATAACTTCTTGCTTTACTCAAAGTCCTTGGGTTGTGTCAGGGTTGCCAAACTCTGGGCGAGCCTGGGTTTATGACTGATCTCCAGGCTAGAGTCCCCCTGGCGAACATGGCAGTTTCGGAGAGTGGCCTCTATGGCATCCCATCCCTGGTGTGATCCCTCCCCTCCCCAAATGTTGCCCTCCTCAGGTTCCACCCCCAAATCTTACAGTCACTGACAGATATTAACCCTTAGTCCGTCACATTGGGGAACTCAATTCTCAAGGGGTTGATGTAGATCAGGACCACAGTAGGAGAAAGGGCTTACGCCTCCCCACAAACACCACTTCCCCAACCTGAAATGGACTCAGGGGCACTATTACTATGAGTTGGGATTCCATGTATACTAATTGGATACACGTAGGTTTCCTCATCAAGGCAAATGGCACTCCCTGAGGCCTTTTCAAGTTGGGAAAGTGGCATAAGCCCCCTCCCTACGTTTTGGGGGGGAGCCTGAGGAGGGCAGGGCTTGGGGAGGGACTTCAATCCCATAGAGTCCAATTGCCAAAGCAGCCATTTTCTCCAGGGGAACTCATCGCCGTCGGCTAGAGATCAGTTGTAATAGCAGGAGCTCTCCAGCTAGTACCTAGAGGTTGGCAACCCTATACACCTTCCTCAGAGGAATGAAAGGATAAAAACTGATGGATTGCAAATGCGGGCATGATTTTAGCTTGTTGTAATGTAGCTGTTGCTCTTTTTATTTTCTCGGCCTCCTTCCAAGTCCCAGCTCCACCACTGAGCACAGCTGGCAATCTCCAAGTAACCGGCACATCTGGTCCGCCACTGTGGGCAACCCAAGTTATTTGCTTCTCTCGCTCTCTCAATTATCGATAAAGTTGTAAAATCCACTCCTTCAGGTAGCCTCTGAGAGGCGCCAGTCCCATTTATCTTCTTCCACTCCAGACAGGTTTGCTAATCCATATGACACCACTTCAGCGCCGAGCCAATTTGGGTTCACTTTCTCAGGTTTGATTTCCACTGCCGCGCGCAGGCGATCCGAGCTCAAACGAACATGGAGGCAATCTTCCCTGTCAGGATTTGTCCTGTCTCTATGTATAATGTTTTTATTCACGCCGGACGGAGCCAGGGGTGTTTTATCATCTTCGGATAGCTGTTATGTCTTTCGACAAGGCAAAAAAGGCCAGCTGCTTATGTGGCGAGGAGACATGTTATAGGGTAACCTTAAGAGGGGTGGGGGCGAAAGGCAAGGAACAGTGCGCTAGCATGGGTGGGAAGGTGCCCGGTTTATTGTGCTCATTTGCCTACGCCAACATGGTGCAGTGGTTAAGAGAGGTGGTTTGGAGCGGTGGATTCTGATCTGGAGAACCAGGTTTGATTCCCCTCTCCTCCACATGAGTGGCGGACTCTCATCTGGAGAACCGGGTTCGATTCCCCACTCCTCCACATGAGCGCTGGACTCTGATCTGATGGACCAGGCTGGTTTGCCCACTCCTACACATGAAGCCAGCTGGATGACCTTGGGCTAGTTACACTCGCTCAGCCCCACCTACTTCACAGGGTGTCTGCTGTGGGGAAGGCAAGGTGATTGTAAGCCGGTTTGATTCTCCCTTAAGTGGTAGAGAAAGTTGGCATATAAAAACCAACTGTTCTTCTTCTACTACCTTGTGAGCAGGAGCTTTTTATGAGCGCATTAGCTAAACATCTGTCCTTATGACAGATGGAGAATGTGTGTGGGTGGGGAGGTTTATATGCTGATTCTGCCTGTCTTTGTGACCACCAGCCTGGACATCTGTAACAAGCTATAGGTGGGTTTGCTTTTGAAGAGTGAACAACTGGTCCTAAAGGCAGTGGCCAGGATCTGGGAGATCCCAGTGTCATAAGGGAGAGACAATGTATAGGCCTGCGAGGAGTTGAGAGAAAGAAAATGTCAGGTTTAAAAAGTCCCCCCACCCTGGACTTTTTCTTTCAATAGAAAAAGTGGAAATTTTGGAACACTGGGAGGGGAACTCCTATGACATATGTTCTCATTTGGAATTACTGAAATGCCAGTGTGGTGTAGCGGTTAGAGCAGAATCATAGCATCATAGAGTTGGAAGGGACAATGCTGGCCATCTAGTCCAACCTCTTGCCAGCATGGTGTAATGGTTAAGAGCGGTGGACTCTAATCTGGAGAACCAGGTTTGATTCCCCACTCCTCCACATGAAGCCAGCTGGGTGACCTGGGACTAGTCACAGCTCTCTCAGACCCATCTACCTCACAGGTTGTCTGTTGTGGGGAGGGGAAGAGAAGGAGACTGTAAGCTGGTTTGATTCCCCTTAAATAGGTAGAGAAAGTCAGTATATAAAAAGCAACTCTTCTTCAATGCAGGATCAGCCTAGAGCAACCCTGACAAGTATTCGTCCAGCTGCTGCTTGAAGACTGCCAATGAGGGGGAGCTCACCATCTTCCTAGGATCGGACTAGGACTGGACTGTCATACAGTCCCAGCCTAACCCACCTTAAAGGTTGTTGTGAGGATTGAATGGAAAAGGGGGGGAATGTTTTTGAATCCCAGCCATTTTTAATCCCATTTGGGGAGAGAGGTGGGTATAAACAATTTTTAAGGCAATGTTTTACTAAATTGGTAGAATGAAGAATTTAATGTAAAACAATCTATAGAATTAGCTAACGATAATGCCTCTGTATTCTGTAAACATATACCGCATTTTTAGGATGTGTTTATTGTATAAATGTTCCTTACTTTTCCCACCAATTAATTTGTTATAATATGTATCATCATAAGACACTGTTGAAGCGTTTGATGGTCTCAAGGATACACAGTTTAACTTGATGCTCAAATATACTGCTTACCTGTTTTGACATGAAATCATTTCTATCATGTTTTTGTTGAACACAATTTATGTTTTGAATACTTTTTCTATTGCATTTGTAGATCATCTTGATGTGTGATTTGTATACTTGATTCATTCCTGACATATGATACATTGGCAAACTATGATCTGTAAATTTATATTTATTCATGCTATACAGAAGCAAGTTAAAAAAATCCTCTAAATTTATTCATTGAAGACTAACTGAATGTACGAATGTTTAAAAAATTGAATTGGACACCAACATTGGGTAGGCCAGTATTAAATACTACAAGAATGAGATCCATGAGGAATTGCAGTGGGGAGGAGAGCTTGCAATCCCCCCCTCTCTCTAAGCTCTCATTGGTTTGAGCAGGCTGATCCCTCCCCCATTCCCTTTGACTGACATCCAGCTGTCTCAGCCAGCATAGTATAGTGGTTAAGAGCGGCAGATTCTCATTTGGAGAACCAGGTTTGATTCCCTGCTCCTCTACCTGAGCGGTGGACCCTAATCTGGAGAACCAGTTTCGATTCCACACCACTCCACATGAAGTCTGCTGGGTGACCTTGGGCCAGTCACAGGTCTCTCAGAACTCTCTCAGTCCCGCCTACCTCACAAGATGCCTGTTGTGGGGAGAGGAAGGCGATTGTAGAAAAAGAAGGGTACAAAAACCAACTCTTCTGCTTCTTTCCATTATTCCCTCCCTTCTGGAGGATTTTCAAGCTGCAATCCTAACAATGCTTTCCTGGGATTACATCTGATTGAATAAAATGAGAGTTGGTTTTATCTGCACTTATCTGCCTAGCTCCACCTCTTCATCTGCAGAGCTCCATCCTGGATTCCTAGGTCACAATGTGTGTGTGTTAAGTGCCGTCAATTTTCTTCCGGCTTATGGCGACCCTATGAATCCAAGTCCTCCAAAATGTCTTATTTTTTACAGCCTTGCTCAGATCTTGCAAATTGAGGGCTGTGGCTTCCTTTATTGAGTCCATCCATCTCTTGTTGAGTCCATCCATCTCTTTTCCTGCTGCCCTCAATTTTTCCAAGCTTGACTGTCTTTTCCAGTGACTCTTGTCGTCTCATAATATGACCAAAATACAACAACCTCAGTTTAGTCATTTTAGCTTCTAGGGTCAGTTCAGGCTTGATTTGATCTATAACCCACTGATTTGGTTTTTTGGCAGTCCACGGTATCCGTAACACTTTCCTCCAACACCACATTTCAAAGGAATCTATTTTCTTCCTATCAGTTTTCTTCAATGTCCAGCTTTCACACCCATACATCGTAATAGGGAATTCGATGGTATAAATTAACTTAATCTTGGTGGCCAGTGATACATCCTTACACTTCAGAATGTTTTCTAGCTCCTTCATGGATGCCCTTTCCAGTCTCGACCTCCTTCTGATTTCTTGGCTGCAGTCTCCCTTTTGGTTGATGATGGAGCCAAGGCATAGAAAGTCACAATGCAGAAGACTAAAGACTGTGTTTGTACTCCGATCAAGAATCCAGTCGATCCATGCCCTTCGCCGGCCATTTTCACACGAGAGGAGAAAATTCGTCCTATCGGGAAAGTGGTTTTTTCAGCACAACCGAAAACATTTGCACCAAATTGCAAGCCGTTTTTGTGCGGCCTTAGCTTATATAACAAGACTCCATTCTATCCACTCTTTTTACAGTGACCGTATTCCAAGCAAGCGAGTTCTTTAAAAACACTGCCAAGGGGTTTCGTCCATTAGACTATTAGAAATACAGCTGCTCTTTGGCCCGTTAGATTTCAGCTGCCTCTTTTATCTTTCAGACATGAAAGGATCCTTTTGATTAGCCATACTTTTTGCCAGTTATTTTTTAACCCTCATATGTTTTCAGTATGTATGTTTATTTGCCACCTTACATGATCTTTCTCCCTCCCTCCCTCCTCCCTCCCTCCCTCCTTCCTTTCTTCCTTCCTTCCTTCCTTCCTTCCTTCCAGCGTGGTATAGTGGTTAAAAGCGGTGGTTTGGAGCGGTGGACTCTGATCTGGAGAACCGGGTTCGATTCCCCATTCCTCCATGAGCAGCAGATGCTAATCTGGTGAACCAGGTTGGTTTCCCCACTCCTCCACGTGAAGCCAGCTGGGTGACCTTGGGCTAGTCACACACTCTCAGCCCCACCTACCTCACTGGGTGTCTGTTGTGGGGAAGGGAAGAAAAGGTGATTGTAAGCTAGTTTGATTCTTCCTTAAGTGGTAGAGAAAGTCGGCATATAAAAAACCAACTCTCCTTCCTTCCTTCCTTCCTTCCTTCCTTCCTTCCTTCCTTCCTTCCTTCCTTCCTTCCTTCCTTCCTTCCTTTTCTCTCTGTCTGTCTCTCTCTGCAGCAGGTGGATAATCACTATATTCCCCCTGTTTTAGAATTATATTTTCTGAAACTCCAGCTGGCTCATTCTGGGCAATACCCCACAGTTTATCCTGAGGAAAAATCAGCACTAGAGGCTAAAAGCAGTGTCCCAAGAGGCTGGCCCGTTCCAAATTGCTACGGTGCTCACACACATGCGCGGGCTCAGGAGCACATGAGCGTCCACGGACTTTAATGAGGCTCCAGGTGGAAGGAATGAAACACACAGTAACAAAAGCATGTAATATCGATCTGCGCGGAAGCTGGGACAGTGCCTCGGTTAGATTTCAATGGCACAGCTCCCATAGGAGTTATATACAAGGCTTAAATTAAAACATCAAAGAAAAAGGCATTTTTCTATAAGGTGTACGTGATATGCCAACATTCAGCTAGGCCTGGATCTAAAGAGCTGTGTGGCGGCTTTAGATCATAATTAAGAGGCAGAGTTAGGGATGCCAGCCCCCAGGCGGGGCTGGATGACACAGATCAATTCCTCTGGAGGAGGAGGAGGAGGAGGAGAAGTTGGTTTTTATATGCTAAATTTCTCTACCTTTGAAGGAGAATCAAACCAGTTTACAATCTCATTCCCTTCTTCTTCCCACAACAGAAACCTTGTGAGGTAGATGAGGCTGAGAGAGCTTGAAGAGAACTGTGACTAGCCAAGGTCACCCAGCAGGCTTTATGTGGAGGAGTGGGGAAACCAACCTGGTTCACCAGATTGGAGTCCACCGCTCTTAACTACTAGAAGGAGGAGGAGGAGAGTTGGTTTTTATATGCCTACTTTCTCTACCACTTAAAAAAGAATCACATGAATGCATGAAGCTGCCTTATACTGAATCAGACCCTTGGCCCATCAAGTTCAGTATTGTCTACTCAGACTGGCAGCAGCTCTCCGGGGTCTTTCACATCACCTAATTGCCTAGTCCCTTTAACTGGAGATGCCGGGGACTGAACCTGGACCTTCTGCATGCCAAGCAGATGCTGTACCACTGAGCCACAGCCCCTCCTCAAAAGTATGGATTCTTCTCCCAGACCAGGGATCTTCCAGTATTTCATCAATTTTGACCCAAAGATCAGAAGTCTTTTTCTGAGAGGAGTGCCAGGCTGACACCTAGGGTTCCCAACTTCCAGGTAGGACCTGGAGATCTCCAGGAATTACAACTCATCTCCAGGTCAGTTCCCCTGGAGAAAATGGCTGCTTCGGAGGATGGCCGCTAATAGCGGCCCGCTATGCATTATACCCTGCTGAGCTTCTTCCCTTCCCCAAACCCCACCTTTCCCTAGCTCTGCCCCCAAATCTCCAGGAATTTCCCAGCCAGAAATTGGCAATCTTAACATCTCTATACATGGGGTTACCAGCTCTGGTTTGGGAAACACCTGGAGATTTTGGGGGCGAAGCCTAAGAAGGGCAGGGTTTGGGGAGGGGAGGGGCTTCAGTGCCATAGAGTCCAATTGCCAAAGTGGCCATTTTCTCCAGGGAAACTGATCTCTATTGGCTGGAGATCAGTTGTAATAGCAGGAGATCTTCAGCCAACACCTGGAGGTTGGCAACCCTAGCTATACATCGAGCGCAAAAGAAATCCCAGCCCCTCCACCATACCTTAAATGCACAGTTTTCAAGCAGCCACTGCATAGCAACTGCTCCCATGAATTCTCCCAAATAATACCTACAAAATGAGGTTGATTAGGAGAAGGAACATTGGGAACAATGACTTTGCAAGGCTTCGATCCATCTTGGCAAAACACTTCCATGTATTGGCCGAACAGGCTCAATGCCACTGCTTTGTAGGCATTATCAATCTCTCTCTGTGCAGGTAAGGACAACGCTTGTCCTGCTCTAAACCATAAGTCAGCGGAATATTTTGGAACGGGTCCATATTTCTTGCTAGAAACAGTCCCGACTTCAGAACGGCAAAAGTTGAAAAATGAAGCCATTGCGTACAGACAACTTTGTAATGACCAAAAGCATTTTGTGTTGACAAGGAAGCCTCGGACAGCAATCGGCTGATGGGTTGGGCTTCTCTGATGTCACAGAGGGGTGGGGCAGGACGGCAGACTCTGACCACCATTGGCAGGCAGAAGAGCCTGGAGAAAGAGGTGCTGAAGATGCAGGCAGAAGGTAGAAAGTCAAGAATAGGAGGGATCCAGGGAGGGAAAGAGGGTACAAAGAATGGTACAAAGAGTGGTCAAGAGATATGAGGGGGAGAGCAGGAGACAGTGGGGAGGAATCAGAGGGCTAAGCTAGACAAAGGTCATTTATGCATGTGAATGTTTACCTGAAGTTCGTTCCTCGCTGGACCTACACTTTCCAGCTGGGAATCGCTGCACCAGCAGTCTCCAAGCTCCAATCAAATCCCTGCCCCTTTAAATGCTGCTTTGTAATTGGCTTACTTGTAGTGCTTACTGTGAGAGAAAATCCCCCCCCCAAAAAAACCCAATTGCCACATAAAAAAGCATTTTAAGAACAACAACAAGAAAAATGGAGCAATCTGAAAGGGAGGGGGGAGAAATCCAAGCCTCGGTTTTAAAAAGCTTTTCTTCTGCACAGAAAGAGCTCCCAGGAAGAAGGAAATATTTGAATCCCTGCCTCTGGACGTGCCCCTTTGTAATTGGCTGTGAGCAAAACCAAGCTTGTGTCCCACACTTTGCCTTATGCATGGGGATTTCACCCGGACTTTGCTCAGGGAAGATGGAAGAGTCAAGTTAACAGAGGAATGGGAAGACCCGGACATTGTGAGGGCTGGACACGAGGTCATCTCTAATGGAGGGGAAACCCATGCATGACTCCATGGAACAACCGAGCCAGACCGAGGGCAAACGTGAGTGAAAGTACCGATGCATGAATGACCAAATTGGCTGGAGTTCTATGGTCAGAGCTCCCAAGCATTTTTTCTTTGTCATGCATAGGGCTGCCAACCTCCAAGTACTGGAGTGGAGAGAAAAAGGCATCACTATACCAATATCAAAGGATAAGGAACTTAGTACAGGAGCGAAACATGCAACAAGGTGCAAAAGTACAAACTTTATGTGCTACCAAGATTCCTATTAATTACAAGGTGTCTAAACATACATGGCACCATAAAGACAAACGTAGTGGCTATATACAACAATAAATATGTACAAATACGTGGTCTAAAGTATTTCTCAGGTACTAGCTGGAGATCTCCTGCTATTACAACTGATCTCCAGCCGATAGAGATCAGTTCCCCTGGAGAAAATGGCCACTTTGGCCATTGGACTCTATGGCGTTGAAGTCCCTCCCCTTCTCAAACCCTTCTCTTCTCAGGCTCTGCCCCCCAAACCTCCCACCGGTGGTGAAGAGGGACCTGGCAACCCTCGCCATGCAAAGTATGTTTAGCCTAGAGAGGAGATGACTGTGAGGTGATATGATAGCTATCTTCAAGTCCTTGAAGGGCTTTCATATATAGAGGATGGAAGGGAGTTGTTTGCTGTCACGCCAGAAGGTTGGATCAGAAACTACGGACTGAAATTAAATGAAACGTGTTTTCGGCTCAACGTAAGGAAGAACCTCCTGACAGCTAGAGCGGTTCCTCAGTGGAAAAGGCTTCCTTGGGAGGTTATGGGCTCTCCTTCTTTGGAGGTTTTAAAGCAGAGGCTAGATAGCCATCTGACAGCAATGCTGATTCTGTGAACTTAGGCAGATCATGAGAGGGAGGGCAGGAAGGGATGAGCCAGTGCTCGGCTCTCGTGGCCCTTTTCTACATGCCCAGGGAATTCCTTCCTGACTTTGGGGTCAGGAAGGAATTTTCCTCGAGGCCAGATAGGCCAGGGATCCTGGAGATTTTTTTCCTTCCTCTGTGCATAGAGCAGGAGTCACTGGGAGAGGGGGGAGGTAATTGTGAATTTCTTGCGTTGTGCAGGGGGCTGGACTAGATGACCCTGGAGGTCCCTTCCAGTTCTACGTTTCTAAGAGTCTGATTGGATTGGGACTCTTACTGCCTTTGAGACCCCAATCGGGAAGAAAATCTGCATAAAAATGCCTCAAATGAATGAATGAATAAAATGGGGAAAGGGGTTTAAGCTTTTCAGTTGTACCATTTTCTGGATCTGATATGGCTTCTCAAAGCTGTCCTGTCAGGGCAAAGACGTCAATCCAGACTTAATTTGCACTCTACACTGATTCCTCCTTCCTGCTGCAGACCCCCCATGTCATTCTACACTAGGGTTGCCAACCTCCAGGTACTAGCTGGAGATCTCCTGCTATTACAACTGACCTCCAGCCGATAGAGATCAGTTCACCTGGAGAAAATGGCTGCTTTGGCAATTGGACTCTATGGCATTGAAGTCCCTCCCCTCCCCAAACTCTGCCCTCCTCAGGCTCTGCCCCCAAAATCTCCCACCGGTAGCGAAGAGGGACCTGGCAACCCTATTCTCCAGGGTCCCCTCTCCTCCAGGAGCAGTATTTTGTGGACATCAGTAGGTTGCAGTGGGAGGGGGGAAGGCAGGAAAATTCCATCCTGCCCTTGGGGAATTTAGTCTGGATCCAATCCAGAGTGTCTATGGGGCAGATAGCAACTCCATGGGCCCCCTTTGGATGGGGGGGGGAGCATAAGTCGAGCTTTCCCTTCCCCCATGCCATGTGTGGGGGTGGAGAGAGTAAGGAAAACAGAGAAAAAGAAAATTGGTAGAGAGAAGAGGTGCCCTAGAGATTTGTTGAGGTAAGGAAACCTAAAGGTCCCATATTGATTTGGTAATACAAGCTGTCACATTGAAATACCAGCAATATCTTCGTCTTCCAGATGACGGAGCGCCTAATCTTTACCTGGCTGCAATCTGCTGAGCAACTTCTGCCAACTCCTAATTTCGTATGCGAAGGAAATTAACATGTGCATGTAAAAAAGAAAAGTCACATCCTAGTGCTCGCATTAATTAACAGACTCCATTATACAAATCAGATAGCGGAATGCATATATGTGCTTTTCCGAATTCTATTTTGTTAATTTTTTAATGTTTTTTTATTATTTATAACCCGCGCACTCTCCCGGCCGAAGCATGGATGATTAAGTGAATACACGAACACATGAACACATGAAGCTGCCTTCTACTGAATCAGACCCTTGGTCCATCAAAGTCAGTCTTGTCTACTCAGACCGGCAGTGGCTCTCCAGGGTCTCAGGCAGAGATCTTTCACATCGCCTACTTGCCTAGTCCTTTAACTGGAGATGCTGGGGATTGAACCTGGGATCTGCTGGATGCCAAGCAGATGCTCTGCCACTGAGCCACAGCTCAGTGGGCCTCTATAGGTAGGAAATCATGCTCTGTTGTCCCTGAGTTAATGTATTTATACAATGTACAGTGTTCCTAGCTCTTTCTCGTACTTCTGTTTCATTTGCATGCCCTCCTTCCTCCAAGGTCCTTTACCCATTTCAGCTTCACGACAACCCTGTGAGGTAGGTTAGGCGAACCAGCCCAAGGTCACCCTTTAAGCTTCATGGCATAATGAGGATCTAAACTTAGGTTTTCCCTGCCCTAGTCCAACACAACCCCTACCAGCGCCAGCTCTCAGTCAGAGGATCTTGAAGATTTGTGTGCTGAAAAGAAAGCATTAGATTACAAAATGAATGAAACGTTGATACTGTGTTTTAAAAAGAAAAGTATTTTATTGAATGTGTCAGTACTATTCTCAAATACACAAACATTCGACACTAGTAATTCCGCTTTACAAAATAAATTATAGACACAATAAATACAACCTCGGAGAAGGCAACATATTTCTTTGTTTAAGCCATTTTATAAAGATTCCCTCGCTCCCTTTCAGGGTGGGTAATTGCATTTCATTATCAAAAATAACACGAGACAGTGAATATTTTTGATTAACATTATGGTCCTGATTCTAAACACATTTGCTTCTGAATAAGCTCCACTGAGCGGAATTTTCTCAAGCACACCTGGGACACCAACCATTAAAATGAGCCTTCCGGCACTGGATGAATTTCAGAGAAACTTGTGATTGTCATAAAAATATATTATCCTCTCAGGGTAATGTTTTACTATACTGTGTAAAATGCTCCTGAGTTGCCCAATGGGGATTACTAGAGACAGCAAAGATGCATATATTCCATTTAACAGAAATATCCTTCAAATGTATCACATCCAGCTGTCCAGGGCAAGACAATCCTACCCCTTAAAGATCATTGCTGAGCCAGGTGGCCTTGTGTGGGACCCAGCTGAATTGGTTGGAACCAAAACAGTTGTAGACTAGTACGCTAAATGGAAACGTCAGGACTCAAACCCAGGACCTCATACTAGGGAATATGGTTTTTCCCTACTGCGTTACGATTCCTCCTTGAATGATGTTTGGGTTCCAGTTTTCTCCACTGACTTGTATGGACTATGCCTGTGTTCTTTGTGTGTGTTTATTTCTCAATTTTTCCTTTATATACACACGGCATACAGAGATGTCCATTGATTCCTAGAGAGGCTCGTCAATGCACCAGATTTAGGTGTGTGTATGTGTGAAGTGCCGTCAAGTCGCTTCCGACTCACGGCGACCCGATGAATCAAAGTCCTCCAAAACGTCCTATCTTTGACAGCCTTGCTCAGGTCTTGCAGATTGAGGGCTGTGGCTTCCTTTATTGAGTCAATCAATTTCTTGTTGGGTCTTCCTCTTTTCCTGCTGCCCTCAACTTTTCCTAGCATGGTTGTCCTTTCCAGTGACTCTTCTCATAATGTGACCAAAATACAATAGCCTCAGTTTAGTCATTTTAGCTTCTAGGATCAGTTCAGGCTTGATTTGATCTATAACCCACTGATTTGGTTTTTTTGGCAGTCCACGGTATCCGTCACACTCTCCTCCAACACCACATTTCAAAGGAATCTACTTTTTTCCTACCAGATTTAGGTACAATGGTACAAATGATGACAAAACATCAAAGGCAAGTCAACTGTGTATTTATGGAATATGGTTATGCTGTGGCCATTACATATGATCTCTAAGGCTGCTCCTCAGTCATAGCTATGCTGAGAATTGCTAAATGAGGCTCACATTGACATTCCTGTAGCTGCCACTTGAGCATGGGTGGAAGCCAAGGACAGAGTCCGTGAACAATTCCGACAGTATGATAGATCCTAGCATAATCATGCCAACAATTGCATTTGGCTGTGTCTGGATTCCCCCCGCCCAGCTGCAGTTTCTTCACATGATGATGATATTGCAGTGAGCAATGACAGCTGCCCATCCCAGAAGACGGAGCAGTGGGAACAGACCTGTCAAAAGAGACGATACGAGAGACACATTACTACCTGGAAATAATACCCTATTTTAACCAGACAGAAACTAAGCCACGAGACACAGGCTCTGAACCGGTACTCAAAAGCAAGAATCCGACCAAAACAGCTCACAGGGTCTAAATTGACAGAGTGCTGTGTAAGAAATCAAGGGATGGTTGTTAAAAATACAGTAAAGCTGCTGCTCCAGTACAGTTCTTTAAGGCCATTTATGCAGGGCTGTTTCCTTTGTGGTCACCCCGTTGACTGCTTCGGGGCTTCCTTTTGATTATGTGTGCCTTTCCTGACCATCAGAGGTCGCCTCGCTCTCCCCGCGTGTTTCCCCGTGTTTCCCCCATGTTTTCTGGATGCTGTTTTAGCCAGAATCCGGAAAATGTGGGCAAAACAAGCAGAAATGCATGGGGAGCGCAAGGTGACCTCTGAAAGTAGTGAAAGGCATGCATAATCAAAAGGAAGCCCCGAAGCAGACAAGGGGGTGACAGCGTAGAAACAGCAGTGCATAAAAGGTGGAGAAGGATCATCTTAAGGGGCTAACTGAATGGATTCTTCTGTGGTTGCCTAGTTTTAGGTTAGTGTCCCTTCTCAGTGATGTTCACACATGGCCAATCCCATCATATCGCAAGGAGAAAGGCATGACGATCCTGTCAGAGCAAATGTGTGTAATGTATAATTTATCTTACTAACGATTTTAACACAAAATATCTTGGATTGGTTTTACCGTAATTGTTAATTTCTCAGCCTTTATCTGTCCTTTTAAAAAAATATTCATGGCAGTGTTCACTGTTGGGAAATATCTGAAGATTTTGGGGGTGGAGCCTGAGGAAGGCAAGGTTGCGGTAGGGGACAGACTTCAACAATGCCGTAGATTCCATTTTCTCCAGGGGAACTGATCTCTGTCGCCTGGAGATCAGTTGTAATAGTAGGAGATCTCCAGCCACCACCAGGAGATTGGCAACCCTACTACCCCCCCATTTCTCTACACATTGGGAAATGAGATGGTTGCAATGGAACAGTGTGTGTGTGTGTGTGTGTGTGTGTGTGTGTGTGTGTGTGTGTGTGTGTGTGTGTGTGTGTGTGTGTGTGTGAAAAGCAGAATATATATTTTAAAATAACCTAAATAAATAAAGCCAGGGAGAAAACCAGACTGGAGGATGTAAGAGCATCAGCTGAAGAAGAAGTTGGTTTTTCTATGCCGATTTTCTCTACCTTAAGGAGTCTCAAAGCAGTTTACAATCTCCTTCCCTGCCTCTCCCCAACACAGACTAGGGATGCCAACCTCCAGGTATGAGCTGGAGATCTCCTGCTGTTACAACTGATCTCCAGCCGATAGAGATCAGTTCACTTGGAGAAAATGGCTGCTTTGGCAATTAGACTCTATGGCATTGAAGTCCTTCCCCAAACCCCACCCTCCTCAGGTTCTGCCCCAAAAACCTCCCGCTGGTAGCGAAAAGGGACCTGGCAACCTACAACAGACACCTTGTGAGGTAGGTGAGGCTGAGAGAGTTCAGAGGGAACTGTGACTAACCCAAGGTCACCCAGCCGGCGTTATGTGGAGGAGTGGGAATCCAACCCCTGTTCTCCAGATTAGAGTCTGTCGCTCATGTGAAAGAGTGGGGGATCAAATTCTGTTCTCCAGATTAGAGTCCGCCACTCTTAACCACTACACCATGCTAGGCATGTCTGTATTGAGAAGTGGTATAATCTCCACAAGATTGTCGTGGGGGGGAAATATGCCTGCCTCCCCGTTACAGTGGGAAATGAATTAAGCAGGCGAAGAATGTAAAAAACTCTTTGTCTGCTGAAAAGTGCTATATAGATTATCAATATTAATAAAACGTCTGTTGCGTCGTGCCGGCAGATGGAGTCGCAGTGCTGGTCTGCCAAGATCCGCACTCTAGCCCAGTGGGATCCTAACAGAGCGTTTAGTTTTGAGCTCTTTCCCAGAAGAAGATAGGAGGAGCGCCCACCTGGGGGCCTACCTAAACCCTCATCTCAGGCAGCTCTTCGAACATAAGGGAATGTTTTCAGAGCAGTAAGTAGAATGTGAACAAGCTTCAAGATATCTCAAAAGCAAAAGAAAACAAGAAACACTATTTTACAAAATGACTGAACAAGCCCTCGATTTCTTGGCTGCTGTCATAGAATCATAGATTCACAGAATCATAGAGTCATAGAGTTGGAAGGGGCCATAAAGGCCATCTAGTCCAACCCCCTGCTTAATGCAGGATCAGCCTAGAGCATCCCTGACAAGTGCTTGTCCAGCCTCTGCTTAAAGACTGCCAGTGAGGGGGGAGCTCACCACCTCCCTAGGTAGCCGATTCCACTGCCAAACAACTCTTACTGTAAAAAACGTATTCCTGATATCCAGCTGGTACCTTTCCTCCCACAATTTAAACCCATTATTGCAAGTCCTATCTCCTGCTGCCAACAGGAACAGCTCCCTGCCCTCCTCTAAGGGACAGCCCTTCAAATACTTGAAGAGAGCAATCCTGTCCCCCCTCAACCCCCTCTTCTCCAGACTAAACATGTCAAGTACAGGTATCTGGTAACCAGAAACTGTGGCCTAGCCTGAATCTTTATCCCTGACATTTCTGTCATCATTATCCCTAAAATCTCAGGGGTTCATAAATAGATGGGACTATCCCATTTCCCTTTTTCACAACAGCCCTTCAAGGTAGGTTAGGCTGAACTAGAAACACTAGCTCATATGGTTGCCAGCCCTTGGCTGGCTACACCCAGGAGACAAGGGGCATACTCACTGGTATGCTGTCCCATGACATCATGATGTCATTTATGGCTGTTTAACTGAAAGTGATGTCACAGCTTTGTGGGGAACTCTAGGATCCGTTTGAAACTCTATTGTAAAACCATAGCATTTGGTGTAAATCCTAAAGCGCCCCACGATGCAGTGACGTTTCTTGGGGTTACACGTCCGGAAATGACGTTGTGATGGGGTGGGACACCATCCCAGCCCCCGCATTTCCCCACCACCACCACTCACCAGAGCGAGGGCAGGCAACAAGGAGATGCGGGGGGGGGGGGAGTTCCCACCAGCCCTTCTGGCCCATGATCTTCCAGGGAGCTTCACAGCCCAAGTTGAGATTCAAACCCAGATCTTCCCAATCCAAGACTAGATCCACACATTATTGGGCAATGGATTACAGCAATCATTCACATCCTGGATATTTCTGTTCACACGTGTTACGATAGCTCAATACCCAGCGATGTTTGGATCCTACTTATGCCCAACACTCAAACTATGCTCCCCACTGGCTAGCAGAGAAGCCACGACAAAGGCCGGTACAGATGTGGGGTCTGGTGACTGCACCCACAATAGGTCTGTGGTTTAGGGTTGCCAGGTCCAGGTTGGAAAAGTCCTGGAGATTTGAGGATGCAGCCTGGGGAGGAGAGGGACCTCAGTGGGGTACAATGCCACAGAGTCCACCCTCCAAAGCATCCATTTTCTCCAGGGAACTGATCTCTGTAGTCTGGAAATGAGCTGTAATTCCAGGGGTTCCCCAGGTCCCACCTGGAGGCTGGCAACCCTAGTTTTTATACATTGATCGCTGATACTGTTGGTTGCGGGTGATAGAAAGATCGATACTGGAACAGACTGAAAGGCAGGTAGGCAAACCAAACCAAACGGACATCTTCTTCAACCCCTGCCAGGCATAATCATTCTCCCTACTGTGGCTAGATCCAGGAGGAAAACTCCTGCAGGTTTGAGTGCTTCGGGGTCAGAATTCAGCAACACAAGTGAGTTATTTTAATAGGGGAGGGGCTGTGGCTCAGTGGTAGACCATCTGCTTGGCATGCAGAAGGTCCCAGGTTCAATCCCCGGCATCTCCACTTAAAGGGACTAGTCAAGTAGGTAATGTGAAAGACTTCTTCTGCCTGAGACCCTGGAGAGCCGCTGGCAGTCTGAGTAGACAGTACTGACTTTGATGGCCCAAGGGTCCGATTCAGTATAAGGCAGCTTCATCTGTTCATGCACTATTTAAAAGGAAACATATAAGCTGAAAGGTGTTCATTGCTGTGTAAATCAACGGGGAATTCTACCTTCTCCTTGTCTACAGTTCCAGGTGGCGACTATGGATATACAAAGTGAATTGTACTGGTCTGACTTCGAGGCATTTGGAAGGGAGGCGATGCGTACCCCGCCCCTCCGTTACAGACAACTACACAACGGGTGACAAAGATCTATGAACAGCTTGACAGGCGCAAATAAAAACTGCAATCAATTTGTCTCTTGCTGGAACAGAATAAAAGTGCCCCCCAGGAACTGCAGCAAACAGATCTTGTGGCAGTCGTTTCCAGGTGTGCCTTTGTCTGTATATATTGGGGAAGGGCATTGCTCAGCGGTAGAGCATCTGCTTGGCATGCAGAAGGTCCCAGGTTCAATCCCCAGCTTCTCCAGTTAAAGGGACTAGGCAAATAGGTGATGTGAAAGACTCCTGCCTGAGACCCTGGACAGCTGCTGCTGGTCTGAGTAGACAATACTGACTTTGATGGACCAAGGGTCTGATTCTGTATGAGGCCGCTTCATGTGTTCATGCGTGTATTCACTATGGGGGGCAGCAGCACCCCAGGAATGAATTTCTCACTTATACCTGTCTGTGACATTTTGTGCTATTAATTATGTTAGTTGGGTGGGCATCACATTACAGTAGGGTTGCCAACCTCTAGGTGCGGCCTGGAGATCTCTTGGGGTTACAACTCATCTCAAGATGACAGAGATCATTTCCCCTGGAGAAAATGGCGGCTATGGAAGGTGGACTTTATGGCATTATAACCATAATCTGGGGAGGGACTTCACTGGAAAAGACAGTCATGCTAGGAAAAGTTGAGGGCAGCAGGAAAAAAGACCAAACAAGAGATGGATTGACTCAATAAAGGAAGCCACAGCCTTCAATTTGCAAGATTTGAGCAAGGCTGTCAAAGATAGGACATTTTGGAGGACTTCCATTCATAGGGTCGCCATGAGTCGGAAGCGACTTGACGGCACTTAACACACACACAACCCGCTGAGGTCCTTCCCCTCCCCAAATCTCATCCTCCCCAGGCTCCTTTTCCCCAAATCTCAAGGGATTTCTCAACCTGGAGTTGGTTCTCAACCATGGTGCACACCATGGGTATGGATTATATAACATGATGGCACCATCTCCTAGGAGGAATACTAAACTAGAAGGTTTGTGACAACCATCACAGGGAGGCAAATCCCCACAGCAAACAAGTCATATAAACAGCTCTCCTCAGCTCTCTGATTCTGCCTCCTGGCATGAAAGGCTACCCAACAAGTACGCTTGTTCCTTAAGGAAGGACGGTTGCCAGTGGCTCCTTCAAGGCCAGAAAAGTAGAACAAAAACATACTCTACCTGGAGGTTGGCAACCCTACTGGTAAGCCTAAATTATGGTGTCTCTGGAAACAAAATCAGTGGTCACAGAAACCACAGTGGTCACTAGGGTTGCCAACCTCCAGGGGGTGGAGCCTGAGGAGGGCGGGGTTTGGGGAGGGGAGGGACTTCAATGCCATAGAGTCCAATGGCCAAAGCGGCCATTTTCTCCTGGTGAACTGATCTCTATTGGCTGCAGATCAGTTGTAATTAGGGTTGCCAACCTCCAGGTACTAGCCATAAAGTCTCCCGCTATTACAACTGCTCACCAGCCGATAGAGATCAGTTCACCTGGAGAAAATGGCCGCTTTGGCAATTGGACTCTATGGCATTGAAGTCCCTCCCCTCTTCAAACCCCGCCCTCCTCAGGCTCCACCCCAAAATTCTCCAGGTATTTCCCAACTGGCAAACCTAGTGGTCACACACAGAGTCCCTATGTGGAGACACTAGAACTCATAAACAGTATTTCCATACAAATGCTACCACATCGAGAACTCAGTAGAACACAAGTATATCGTGGAGATAACAGAGGGATAGACTTTATTTTTATTTTTAAAACCATTTATTAACTGCTTTTCTTCCCTTCGGAACTCAAGGTAGCTTCTTCCCATTCCTCTCTATGGTCGCTTTGAAAAGCTGCCCTGACAACTAGCGTAATAATTGTTCAGCATCTATCATAAGTAAACATTCCAAGGTATCAGGCAATTGAAGAGGTGTACGCATTGCTCAAATCTTTCCCTTCAAAGCGCGGGATTCAAAGGACCATGCAATTGGTTCCACCACAGCCCCAAGGAGGCATTCGGCTTTTGGGGAAAGCAATGCTCCTAGTCACATGGCAAACTGCTTTTAAATGGAGGGGGATTTTAAAAGTGTCTTGTTAAATTGCATAATGAAAGTCTGCTGTGCAAAGGCAAAAAATATATATGTAAAATCCCAGAGAAGATATGAAGCTACCTAAAACTGAGTCAGACCACTGGTCTGTCTAGCTCATTATTGACTAATCGGACTGAAAGCAACTCCCCGGGGGTCTCAAGCTCAGAAGGATCTTCTCTGCTACCTGAGATCATTTTATTTACTTTCAGAAACAGACAAATTGGAACGGGTCCAAAAGATGTGCCGTTCTGAAGGCCTCTCTTCAAAAAGGATGTGGGCAGAATGGAGCGGGTGCAGAGGAAAGAGACGAGGGTGATCAGGGACCTGAAGACCAAGCCCTGCGAGGAAAGGCTGAGGGACTTGGGAATGTTTAGTAAGGAGAAGAGGAGGTTGAGGGGGGACAAGATTGCTCTCTTGAAGTATTTGAAGGGCTGTCTGTTAGGAGCCCCATGGCGCAGAGTGGTTAGCTGCAGTACTGCAGTCCAAGCTCTGCTCACGACCTGAGTTTGATCGCAATAGAAGTTGGTGTCAGGTAGCTGGCTCAAGGTTGACTCAGCCTTCCATCCTTCCGAGGTCGGTAAAATGAGTACCCTGCTTGCTGGGGGTAGAGGGAAGATGACTGGGGAAGGCACTGGCAAACCATCCCGTAAACAAAGTCTGCCTAGTAAACGTCAGGATGTGACATCACCCCATGGGTCAGGAATGACCCGGTGCTTGCACAGGGGACTACATTTACCTTTACCTGTTAGAGGAGGACAGGGCGCTGTTCCTTCTGGCAGCAAAGGATAGAACTCGCAATAATGGGTTTAAATCGCGGGAGGAAAGGTACCAGCTGGATGTTAGGAACAATTTTTTTACAGTAAGAGTTGTTTGACAGTGGAATCGGCTACCTAGGGAGGTGGTGAGCTCCCCCTCACTGGCAGTCTTTAAGCAGAGGCTGGACAAACACTTGTCAGGGATGCTCTAGGCTGATCCTGCATTAAGCAGGGGGTTGGACTAGATGGCCTTTATGGACCCTTCCAACTCTATGATTCTGTGATTCTATGATGTTAGGCAGTCTGGAAAATGTTGTAAAGGAAAGGTAGGGATGCTAAGGCTGGAGACGAGAAGCCTGAGATGAGACCCGATTTCACTCTTCAAACTCCTGAAGGGCTGTCCCCATCAGAGAGAGCAAGGATTTGTTCTCCTCTGCTCCAGAGGACAAGGTCTAAATCTAATGGGCTTAAGTTATAGCACAGTTTCCAACCTTTTTGAGCCTGCAGGCACCTTTGTTATTGTGACATGGTGTGGTGGGTGCAGCCCCAAAATGGCTGCCACAGGAGGCAGAGCCAGCCCCAAAATGCAGGGACGTGGACTGGACAGCATATAAGGACCTTTCCGACTGTAGGATACTCTAACAAGAGATCTTTGAAGCTGGGACTTTTGCGGGTCTTCCCCAGCCCATCCTGGTCAGAGGACTCCTCGGAAGAGGATGAGGCAGGGCAGACCCCAACGGACGCCTTGCATACAAGCTATGTGCTTTATCACTGAGCCGCAGTACCTCTCTTTGGGCCTGCCTGAAATAGCTCTATGGATCCCAGCCAAACAACACCATCTTTCCCCATAGCTTTGGAACATTTCATTTGAGTTTTGTTCAGTCTCAGCAAAGTTTTGGGTTACTGATTGACACGGAGAATGATTATGCCAGGCAGGGTTTGAACAAGATGTCCGTTTGGTTCATTTTGCCTACCCGCCTTTCAGTCTGTTCCGGTATTGATCTGGGAACTGTGCTTCTATCACCCGCAACCAACAGTATTTGCAATCAACGTATAAAAACGGAGAGTCATCTGGAGAAATATGTGATTACGTTCATCCTGGGCAGACTCACTCCAAGACTGAAGTTGGACTCCAGAACCCAGATGACAGGAATTCTTTATTTGAAAATCAAGTCTGCTTATTACAGATTTAGGATATTTTTAATTCCATATTTATTCACTGAAAAGATTTATAATATTCTAGAAAAGAAGAAGAAGAAGAAGAAGGAAGAAGAAGAAGAAGAAGAAGAAGAAGGAAGAAGAAGAAGAAGAAGAGGAGGAGGAGGAGGAGGAGGAGGAGGAGGAGGAGGAGGACTTGGTTTTTGTATACTGACTTTCTCTACCACTTAAGGAAGACTCAGACCTGCTTACTATCACCTTCCCTTCCCCTCCCCACAACAAACACCCTGTGAGATAGGTGGGGCTGAGAGAACTCTAAGAGAGCTGTGAGAACTCTAAGAGAACTCTAAGAGAGCCCAAGGGCACCCAGCTGGCTTCATGCGGAGGAGTGGGAAACCAACCCGGTTCACCAGATTAGCCTCCGCTGCTCATGTGGAGGAGTGGGGAATCAAACCCGGTTCTCCATTTAAGAATTCACCGCTCCAAACCACTGCTCTTTACCACCACGTCACACTGGCTGGATCACAGCAGAGGCCGATCCAATCCAGCATTCTGTTTTCCACAACCAGAGTAAGCCGCTCTCAACCCAACTTGGAAGTTGGAAGAGGGTGGCATAAAAGTTGAACATATAATAAATAATAATAACAGATGCCTCCAGGAAGCTCCAAAGCCAGGCATGAGAGCAACAGCTTTGGGGATGCCGTTCTCTCACTCCAAGTGGTGTTGGTGGCGGGGGGGAGGAGAGAAATGGCAGCGGCACAGGTGTGATGATGTCACCTCCAGGGCAAACCCGAAAGGGATGACAGGTAGCTCTAGGGATCACCACAACTCTATGGCACTGCTGCCCCCTCCTCCATGTCCCCACCCCCAACACCCCTACGGTTGCCAGGATCAGCCTGGGAAAGCTGGCTTTCCTCCTTTATTTCATATTTAGCGATACAGGGCAGGGACCCCGCAATGACATAGGGGGGGAGGAAAACCACCCCCATGTCTGGTTCTATTCCCCACCCCACACAGTTTTGGCTCAGCTTCCTTTCCTTCCCTCTCAGTGGCTTAGGATTGCCAGCCTGCAGGTGGTGGCTGGAGATCTCCCGCAATTACTACTGCTCCCCAGGTGACAGAGATCAGTTCCTTTGGAGAAAATGGCCGCTTTGGAAGGTCTCTATGTCATTTTACCCCACTGAAGTCCCTGCCCCCCAAAAAACTCTGCCCTGCCCTGCCCAGGCTCCACCCCTAAAATCTCCAGGTGTTTCCCAACTCAGAGCTGGCAATCCTACAAGTGGTTCCTTGACCCCACTGGCTCTGATTCCCTCCCCTCTCACCTCTTGAACATATGAACACATGAAGCTGCCTTCTACTGAATCAGACCCTTGGTCCATCAAAGTCAGTATTGTCTACTCAGACCGGCAGCGGCTCTCCAGGGTATCAGGCTGAGGTCTTTCACATCACCTACTTGCCGGGTCCCTTTAACTGGAGATGCCGGGGACTGAACCTGGGAAGTTCTGCACGCCAAGCAGATACTCTACCACTGAGCCACAGCCCTCTTCCAGGCAACATGCTAAAAACACCACAACTCACACAAATGCATAGAAGATGTAATGAGACGATGATGAATTAAATACAAAGTCAATCAGCCCATTTGTAGTCTGGTGAGAAACTGGGCTTTTTCTATGGCCTATTTTGGAACAGTCTCCTTGTGGCTATTTTTGAGCCACCGCTGGGTATACGGCATCCAAATGTTATCTGTGGCCAACCAGTGAACATCCTAGATTATTGGAGTTTGAAGACTGGATTCCCACAGCCAAGCAACAAAAACCACGCTGAAGAATAGATATTCTCTTTGGATGAAAATCAGTTATGAATTGGCATTGTATGCCATTGTGGTGATATGAGAGGTGATATGATAACCATCTTCAAGTACTTGAAGGGCTGTCATTTATAGGATGGTGCTGAGTTGTTTTCTGTTGCCCCAGATGGTCGGACCAGAACCAACAGGTTGAAATTAGGTCAAAAGAGTTTCCGTCTAGACATTAGGAATAATTTTCTAACAGTTAGAGCAGTTCCTCAGTGGAACAGGCTTCCTCGGGAGGTGGTAAGCTCTCCTTCCCTGGAGGTTTTTAAGCAGAGGCTAGATGGCCATCTGCCAGCAATGCTGATTCTATGACTTTAAGCAGATGATAAGAGGGAGGACATCTTGGCCATCTCCTGGGCATGGAGTAGGGGGTCACTGGAGGTGTGGGGGGGAGGTAGTTTGGAATTTCCTGCATTGTGCAAGGGTTGGACTAGATGACCCTGGTGGTACCTTCCAACTCTGATTCTATGGCGTAGTGGTTCAGGTGTCAGACCAGGATCTGGGGAACCAGGTTCGAATCCCCATTCTGCCATGGAAACGTGCTGGGCGACCTTGGGCCAGTCACACACTCTCAGCCCTGACCCTGGCTAGTATTCAGATGGGAGACCTCCAAGGAATACCAGGGGCGTGACGCGGAGGCAGGCAATGGCAACCCACCTCCCAACGGCTCTTGCCTTGAAAACCCTACAGGATCACCATAACTCAGCTGTGGCATGATGGCAAAGGGTAAAAAAATACAAAGCAGCCTAAATAATGCAGAGTATAATGGAGAGTGATCTGAATTTGCTCGCTTTATCCAGACTGCAGATCACAGCTGTTCTTGAGTGCACGAAGTGCTCATAGCAACCTGCATCGCCCTAAACTGGGACTGCAGTTGTTGGCTTTCTATTTCCAAGTCACAGTCCAACAGGAAAGCTGGATCATAGAAAGTAGCCGTCGCAATCCAGTTGGCAACCATCTTGGCCTCTTGAGGGAGCCCCACCTCCCGCTCTGAATTCCTGTGTGCTCGCCTAAGCAACAGATATAATAAAGCGATACCTTCTTAAAGTCGCTGGGTCCCGGCTCGCGGAAGATGGCCCTGCTGCAACAACCCCCTTAAGATCCAAGAGTCCTACTAAGTTGCTCTCTGAGTTCTCCCTCTTCTCTTTCCATTTTTCACGACGCTGGAAAAAAGGAATTGATGTTAGCGCTCACCCTCGCACTGAGCGGATCGCCCTAGACGAGCCCTTGCACGTGGAAGTTGCTACTCGGATAGCGTGTCCTCTGGTGTCCCTACTAAAGGCTTACCCACCCGGGCTGTATAATCTCAGGGCTGGCCCAAGACATTTTACCCACACTGTTCCAAAAGGGACACAGCCAGATCTGCAATATCGCAATAATTTGGGTCGCTATGTTACAGTACCACAACCCAATAGTGGTTTTTGGCACTCCAGTATCCTGGAGCACACCTCCCGGATAGCGCACCAGTTGACTGGAGCGTTGAAAAACATTGTGGTGCTGAAAAAACGCTGGCGGGGTCAACCTATCCCTGTATAATCATGAAAGTCTGGTATTGTAGGTTTTAATGGGGTTGGAAGGAGAGACTTACCAGGCAATCTGATTAAATAGATGGAAGCTTGTCCGTCATGGCTGCTCATTAGCTGAAAAAGACCAGAAGATGGAACAGCCCAATGCCTGTAGGGATTATATGCAGTAAATGTCGTTGGAAGAGTTTCAGAGCTGTGGCTGGCATTTTCCCCCCTCTGGAGGTATTGTGGAATTGGAATTAAATTTGAAAAGATGTCACTGACGGGATGAAGGACACGTTTCTAACAGCGGATCCGTTCGTTCCTATTTTCAAAGTCCCTGTTTTCCTGCTCTCTGCCCTGGCTTTTCTGGTATGTACTGTGTTGGTATCAAATGCGGGGATTGTTTGGTATTTGTACTTTTGGCCTGGCCCTCAGATATTGTCTGTCTTACATTGTTATGCGATTTCACAACTTTCCGGGTACGTATGGGATTTTTGCCATTCTGAAAATGTTCGTATTTCAGATGTGAGATGCTGGTAGATAAGAAAGCAGGGTGGGGAAACGTGCTCTCTTGTTGGCAGGCAGATGTGCGTTTTGAAGTTTCTATTTCAAAAGGTTCTTTGAGTGATGCGTACCGAGGGCTGACGCCCAAGGGGTATGACCTGAAAAAAACAAACACCCGTTCAACAGCCTTATGGATCATAAGGACCCCGACGTAACTCATCCCTTACTGGTGCTCACAGTCATGGAATGTGATTGTCAGGTCTGGGACCAAAGCCCCGAGCTTAGGTTTATTTTGACATCGTGGAGATTCAGAAGTCTTCATCCTGGGGTATCCTCCTCCACCAACCAAGAATTCCATGACATTTTGTCTGGGACCATTCATAGATCATTTTGATTGTCTGCATCCGTCTACTACAGACAGCAAGCCTATGGCATCTCACAAACATGTTTAAAAAGCACACTGCCAATCATAGCCAGCACCACTATTAATTTTTTTCTACAATATAAGAACGTAAGAACATAAGAAAAGCCCTGCTGGATCAAACCAAGGTTCATCAAGTCCAGCAGTCTGTTCACACAGTGGCAACCAGGTGCCAGATTGCACTGTTATGATTATTATCTACTGTTCAGCATATTTATATTTATAGTTGACTATGATACTATCCCTGACCTGGATGGCCCAGGATAGCCTGATCTCGTCAGATCTCAGAAGCTAAGCAGGGTCGGCCCTGGTTAGTATTTGGATGGGAGACCGCCAAGGAACACCAGGGTTGCTGTGCAGAGGAAGGCGCTGGCAAACCACCTCTGTTAGTCTCTTGCCATGAAAACCCCAAAAGGGGTCGCCATAAGTCGGCTGCGACTTGACGGCACTTTACACACACACGCACGTTACTATATTGTTCTATATGCATTTACATGGTTATCGTGCTTACTGGTTAATAGAGCCAATTGTTTTTACTTGGGTCCTCTGTGGTTGTTTTGACACCGCCATCTTATGGAGTCAGTCCAAGCCCTGCATGATTATTTGCCCCAGGACATAAGGGCCTGATCTGGCTAGAACAGGGGTGTCAAACATACGGCCCACGGGCCTAATCGGGCCCCCAGACGGCTTTTCTCCGGCCCGTGAGCCAAGGCAGACAGTCCCCATTCCCCACTCCCTTTATGGGTTTCCTAGGGCCACAGCGGCCCTACTCGTCCAGCCAGCGACCTCCTGCCATCCTTTCCAAGTGCAGCAAGGCCTGAGCAGCCCCACTCGCCTTCCCACCCACCCTGCCCCGCCTTTCCTGGGCGCAGCGAAGCCCAACTGGCCCCACGTACCCACCCACCCACCTCACCCCGCCTTTCCCAGGTGCAGGGAAGCCCGAGCAGGATCACACACCTACTCCCTCACCCTGCCCCATCTTTCCCGGGCACAGCGAGAGATCTCCTGCCACCACCTGGAGGTTGGTAACCCTACATAGCTAGTGTAGTCATGGTTTTGTGCTATGTCTGAATTGAGCCTGTCTTGATGACTTAGAGCTGCTAAGTTTCTTTTTTCACTCCAGGATGGACCTGTTTGTCCCTGGTTTCTTTCCCTTTGGCTTTAGGGATGCCAATCTCCAGCTGGAAATCTGCTATTTCGACTGATCTCCAGCCGACAGAGATCATTTCACCTGGAGAAAATGACCACTTTAGCAATTGGACTCTGTGGCATTGAAGACCCTCCCCTCCCCAGACCCCGCCCTTCTCAGGTTCCACCTCCAAAATCTCCAGGTATTTCCCAACCCGGAGCTGGCAACCCTATTTGGCTCCCATCTTCTCTTGCTCATTTCAGGCTAACTTTCCTAGACATCAACATTATGAGGCCTACACAACCACAGATGCCATCTAGCCCTTAAAAACCAAGAGGAAAACCACACTCATCCTCAATAACGCCTCTGGAAAGTTTTTTAAAAATTTCTTTAATAAGACACAACATTATTCTTCCCAAATAAGACACCGTGAAGATCTGCTCTGCGGCGCTTTTTATTTAACCAGTCACGCTGTACGTTTCATTAGAGGACAAGGAAAAATCGGGAGTTACATTATGCATGCTTTTGTATTTATAATGGGTAAACATCAATAAAAGAAAAATTGCAAATCAGACCCCCAAGAGACGCAACTGCCCCTTTCCAGATGGGCCCGGGAACACTGCTGAACGCGAGGAATAACTTATGAGAATTCTGCCTATTATCGTACCCAAAGCTGAATAAGATAATTGAGTGAAAGTCATACCTTCCATTTGGGTGGGATTTTATCCTGGCTGTATAATTCCAACAATTATCTCCAGAAGATGCTCCCGCCCCCAATTTAGCTGTGAAAGTGAGGAAGGGCCAGGGAGCAAAAAAAATGCATACATAATTGGGAAGTTTTACGCGGTGGCAGGAACCAACAATTTATGGAGCCGTGCCGTTCCGACTTGGCAACGCAACAATTAGAGAGCGACGGCTGCGTGTGTGCGAGCATAACTAAGCCATTCGGCTCAGGTGCCCTTATGGTTCGTATCCCATAACTCCTTACAATGCACTCCTCGAAGGCGTTCTCGGAAGAAAAAGGCACAGCTCACCTGCAATGTCTTTCCATGGGTTGGCATTGTGTCATTTTGTGAGGGAAATAGTTTACACAGCCTCCTGCAGCTGTGTTGTTCTATGGGCGCCATGACACAAAGGAGACAATGGTCAATGCAAAAGAGCCCAGCGTCACTCTGCAGGGTAGCCATATTAATCCAAGCCAAGTACCACAGTAGACTATGACAGTTAAATAGGGTTGACAACCTCTAGGTAGTAGATGGAGATCTCCTGCTATTACAAGTGATCTCCAACCGATAGAGATCAGTTCACTTGGAGAAAATGGCCGCTTTGGCAATTGGACTCTATGGCATTGAAGTCCCTCCCCGCCCCAAACCCGGCCCTCCCCAGGATCCGCCCCAAAAACCTCCCATCAGTGGTGAACAGGGACCTGGCAACCCTACAGTTAAAACATGCTTCAATGCTCGAGAAGTGACACCCAATGTCAACCTTGCATGCCAACAGTTTCCCGTCTTTCTGCTTTCCGAGTCCCTTCCACGTAGATGCATTTGCCAGGGAATGCAAACACTGAACAGAGGATTCTGGGAAGCCATCTAGGCAGGTGCAGATAAGGCCAATGGGAAGGCTCCTGGTGGGCTGATGGTAGGGTTGCTAGCTCCGGGTTGGGAAATACCTGGAGATTTTTGCAGCTGAACTTCAGGCGACAGAAATCAGTTCCCCTGGAGAAAATGGCCACATTGGCAATTGAGCTTTATGGCATTGAAGTCCCTCCCCTCTCCAAACCCCGCCCTCCTCAGGCTCCACCCCCAAAATCTACAGGTATTTCCCAACCCGGAGCTGGCAACCCTAGTTGGAGAGCCAGCATGGTGTAGTGATTACAGTTTCAGATAGGGCTGCTAACTTCCAGGTGGTACAAAGTAAAGACCAGCACACAGCTCAATGCAAAAAATATTCAAGTAATGTAATCAATATATAACAACAGAAGGGAAGAAACAACAAGCAAGTGTAATGACAATACATACAACAAAGAGTAGGATGACAATAAGTGGAAATAACAAGAGAATCAAAAAAATAAAGTTCCAACAAACTTTGTACAATGTATAAAAAGACTTCCACTGGGTTGCACGCGGGAGGGGAGAAAAGTCGGAACCCCAGTGTCCACGCGTATATAATATGGTGGTAATTTTAGGCTGTAAGCAGGGGAGATGATTTTGTTGGATCAACTTCCAGGTGCTGGCTGGAGATCTCTTGGGATTACAATTGATCTCCAGGCGACAGAGATCAGTTCCCCTGGAGATAACTGCTGCTTTGGAAGACGGACTCTATGGCATTATACCCCACTGAAGTCTCTCCTCTCCCCAAACCCCACCCTCCTCAGATCCACCCCCACAATTTCCAGGAATTTCCCAACCCTAGTGTCAGACTAGGATGAGGGAGACCCACATTTGAGTCACCATTGTTACATGGACAATCACTTGGTTGATCTCTTGCGTCTGTCAATCTCTTTCAGCCTAACCTCAGCATAGTGTGATGCCACAGACTAGAGTCCACCTTCCAAAGCAGCCATATTCCCCAGGGGAACTGATCTCTGTTGCCTGGAGATCAGTTCTAATTCCAGATCGCCAGGCCCCACCTGGAGTATGGCAACTCTGCTTTCTGGGCTTTAAATGGCCTTTAAAGGCTTTTAAAAGGCTTTTTTATGGCTTCCAGTATATTTACTGATCTTTAAGTGGTGACAGTAGTGATTGATTTTAATAAGAGTTTTCATGCTGTCCCTTAATTTGGAAGTTTCTATTGATTTTATTCTGGTGGCTTTATGGATTGGTTTGATATTTTTTGCTGTCTCTGATTGTTTCTATTGATTGTTACCATAAAGTAAAAAGGTAAAGGTCCCCAGTGCAAGCACCGGGTCATTCCTGACCCATGGGGTGACGTCACATCCCGACATTTACTAGGCAGACTTTGTTTACGGGGTGGTTTGCCAGTGCCTTCCCCAGTCATCCTCCCTTGACCCCCAGCAAGCTGGGTACTCATATTGTTACCATAGAGGGTTTTTTAAAAAAATTATCATAACCCACTTTTACTATAAACGTATTGTGTGTGTAAATGAATAAAAGCACTGGCTATCCTGATGTAGGTGTAAAAATACATAGGGTTGGCATCCTTCAGGTGGTGGCTGGAGATCTCCTGGGATCACAACTGATCTCCAATCAACAGAGATCAGTTCACATGGAGAACATGGCTGCTTTGGAAGGTGGACTCTATGGGATTATACCCCACTGAAGTCCCTCTCCTCCCCAAACCCTACCTTCCTCAGGCTCCAACCCCCAAAATCTCCAGGTATTTCCCAACCCAGAGTTGGCAACCCTAGAAAATGCCAATACATTGACACTGGCCTCTGTTTACAGCTAGTAACTCCCCCCACTGGCCGGCTGAATGGGGCGGGGGGGGAGGGAGCTCGGAGCGGGGAATCTCCCAGCCCTGGCGGGGGAATAGCAACCCTACATACATGGCATCAGGACAGAGTAAGATGCTTTACAAACAATGCAGGGAAGGAAATGAACACAGGGTTGTCCATTGCTGCAGAAGATGTGTTTCTTATAATGTGTAGCTTGTTCCACCCGAGACGTGATTTGTGACCCAGAAACCACCTTCTACTTCCTTCTCTGTCTCTCAGGGGGTCCGACCACATTTCATCATCTGTTATTTCAAAAGTCGAGTCTCTGCTTTTCACAGTGTAATAACAGCTGCATCTCAAGGCCAGATCTCAAGAAGGGGAAGCGTGCAATCAGCCGCTCCTTTCCCGCGGCATCCTTGGCAACAAGGTTGAGACGATTTTTTCTGAATGGCGAGCACGGATGAGACGAAGACACTGGATCAGACTCCTATACAATTCATCCACTTGCACTGGGCAAGGACTCTGTAAACAATCCGTCCCATTTCCTTTAAGCGCCACTTAAAGGAATGCGTCAAGAACTCCAACGATTGCTAATGAGTTAGAACAATCTACCTGAGTCAATGTGGTGTAGTGGTTGAGAGCGGTGGACTCTAATCTGGAGAGCCGAGTTTGATTCCCCACTCCTCCACATGAGCGGCGGACTCTGATCTGGAGAAATGGGTTGGTTTCCCCACTCCTTCCCTGGAGGCTTTTAAGAAGAGGCTAGATGGCCATCTATCAGCAATGCTGATTCTACGACCTTAAGCAGATGATGAGAGGGAGGGCATCTTGGCCATCTTCTGGGCATGGAGTAGGGGCCACTGGGGGTGTGGGGGGGGAGGTAGTTGTGAATGTCCTGCATTGTGCAGGGGGTTAGACTAGATTACCCTGGTGGTCCCTTCCAACTCTATGATTCTATGATTCTAAGTGCTACCACACCAAGAACTAACAGCACACATGTGTATCATGGAGATAACAGATCATATTCAGTTCTGAATTTCCTGCATTGTGAAGGGGGTTTGACTAGATGACCATGGTGGTCCCTTCCAACTCTATGATTCTATGATTCTATCCTGGACTAGGGTTGCCAGCTCCGGGTGGGGAAATACCTGGAGGTTTTGGAGGTGGAACCTGAGAAGGGTGGGGTTTGGGAAGAGACTTCTATGGGATATAATGCCATAGAGTCCACCTTCCAATACAAACATTTTCTCCAGGTGAACCGATCTCTGGCACCTGGAGGTCAGCTGTAATCCTAGGAGATCTCCAGCCACCACCTGGACATTGGCAACCCTGTCCTGGACCAGATAGACTTGTTGTCTGACTCAATACGAGGCGGTCTCATATGTACTTTGCTGCTTCTTTTGTGTGTTTATAAACATACATAATCTGAAAAGTATTTACACATTGTGTGAGACTTAGGGAAGGGAGCTGGGTGTACAGAAAGGGAATTTCTCTCTGAAATAATATTACAGCTGGGAAATGTCTGGGAAATAATGAGGCCTTTTGGTTTTTAAACATTCTTAATGTAAATAAGGAGCAAGACAAAAGGAGAATCATTTCTAAGTCGTTTATACAGATGGCACGGGAAAGGGCTGTTTTCTTTTCTCTCTTTTTAAAAAGCATTTTCTCCTCTTTGCCAAGCAAAACTGCTAATGCCAGTTAAGTGGTGCCACCTGGTGACACAAACTGGGCATGTTATTTAATTTGCTGCAAAAAAGAATGAAAATAGACGTTAGAGCAAATCCAGTCTTGCCTTTAAAATTTTTCTTTAAACATTTTAACTACCGCTGTTTAGTATTTAAAAGGGAGAGTCTGACAGTTTAGGGGTTTTTTTAAAATGTATTACTGAGAACCGGGATGGTGTTGTGGTTAGCGTGTTGGACTCAGCCTGGCAAGATCTGGGTTCAAATTGCTACTCAGCCATGAAATTAAAGACCTTGGACCAGTCTTTCTCATCCTAATCTACCATGCAGGGTTGTCGTGAGGATAAAACTGGGGGAGAGGGACTCGTATAAACCATGGAGGAGGAAGGAAGGATAACTATGATGCAGACTATGGCTGGAACTCCATGTTGTGAATTTAGAAAGGGGTTTCCATATATGTATCTTCCGCAGGATACTTAACCGTACCTTCACTCACTACTTTCCTGAGATGGGTTTCCTTACCATTCACCCTCTCTCTCTCAGCCTAGCCTACCTCACAGGATAAAAAGGGAAAAGGAGAGAATGTTGTTAGCCACTTTGGGTCCCTGCTGAGAAAAGCAGGGTATAAATGAAGTAAAGAAAGTGAGACTGAGGGGGAAAGCTGGCTGGATCCAAGTCCATATCCTTTGGGCTGTTTAGGAAGCCAGTCATCTCTGTTGTCCTGCCAAGCAGTGAGGGGACTCGTAACTTTTCTTCCCCCACCCCGATTCCTAATCTGGAGCAGAACTGCATTTAAGATCTCCGTGCCACTTGGAAGGACCATACAAATAACCCTAGAATCATAGAGTTGGAAGGTACCCCCAGGGTCATCTAGTCCAACCCCCTGACCAATGCAGGAAATTCACAACTACTTCCCCCCCACACACCCAGTGACCCCTACTCCATGTCCAGAAGATGGCCGGTGTGCTTCTCCCTCTCATGATCTGCCTAAGGTCATAGAATCAGCATTGCTGACAGATGGCCATCTAGCCTCTGCTTAGAGACCTCCAGGGAAGGAAAGTTTACCACCTCCCGAGGAAGGCTGTTCCACTGAGGAACCGCTCTGTTGGAAAATTCTTCCTAATGTCTAGATGGAAACTCTTTTGATTTGATTTGTTGGTTCTGGTCCGACCTTCTGGAGCAACAGAAAACAACTCGGCACCCTCCTCTATATGACCGCCCTTCAAGTACTTGAAGATGGTTATCCTATTACCTCTCAGTCTTCTCCTCTTCAGGCTAAACATACCCAGCTGTTTCCTGGTGGTTATTCACACACCCTGGTGAGCGACCAATACTCACCCGGAGTCTTTACTGATACCCCAGGACACGGATCAATAACCCAGTCAAGGATTCAAGTTTAAATGATTCGGGAGAAAACAGTTTCAGTCTTCTGGTCGGGGGCCTTTCTGGGTTCTTTCCCCCCCACCACCACCCCTTCTTTCCCAAGCGCATCTTTGCTGATGAGATTCCATTTGACAGGTGGGGAAAATGAGTCTTTAATGCGCCGAAAGCATCTCTCTCTTAACTAAAGTGACGGATGCTCACTAGATTGTTGAGCCGGATATAATGTAATCAGGAGAACAGTTTAGTTGGGACACAGAATAGAGGAGGAGGAGGAGGAGAGAAGAAATTTGAGTCAAGTGGAGTTTCTCAGATGGCACGCTGAGTTGTTTCCTTTGGCCAGCAAAGTGTGTCAGCTGGGGAAGATTTCTCTGACTGGCATGCGCACTAATGAAGCACCATACAAGCAAAGAAGCAGGAGGGAAGCGCCATCTTTCACGCAGGGGGAAATGCTCCTGGGTTTTTTTCATATCCCACCCCCATCATGCCCAAAGTAGATTATGGATGGTGTCCATTTCGGAGCAAGGAGACCCGTGTTCCAATCTCTACTCAGGGCTCACCTGAACATGACAGAGTCTTCCACTTTTAAAAAAGTGTGATTTTTTTCATTTGCAGATGGAGACACTGGGGACATTTCCCCGCAGTCACCCCCGTTGATTGATCCGATGCTTCATTTTGATTGTGCATGTTAAAATGACTAAACTGAGGCTGTCATATTTTGGTCACGTCATGAGACGACAAGAGTCACTGGAAAAGACAGTCATGCTAGGAAAAGTTGAGGGCAGCAGGAAAAGAGGAAGACCCAACAAGAGAGGGATGGACTCAATAAAGGATTGACTCAATAAAGGAAGCCACGGCCTTCAATTTGCAGGATCTGAGCAGGGCTGTCAAAGATAGGACATTTTGGAGGACTTTCATTCATAGGGTCGCCATGAGTCGGAAGCGACTTGACGGCACTTAACACACACACACACACACATGCCTTTCCCGACCATCAGAGGTCGCCTCGCTCTCCCTGCGCATTTCCGCGCGTTTTGCCCGTGTTTTCCAAATTCTCGCTAAAACAGAATCTGGAAAACACGGGCAAAACACTATATGTTCTCCCAGCAGGAGTAAAAGCAGCACAGACTGTTTTCAAAGAGAAAACAGCCAGGGAGAAAAAAGTTCACTTGTGTACGTGTGCTAAGTGCCATCAAGTCACTTCCAAGTTATGGCGACCCTATGAATTAACGTCCTCCCAAACAGCCTTGCTCAGATCTTGCAAACTGAGAGCCCTGGCTTCCTTCATTGAGTCAATCCGTCTCCTGCTGGGTTTCCTCTTTTCTTGCTGCCGCCGACTTTTCCTAGCAGTATTCGCAACACAAAAAAAGTCATTTCAACTAAAAAAAAAGAAGAAAGCATTTTGGGTAGTTGAGCCCTCAGCCCTAAAGCCCCACGCGCCTCTCTCTCAGCCCACCCTAAATCAGAGGGCTGTTGCCGCTCTGAATACAGCAGCCTGAAATAAGGCTATAAACACAATAAATAATCACGATTGGATCCCTTGTGAGTTCACATGTGGAGATCTCATCTAGTTCTCTGTGTTCCACCAAAAATGGACAGACGGGTTTCAAGGTATAAAAATATGGTTGCACTTCAAAAACATACCTAAGAATGCTGCAGATCACGTTACTGTTAAAGGCACAAGAACAGGCCAAGCCTTGGGGTCAGGGTTGCTGTTATGTACGTACAGCGGACTTAACAGTTGCCAACCTCCAGGTACTAGCTGGAGATCTCCTGCTATTACAACTGACCTCCAGCCGATAGAGATCAGTTCACCTGGAGAAAATGGCCGCTTTGGCCATTGGACTCTATGGCAATGAAGTCCCTCCCCTCCCCAAACCCTCCCCTCCTCAGGCTCCGTCCCCAAAACCTCCCAACGGTGGTGAAGAGGGATCTGGCAACCCTACTTGGGGGGGGGGGGGCGGTCAGTTGGCAACTCTAGAGGCCTGCTTCTAAAAATCACTGGCCTTTATGTATTACTAACTCTGTGACGACAAAATAAGTACCAAGCTTACATCAAGGATTCTCATCGCACTGCTAATCAAAAGGTACGCTCAAAATATGAAGAGGAGCTCCAGTTGGTAACGCCTCCCTTTCAAATGGCCGAGAAAGAACCAAACTCCATGTGCTCTCAGAATGAATGACCAAAGCAGAAAAGGCAGACCGATCTAACAGCAGCGTGAGATGCGATGTTCGCCCTGCACAAATGCGCCGCGTCGGCCGCACTCTCTCGCGAAAGCATACAGCTAATTGCAGAAAACGCTCTCTCCTGCTAAGTAGGGCACCTACATCTCTGCAGTTTCTTGTCCTTCTGGATTAGTGCCACTGGTCACGCGGGATATTAAAATATTGCTAACGCTCAGCAAGAGCCTCTTGTCTTTCTTCTCCCTCCACCCACACATATTTTTTGGGCACTTTCCTAATAACAACAACAACAACAACAATAATAATATTTTATTTATATCCCACCCTCCCCTGGCAAAACCAGGCTCAAGGCGGCTGATTAAAATACATCCAATAAAATACATAACGCATATAGGGTTGCCAACCTCCAGGTAATAGCTGGAGATCTCCTGCCGATAGAGATCAGTTCACCTGGAGAAAATGGCCGCTTTGGACATTGGACTCTATGGCACTGAGGTCCCTTCCCAAACCCCGCTCTCCTCAGGCTCCCCCCCCCAAAACCTCCTGCCGGTGGTGAAGAGGGACCTGGCAACCCTAAATACACATGATTAAAAATACAGTTATTTATCAAAGACTGCTAAAGAAAAATACTGTAAGAGCGCTATTGTTTTAAATATGTTTATATTTTAACTACAAAAATAATATCATTAATTGGCTTTGCCTGTGTCTTCTATAAAGTTTGTATCTTCGGTACCTGGCATTAAATTTTATGGTACACATGGCCCGGCCAAGTGACATTTATGTCATATAGGGTTGCCAACCTCCAGGTACTAGTTAGAGATCTCTCACTCTTACAACGGACCTCCAGCCAATAGAGATCAGTTCCCCTGGAGAAAATGGCCGCTTTGGACATTGGACTCTATGGCACTGAGGTCCCTCCCCTCCTCAAACCACGCCCTCCTCAGGCTCTGCCCCAAAAACCTCCCGCCGATGACAAAGAGGGACCTGGCAACCCGAATGCCATATCTGGCCCTCGCAACAAATGACTTCAGCACTCCTGGTCTGGAGCCAATGAGTTATCCAAGATCACCTTAGCTGCTTATGCTTCCAGGCTGAAGTGCCCTGCACACATTCATACAAAGATGGTGGAGGCGAGTCTGGCCGGTCTCTCCGCAATACCCAGGGCTGATAATCCGGATCGCGCTGAAAGCACGATCGCCGGTAACCTGGCCCTCAATACGAGGGGGGAGAGTCCCAGGGGTCTCTCTCCCAGCCCCGATAGAAATCGGGGTCCCAGCAAGGGGGGCAACAAACGGGAGCGCTCGTGAACGCTCCCTTCGGCTCGCCAAGCCCCTTTAACGCGAACTCTTGCATTTGCTCCTCCCCCGCACTGAAGCATTTACTGAAGGAACCATGAAAAATCACAGCCGCGGCTTCGCTATGCAAACGACCATTGCTAATGGCTATGCAAACGAAGGAGCAGGCGAGTGGGAGGCGGAATTTGTTTGACTTTCTCCTCTTGCATCGGGACCGTGAATAGTCATTTTAAAGGGCGGATTTGAAAAAGCAGCTTTGAGCGAGCATCAAAATGGCCCTGGAGTTGGTCCGCTACGGCTCTCTCAATCGCTTTGCCCCGAAAGGCCAAGTTAGTAGCTAAGAATAAATCTTTTCTAGGCTGCCTGCTTGCACATACCTAAGCAAATCATTCGCGGAACATCAGTGGTCGAATTATGGGAGGCGGGGATTCTTGTCCACTTAAAAAAAAAGGCACCCCTGGTTGCTCACCTGAGCCCAATTCCATACCACAGTTACCTGCGCAACTGTCTTACGGAAACTTCAGTAAGTTTGAGCGGTGCTTATATCTGAGAATGTTTCCCAGCCATTGCTGCCACAAGATGTCACTCTAAACCATCAACAGTCACTAGGAAGTCATTGTGATCCAACATAGGAGACTGAAATTGGTTCCCAGTTCGTTCCCTGGTCCCAGTTCCTTAGTCACATTTCCTAGTTCCTGAATGATACTGAGGACAATTTAAAAGCTCTGCACCCCAAAAGAAGGATTGGACCACCCCATATCATACACCCCCACATTCAGGGGACTTTTCCCTCCGAGAGGAGCGCATGCTGGGTCCTGCTCCAAAGTCCGGTTCTTATGCCAGCTGCTACCAAGTGGGGTGCCCCCAGGACAAATGCACATACTGGCCTGGGGCCCAGCAGCAAAGAAGTCCGTGGTACCCAAACAGGTGTTTGGACCGGGCACCGCTGTATGTCTTCTTGCAGGGGGCAGTCTTTGGAATGTGAGGATGCGTAATGTGGGGTGGTCCAAAGATTGTTTTGGGGTGCAGCTGGGCCTCGGTGTCTGTATGTGCATTTGTCCTGGGGGAAACCCACTTTGGAGCAGCTGGCACAAGAACCGGACTTTGCACCAGGACCCAGCATGCACTCTCTCGGAGGGAAAAGTCCCCTGAATGTGGGGGTGTATGATATGGGGTGGCCCAATCCTTCTTCTTCTTCTTCTTTTTAAGGTTTATTTTTTATAATTAAAGGGATACAAAAAGGAAAAAAGGGAAGGGTAAACCGTTTGGTATACAAAAACAATATGACAATTTCAGTTGAGAAATATACTTAGTCGAGTACAGTGACATATAACAAGCCTAAGTACTGATGGCCCAATCCTTCTTTTGGGGTGCAGAGCTTTTAAATTGTCCTCAGTATCATTCAGGAACTAGGAAATGTGAATAAGGAACTGGGAATAGGGAACGAACTGGGAACCAGCCTCAGCCTCCTTCCAGCATGTGAGTTAGAGATGATATCAAGAAAGCCACAGGTGATAATAAAAGGCAGTGATGCGGCAGAGAGGGTTGCCAGCCTCCAGGTGGGGCCTAGAGATCTCCTGGAATTACAACCATTCTCCAAACAACAAAAATCAGTTCCCTGGGAGGAAACAGTTCCTTTGGAGGATGGATTCTACGGCATTATACCCCACTGAAGTCTCTCCCCCCCAAACCCCACCCTCCCCAGGTTCCAGACTCCAAATCTCCAGGAATTTCCCAACCTGGAGTTGGCAAACCTAGCTGCAAATTAAAAGCGCTCCAACTATTGCCCAAGAAGGTCGGACCAGACCCAACGGGTTGAAATTAAATCAAAAGAGTTTCCGTCTAGACATTAGGAAGAATTTTCTAACAGTTAGAGCGGTTCCTCAGGGGAACAGGCTTCCTCGGGAGGTGGTAAGCTCTCCTTCCATGGAGGTTTTTAAAAAAGAGGTTAGATGGCCATCTGTCAGCAATGCTGATTCTGTGACCTTAGGCAGATGATGAGAGGGAGGGCATCTTGGCCATCTTCTGGTCACTGGGGGTGTGTGGGGGGAGGTAGTTGTGAATTTCCTGCATTGTGCAGGGGTTTGGACTTGATGACCCTGGTGGTCCCTTCCAACTCTATGATTCTATGATTCTGTAACTACAACCCTACCCCTACAGGGAGTTTATGATAGGCTTACCAGGTGCCCGCGAATGGTGGGCAAACTCCTGGTAATAACTGCCGCAGCCCACCGACGCAAAGCTGGTTGGCGGGAGGACACCGGCCAGCCAAACGGTGGGGCAGTGAGCCGGCTTACAATCACCTTCCCTTCCCCTCCCCACAACAGACACCCTGTGAGGTAGGTGGGGCTGAGGGAGCTCTAACAGAGCTGTGACTAGCCCAAGGCCACCCAGCTGGCTTCGTGTGTAGGAGTGGGGGAAACCAACCCGGTTCACCAGATTAGCCTCCGGCGCTCATGTGGAGGAGTGGGGAATTGAACCCGGTTCTCCAGATCAGAGTCCACTGCTCCAAACCATTGCTCTTAACCACTAAACCACGCTGGCTCCCCAGATTATATACAGATTATAACCTGCACTGATGTAAAAATCCCACCTCCCCTTCAGTTCTGTCGTGTGCATTTTCAATCTGGACATGAGGGTGACTTATATAACATTTGGCGTTGTGCCTGTGTCACGAACGGAGGTTTGGATTCTCCTAAATAGCAGAACAGCCTATTTTCCGGAGGCTTACGTATTAGCACCCATCTCTCAGCTACTGCTGGCCTTGTTTATCACCTGGCTTCGAACTGTGCCATCAGCAACATTTGGAAGGAAGGCAGGATTATCTAAAAATATTACTTGATGATTCCCCCCGCCCCCTCTCACATGGCTGGAGAGAAAGGACTATATTTGGCAGAAAGGAACAATCGGGCTGACCCAGGTTTTGTGCCACGATCAAGACCGTAAATCCACGGCTTCTGCAATCATGTTAGATTAATTAGACCCACCGTTCTGTAGCAAGCAGATCAGAACGGGATCCAGCCAAAGTCAAGCCCTGCAAAAGCCCCCTGACTGCAAGATAGGGTTGCCACCCTCCAGGTACTAGATGGAGATCTGCTATTATAGGGTTGCCAGGTCCCTCTTCGCCCACCACAGGAGGTTTTTGGGGGCAGAGCCTGAGGAGCACGGGGTTTGGGGAGGGACTTCAATGCCGTAATTGCCAAAGTGGCCATTTTCTCCAGGGGAATGATCTCTATCAGCTGGAGATCAGTTGTAATAGCGCACAACTGCGTTCATCATAAGACATGAGGAGCAGCAGCAGATTTGAGTGTGTGTATGAAATAGGTTCTTGCTCTTTTTAATTTAACACATGGTTACTTTTCCTATGTGCATCTCTCTTTCTCTCTTATATTTTTATCTCACCACTCACCCAAGGAGATTAGGGCAGCTTGGGGAGGGGCTGTGGCTCAGTGGTAGAGCATCTCCTTGGCATGCAGAAGGTCCCAGGTACAATCCCCGGCATCTCCAGTTAAGGGGACCAGGCAAGTAGGTGATGGGAAAGAC
Source organism: Euleptes europaea (assembly GCF_029931775.1). Taxonomy (NCBI): domain Eukaryota; kingdom Metazoa; phylum Chordata; class Lepidosauria; order Squamata; family Sphaerodactylidae; genus Euleptes; species Euleptes europaea. The sequence continues at coordinate 9,000,705 of NC_079323.1, forward strand.
CTCTGCCTGTGACCCTGGAGAGCCGCTGCCGGTCTGAACAATACTGACTGATGGACCAAGGGTCTGATTACATATAAGGCAGCTTCATGGGTGTTCATGTGTACACCACTTCTTCTTTCCCCACTTTTAGCCTCACAAAGACCCTGTAAGGTCAATTAAACGGAGAGAATGATGGGCCTAACATAACCTCCTGCATTTCATGACAGAATGCAGATTTGAACCCGGGTCTCTCCAGTCCCAGTCAGACACTCTTAACCACTGCTAAGTAATAAGTTTGCAGATTATGGTTTTATTTCACATTTAAGGGAAGGCAGAGTCCTGGACTGCCCTATTGGGAGGCTCTCAGCAGCTAAATAAGGCCAAATGTCATGGGGCAGGGGTGGGGAACCTTTTTTCTGCCAAGGGCCATTTGGATATTTTTAACATCATTCGCGGGCCATACAAAATTATCAGCTTAAAAATTAGCCTGCTCTATTTGGTCAAACATTTAACCAGGAGGCGCGACCGGAGATGGCTCTGAGGGTCTGCCACATAGAGCGACTCGCTTTTGAGCTCTGCTGTCCCCAGCTGGGCCCAAGAGATTCAGGCAGGGCAGCATCCTTCTGAGCTAGAGATCTGCCAGGACCCATGAAGGGCCAGACCAAGTGATTTCGCGGGCCTTATACGGCCCCCGGGCCTGACGTTCCCCACCCCTGTCATGGGGCAATATGGAAATCGATGGAAGCGCCCTTCCTAAATTGGAGAAAATAGCTGTTCTAATGAGGGCAAGGTGGAGGGAATCTGATAGCAAAACCAATAATGAAATGCGAACCCGGACCAAGATGGGGGAGAGAGCAAGGGGAACATACAGCAGGGTTTGCACTTAGAAACATAGAGCTGGAAGGTACCTCAAGGGTCATCTAGTCCAACCCCCTGCACAACACGGGAAATTCACAGCTACCCCCCCCCACTCCCTCAGTGACCCCTGCTCCATGCCCAGAAGATGGCAAAAAAATCTCCAGGAAGAGGAAGACGACAACGAGGAGGAGTTGGTTCTTATACCCAGGTTTTTCTCTACCTTTAAGGAGTCTCAAAGCAGCTTACAATCTCCTTCCTCTCCCCACAGCAGGCACCTTGTGAGGTCAGTGAGGCTGAGAGAATTCAGAGAGAACTGTGTCTAGCCCAAGGTCACCCAACAGGCTTCATGTGGAGGAGTGGGGAAACAAACCCGGTTCTGCAGATTAGAGTCCACCGCTCTTAACCACTACACCACGCTGGCTCTCCATTTGCACCACTGTCAGTACTCTATTGACCTAAGAAAAATTCTTAATTTCTGTACGGCATAGTGGTTGGAGTGTTGGACTAAGATCAGGGAGACCCAGGTTCAAATTTTAACTATGCCATGGTAGCCTGGCCTACCTCACAGGGTCGTTGTAAGAATAAAATGGGAGAGGGGAGAACAATGTAAACCACTTTGGGTCCCAACTGGGGAGAAAGGTCGGGTATAAATAAAGTAAACAAACAAACATTAAAACAGAAGTCACTATCAACCTCATAATGGGACAGATTTAATATCAGATTTAAAAATCTCGCACAGACAATCGTGCGTAGAACAAAAGATGAGTTTTTTGGGACCCTGGTAACCATCTGGAGTCTGGGCTGTAGGATGCCTACCACAGGGTATTTATTGAATTATCCACTTAACTGCTGAAACAAACAGTATAAACTCATTGAAGTTCTACTTGGAGCCTAAGATCCCTGAAAAAAAAACTGAGCATGGACTACAGGAACTCTACATGGGCCCACACTGTCAACCTGTCACCTGCCATTAACATTATTTTAAAAAGGTAAAGGTACACATGAACACATGAGGCTGCCTTATACTGAATCAGACCCTTGGGCCATCAAAGTCAGTTTTGTCTACTCAGACTGGCAATGGCTCTTCAGAGTCTCAGGCGGGGGTCTTTCCCCTCGCCTACCTGCCTAGTCCCTTTAACTGGAGATGCCAGGGATTGAACCTGGGACCTTCTGCATGCCAAGGAGATGCTCTACCACTGAGCCACGGCCCCTCCCCATTCCTGTGCAAGGTAGGCCCCTGTGCAAGCACCATGTCATTACTTGACCCATGGGGTGATGTCACATCCCGACCTGTGTTTATGGGGTGGTTTGCCATTGCCTTCCCCAGTCATCCACACTTTACCCCCAGCAAGCTGGGTACTCATTCTACCGATCTCAGAAGGATGGAAGGCGGAGTCAACCTCGAGCCAGCTACCTGAAACCGACTTCCATTGGGATCGAACTCAAGTCGTGAGCAGAGCTTGAACTGCAGTACTGCAGCTTACTACTCTGCGCCACGCGGCTCTTGAACATTATTTAATAACACCTATTTAATATGGTCGACCCTGTTATCAAGACACAGCTCAGTTTTGTGACATTAGCACGTTCCGGCGCTCCTTAAAAGTAACAGTGTCTGTAAACTTAAAGGAAACAACATTTGTTTTTAATTATGATATAAATAGATACCGATTTTAGCACACGGAGCTGTACAGGGAATAAAATCATGCAAGCAAGCTGTGCGTTGGAGTCCAGAAGAGGGTTATTATGCTGTAAAAAAATAAGGCATTCAGAAGATGAACGGATCGAAGAGGCGCTGAGGATGCCGTTTGGTCCAGAGCCAGCCACGAGTGTTACGATACACATTCTTCACCTCCAGCTGCTTTCCATGTTTCATGGTGTGCTTTAAGTGCGCTAGGCCCAGAGGCAGAACCAAGAAAAGGCAGGGCTATCAACTCTGGGAAATTCCTGGCGATTTCAGGGTGGAGCCATGGAAGGAAAAGGTTTCGAGATAGGGTTGGCAGGTCCCACCTGGCTACCACAGGGGGACAAGGTTGCCAACTTCCAGATACTAGCTGGAGATGTCCTGCTATTACAACTGAGCTCCAGCCGATAGAGATCAGTTCACCTGGAGAAAATGGCTGCTTTGGCCATTGGACTCTATGGCATTGAAGTCTCTCCACAAACCCTGCCCTCCTCATGCTCCACCCCAAAAATCTCCCACCAGTGGTGAAGAGGGACCCGGCAACCGTAGTGGGGAATGAAGGGATTAGAGTTGCCAGATCCAGGCTGGGAAAATCCTGGAGATTTGGGGATGGAGCCTGGGGAGGACAGGGACCTCAGTGGGGTAAAATGCCACCCTCCAAAGCATCCATTTTCTCCAGAGGAACTGGTCACTGTAGTCTGGACAAGAGCTGCAATTCCAGGGGATCCCCTGGTCCCACCTAGAGGCTGGCATCCTTATTCCAAGAAGAAAGCGGCTTCTGCCATAGAGTCCACCCTCCAAAGCAGCCATTTTCTCCAGGGGAACTGAACTCTGTAGTTTGGAGATCAGTTGTAATTCTGGGAGAACTTCAGCTCCCACTGGAGACCGGCGACCACAAGCAAAGGGAAGGCGGGACGATTCTGCCCCCCCCCCAACTCAAGGAGTGGATGAGATCCCTGCAAGTAGAACGTGTGTATGCTTTTAAAAGAGGCTTAAAAGGACTCTCTGCTGCTCTCCAAGATTTCGATTTCAAGCGTCTGCAAACCTTTGTTAGCACAATCCAGCCTTTGGCAAAAAACCAAGACAACATTCAAGAGGCGCTATTGACTTGTTTCCAGATGACTTTCAGGGTCCCAGAAGAAAGCAGTCTTCGGTGAGTGGGACTTTAGCCGCATCCCTGCTTGAGACTCTCAAAAAAAGATCTGCGTATTTGAGTTAATCCACCGTGTTTCTACACGCAAGAGGACTCGGAAGGGGGGAGACAAAACCAACCCTGAATCCAAGTTAACTTGTTAGGAGAGTTTGGCTTTAGGAATGAATATGGCCGCTCAGATGTTTCAGACAAGATGAAAGCTGCCCTCGAATTTTATGCTCAGCCCTGAAATAGCTTGTCAAATTGGACAAGAAAAACAATGCCGGTATAGGGTTGCCAACTCTGGGTTGGGAAATTCCTAGAGATTTGGAGTTAGCCTCTGGGGAGGGCAGGGTTTGCAGAGAGAGATTATGGCATTACCTTCCAAAGAGGCCATTTTCTCCAGGGGAACTGATCTTGGTCGTCCAGAGATCAGTTGGAATAGCGGGAGATCCCCAGGCCCCACCTGGAGGTTGGCAACCCGAGCATCAAGGCTTATTGGGATCACCAGTTCAAATCTCGTTACCACGTTTGAGCCTTTCGTTGGATAGTCATGCAATCAGGGTTGCCAACCTCCAGGTGGTACCTGGAGATCTCCCACTATTACAATTAATTTCCAGGTGACGATCACCTCCAGGTGCCCTGGAGAAAATGGCTGCTTTGGAGGGTGGACTTTATGGCATTATACCCCACTGAGGCTCTTCCCCTCCCCGAATCTTGCCCTCCCAAGGTTCCATCCCCCAAATCTCCAGATATTTCCCAAGCCAGAGCTGGCTACCCTATAGGGTTGCCAGATCCCTCTTCGCCACCGGCAGGAGGTTTTTTGGGGCGGAGCCTGAGGAGGGCAGGGTTTGGAGAGGGGAGGGACTTCAATGCCATAGAGTCCAATTGCCAACGCGGCCATTTTCTCCAGGGCAACTGATCTCTATCGGCTGGAGATCAGTTGTAATAGCAGGAGATCTCCAGCTAGTACCTGGAGGTTGGCAACCCTACCACCCTACCCTGCAAAAATGGTTGCTGAATCACAAATGTTTTCCATTCAGCTGTAAACAACCAATTAGTCGGGGGAAATGAGAATATTTCGCAGGCACGGTTGCAAACCAGCTGGTGGCCCAACTCCATTTCCATTCATGAAAAAGCATTTCTTTGTCAGTTTATCGGGATGGGTATTTTTAAAGGACAGTAGATGCTCTGCTGTTTTTTTATCTGCTGCCAAGCCTGGACCAGGACAGACTGAAGTTGTAGATTTCCTGCTTGAAGCAGAGCTCTGGCTACTCCAGTCGAAAATGCAGAGGTGGTTATGCAAATGCAAAGCAAGCATCCATTTCAAAAGGGTCCAGGAAACGTGCCATTCTTTAGAAGTAGAAGAAGTGTTGGTTTTTATATGTCGACTTTCTCTACCACTTAAGGCAGAATCAAACTGGCTTACAATCGCTTCCCTTCCCTTCCCCACAACAGACACCCTGTGAGGTAGGTGGGGCTGAGAGAGCTCTAAGAGAACTGTGACTAGCCCAAGGTCACCCAGCTGGCTTCAAGTGGAGGAGTGGGGAATCCAACCCAGTTCTCCAGATCAGAGTCCACCGCTCCAAACCACCGCTCTTAACCACTACGCCATGCTGGCTCTCAGAGGCTGGGTTTATCTGAGTTTGGGGGCGGGCAGGGACCTAGAGAGATTAGATTGTACCTAATGCCACATAAAGATGATTACAGCTATTTGCAGGGCATTAAAGCCTGCTCAAACCAAAATGATGTTTTATAGAGATGATTCCATGCGCACAATCATGCGGGCGCGCACACACACACAAAACCCTGCCTCGCATAAGCCTCTTTCCACATTCACCCCCCTTTCCGAGCTGCCTAATGCTGCACAACCATGCACTTTCCTTAATGATAAATGTAGATGGAGAAAGGACGGGAGGGAGAGGCAGATTCTGCAAGCTCACCGTTTTCTCCCTTTCCTTCCAAACTGTGCGCGGTGCATCGTGAACAGGCTAATTAAAAGCAACACAATGGGGGGGGGGGACCTCTTTTTCCTTGGATAGTCAGTTTCATTCTCCTGCCTCTACAACAGAAGATCTGAACTCCCAGACTTATTTAAGAGTTCTTTCTCCACCTCTGCCACAATAGTGCTAAGGTTGCCAACCTCCAGGTACTAGTGAGATCTCCTGCTATTACAACCGATCTTCAGCTGATAGAGATCAGTTCCCCTGGAGAAAATGGCCGCGTTGGCAATTGGACTCTATGGCATTGAAGTCCCTCCCCTCTCCAAACCCTGCCCTCCTCAGGCTCCGCCCCAAAAAACCTCCTGCCGGGGGCGAAGAGGGATCTGGCAACCCTATAGGGTAGCCAGCTCTGGTTTGGGAAATAGCTGGAGATTTGGGGGATGGAACCTTGGGAGGGCAAGATTCGGGGAGGGGAAGAGCCTCAGTGGGGTATAATGCCATAAAGTCCACCCTCCAAAGCAGCCATTTTCTCCAGGGCAACTGATCGTGGTCACCTGGAAATTAATTGTAATAGTGGGAGATCTGGCGAGCCTACCTGGAGCTGACAACCCTAGTGGTAGGCAGTTTCCTACCAGCAGTGGTGTAGCACTACTAGTTCTTATTTATGTATTTATGTGTTTGATTTGATTTATATCCTCCCCCCCCCCCCCACCGCCGGGCAATGCCAGGCTTGGGCAGCTCGTAACATACTACAACAATGTAAGCATCACAGTTCCAATTAAAATTCTCGACATTAAAAAAATTCTAATGGGGCCCACTGATCATACCAATGGCGAGGTCAACCAGGAGAGGAATAAGGAGAAAATGGTCTCAATAGGGGAGGGATCAGGGTTAGAGGAGATATATCTAAGAACATAAACTAACAAAACAGGGTAAAAAGAGCAGGGAGGGAATAGGTGGGAAGTAGGGTTGCCAGGTCCCTCTTCGCCACCGGCAGGAGGTTTCTGGGGCGGAGCCTGAGGAGGGCGGGGTTTGGGGAGGGGCTTCAATGCCATAGAGTCCAGTGGCCAAAGCATCCATTTTCTCCAGGTGAATGGATTGCTATTGGCTGCAGATCCGTTGTTATAGCAGGAGAACTCCAGCTAGTACCTGGTGGTTAGGAAAAATTGCACAGGAGTCTGCAAGTACAAAAGTATCAAAATGCTTATTGGCGTTTGAACATATAACATCTACAGAACACAGTGGGATACATAAACATAAATCTTAGAGAATATATACAATATATACACGTGTACGTTTGATGCAGTCTCTTTGCAATTCAAATTGGTGTTGAAATCTTCTGGGTATATATCTCTTAACTGATCTTCAACAAGTCCATGAATGGTACAACATTCCCCAAAAGATGCCTTTGGATTGCAAGTACCTGGTGGTTGGCAACCCTAATGCTGAGTCCCTCCCCTCCCCAAACCTCCCCTTTCCCAGGCCCCAACCCCAAATCTCCAGGAATTCCCCAACCAGGAGCTGGCAACTCCTACATTGAGTGGATTCGGACTTCTACTGAAAACACAGCATATCTCTGATAAAACAGCCTACAGTCACAGCATTGTAAGGCTCTCAGTTGATCGTTTAATTATTCATCCACGTCTCTAATCAAGGCCTCATTCATATTTATCATTCTTTCAGCAACACAGTAATGAGCTCTGAGCCCTACACAGAGGAACATGATAGATCTGAAGAGATGAAGGAGGATAACATTCAGGCCAGCAAGCAGGGTTGCCAGGGTTGGAAAATACCTAGAGATTTGGGAGGTGGAGCCTGAGAAGGGTGAGGTTTGGGAAGGGAAGGGACTTCAGTGGGGTATAATGCCACGGAGTCCACCTACCAAAGCAGCCATTTTCTTAGGGTGGCCAACCTCCAGGTGGTGGCTGGAGATCTCCTGCTATTACAACTGATCTCCAGCCAATAGAGATCAGTTCACCTGGAGAAAATGGACACTTTGGCAATTGGACCTCTATGGCATTGAAGTCCCTCCCCAAACCCCCCTGCCCTCCTCAGGCTCGGGACCTGGCAACCCTACCTACCAGCAACTGAAATGCACAAAATCCATAATCAAGATCCCCTTTATTTTATTTTTCTTAAAATGCTACGCAGTCCTCCTCTCCCTGATTTTGTCATCACAATAACCTCATCAGGTGAAATAGGGTATTCAGTTCCTTGTAGGGAAATACCTGGAGATTTGGGGGGGGTGGAGCCTGGGCTGGGCCGGGTTTGGGAAGGTATGGTTGCCAGGTCCCTCTTTGCCACTGGCAGGAGGTTTCTGGGGCAGAGCCTGAGGAGGGCGGGGTTGGGGGAGGGGAGGGACTTCAATGCCATAGAGTCCAATTGCCAAAGCGGCCCTTTTCTCTAGGGGCACTGACCTGGCAGTTGGCAACCCTATTGGGTGTACTGATCTCTGTCACCTGGAGGTCAGTTGGAATAGTGGGAGATCTCCAGCCACCACCTGGAGGTTGGCAACCCTAGTCACATCCCTGCCCCTGAAGATCCCATTAGATGCCTGGAAACTAAATTCCATGGCCTGGTAACCCTACTCTAAACTTTTCAATGACCGGCGTTTTAATCTGGGCTGTTGGTGAGTAGAGCCACTTCTAAGAGATAGAGAGGCTTCTTATCAGCGAATATGAATTTGTTGTTTTATGTGTTTCATTGCTTAAGCTTTTTTCAATTAAAAAAAATGTGGTCACCCACCTCAAACATGCTGAGGATTTTTTTAAAAATCTATAAAGAAATGTATACGATGAAATCTGCAAAGGTAGTAACAGACCCGAGAAAACCAACAAATTTTATATGTGGCCAAATGCAAGAAAGACTACCAAAAGAGGCCAAAAAGGACATCCGAAATGTAATTTTCATTTAAAAACACTGGTTATGTAATAAAAACCCAATTACATAACAACGCAACCTTACAACCTTAGAAAATGGTCGGACAATCACTTTCGAGTATCGGCCATTCTAGGCCACCAGAGACGCAAAACAATTTTATAATGAGAGATTACGCATCTTTTACCAGGCTCAAAATCTCCTTAATCAAATAAAAAAGCACCGTGGGGATGGAAAAGGTCATCTAAAGTAAAAACAAATTAATGCACTCTCATTTTTGAAATTACATTTCCACCCAGCCTTAGTAGGTAAACTCTTGAATGTGCTAGAGCAGATATAAGTTCAAATGTATAACATGTCCATAAAATTTCTTCTAACATTTCCTATTACAGAACAGCCTAACAGCACAGAGAAACCCCCCAAGTGGAGTAACAATGTCAGATGAGATACATGACCATCATTCAAACACAAAGCACACATTGACTTTTGGTATCAAAATTATACACAACAGAATATAGAGGTTGGCAAGCCTAGTTTCCGCACAAACACAGAGCCTTTTTGAAAAGGGATGATTCAAGTACATTTTTCAGGGACCTTTAAGTTTACTTCTGGGAGCATTAAGAAGATCATAGGTTCCTGCCCACTGTGGACTCACCTCTGCAGATGAGGAACAAGGGCTGCCAAACTCCAGATGGTACCTGGAGATCTCCCGCTATTACAATCGATCTCCAGGTGACCAAGATCAGTCCCCCTGGAGAAAATGGCTGCTTTGGAGGGTGGAATCTCCGGCATTGTACTAGGGTTGCCAACCTCCAGGTACTAGCTGGAGATCTCCCACTATTACCACTGATCTCCAGCCGCTACAGATCAGTTCCCCTGGAGAAAATGGCTACTTTGGCAATTGGACTCTATAGCACTGAAGTCCCTCCCCTCCCCAAACCCCGCCCTCCTTAGGCTCTGCCCCAAAAAACCCCCGTCGGTGGTGAAGAGGGACTTGACAACCTTACATTGTACCCTGCAAAGGTCCCTCCTCTTATCAAACCCGGCCCAGCCCAGGCTCCACACCCCCGCCAAATCTCCAGATATTTCCCAACCCAGAGCTAGCATCATAGAATCATAGAGTTGGAAGGGACCACCAGGGTCATCTAGTCCAACCCCCTGCACAATGCAAGAAATTCACAACTACCTCCCCCCCTCCCACACACACACAGTGACCTCTACTCCATGCCCAGAAGATGGCCAAGATGCCCTCTCTAATGAGTAACCAGCTTTCCCCTAATATCAAGAGTGTCATTTCTGGAATCCACATGCAGGCATTTCTACTATTCATAGCAACTCCAATTAATAAGCCAAACCAAATGTATAACATTTCCACAACTAGGAACTCATCAAGTGACCCTTTTACAATGCCAACCTATAAGCCAAAACGGTAGAATCAACTTACATACATTGTTTTTGAGCATCCAAATGCGTGGATCATTGCAAAATTAGGAAGTTAGAAACCAGTTACATACCTAGCAACGCCTGGAATAAACTGCTTTTAAAGATGCCCATCACTTTCTTGATGGCCCGTTTCAATTGCTTCTCTTCTGGCTTTTTCAGCTTCTTACAGTAATCTTCCAGTAGCGCTAAAGCTCGATCGGTGTCTAAAATACAGGAAAACATTACAAAAATGTTTAGCCAACAGAATGTGAAAACAATATACTAAAAACAGGGAGACACAAAGTGGTCAATACATAGGACAATACTATCACTGGCTACTATCACTAGGAGGGCCAGCTAGGGTTGCCAATCTCCAGGTGGGGCCTGGAGATCTCCTAGAATTACATTTGATCTCCAGACTACAGAGATTAGTTCCCCTGGAGAAAAGAGACTCCTTTGGAGAGTGTATGGCATTATACCAGAGCTGAGGTCTGTCCCCTCCCCAAATCCCATCCTCCCCAGGCTCCACCCCCAAATCTCCAAGAATTGCCCAACCTTGAGTTGGCAACATGGCCAGAACATAAAATACAATATTCAGCACTATTGCAGGGAAGAAGAGTCTTAACTTTAGGTGGTAGAACATTTGTTTAGTGTTCAGAAGGTCACAGGTTCAATCCTTGGCAGCATGGTATAGTGGTTAAGAGCAGTGGTTTGGAGCGGTCTGGAGAACAGGGTTTGATTTCCCCACTCCTCTGCATCAGTGGTGGAGGCTAATCTGGTGAACTGGATTTGTTTCCCCACTCCTACACGCAAAGCCAGCTGGGTGACCTTGGGCAAGTCACAGCTCTCTTAGAGCTCTCTCAGCCTCACCTACCTCACAGGGTGTCTGTTGTGCAGAGGGGAAGGGAAGGGGATTGTAAACCGGTTTGATACTTGGTTAAGTGGTAGAGAAAGTCGGCATATAAAAACCAACTCTTCTTCTTTCCAGAAAAAAGGTTTTTCAGGGCTGTCCTGGTATTAGGGTTGCCACCTCTGGGTTGGGAAATATCTGGAGATTTTAGGGACTTCAGCAGGGTTTGATGCCATAGAGTCCACCCTTTAAAGCAGCCATTTTCTCCAGGGGAACTGATCGCTGTCATCTGGAGATCAGTTGTAAAAGCGGGAGATCTCCAGGTCCCAGCTGGAGGTTGGCAACACTAGAGCTGTGGGAGAATCTGCAACAAAATCTAGATTGTGCTGGGGATTTTAGATCCTAGGACTGGTTTTCTGTGAGGACATTTTATTTTACAGAAATACTACCTCTTTGGTAACAAATGGTAATATCATGAACTAAATTCAGCCTTAAGAGCGACATGGATTTCAGAAGCAGTTTTCTGCTGTAGACAACTAGAAGATTGAAGGCTAGGGTTTTTTTTCTTTCTACCCCCCTCCTTTTGCTCCAGCTGTTTCAGGATATTGTTTTGCCATCTGGAGGTGACGTCGGAAATCGGATGCAGTCTCCAAAAACGATGGTCTGATCCAAAACACAATTCCGCTTTTATGTTTCAATGAAAACCTCGTTCTTTCCTCCGGCGTGCTGCTTAAACCCATGCCGTTCTGTTGTCGCTCCGCAAAAGCTCTTCCCCCCACCCCGGCCCAGTGTCTATTCTGATACACTTTATTCTTATTTTTTAAAAGATGTGTGCAGTGGATTTGAATGAATGCGCAAGTGGGAGGGAGGATTTCAGCCTGTTTCCCCAGCTTTCTGCAGGCTCCCCTGCAGTAGCTCACAGCGTCCTTGGGGTACCCTCAGAAACAGCTTTGGGAGGGGGTCAAAGGTGATGCCGGGAAAACTCTTCCCAAATCACTTCCATATTAATAGAATCATAAGAGTTGGAAGGGACCACCAGGGTCATCTAGTCCAACCCCCTGCACAATGCGGGAAATTCACAACTACCTCCCCCCCCCACTCCCAGTGACCCCTACTCCATGCCCAGAAGATGGTCAAGATGCCCTCCCTCTCATCATCTGCCTAAGGTCATAGAATCAGCTTTGCTGACAGATGGCCATCTAGCCTCTGCTTAAAAACCTCCAGGGAAGGAGAGCTCACCACCTCCGGAGGAAGCCTGTTCCACTGAGGAACCGCTCTGTTAGAAAATTTTTCCTGATGTCTAGGCGGAAACTCTTTTGATTTAATTTCAACCCGTTGGTTCTGGTCCAACCTTCTGGGGCAACAGAAAACAAGTCGGCACCCTCCTCTATGTGACAGCCCTTCAAGTACTTGAAGATGGTTATCATGTCCTCTCTCAGTCTTCTCTTCAGGCTAAACATACCCAGCTCCTGCAACCTTTCCTCATAGGACTTGGTCTCCAGACCCCTCACCATCTTGGTTGTCTCCTCTGTTCCAGCTTGTCTACATCTTTCTTAAATTGCAGTGCCCAAAACTGAACACAATACTCTCAGTTTGATGCAAACTGTGGCCTTATGTAGCCCCCCCCCCCAATTTATTTACTGGCCTCTGAGATTTCGAGGACATCTGCAGGGGGGAGAAAGAATAAGCAGTGCTTCCTCAGCTATTTATAGGGCACAGCTGGTTACAAAATGCAGCTGTTCTTAAGCCTTCAAAAATATTTGCATTTGTAATCAACTTTGCGCTCACTCGCTCTTTCTTGCCGTACACATGCTCCCTTCCTCTTCTGCCCAAGTAGAAGATCTCTCTCAGATGAATGGCTGGAAGCCAGAGGCAAGCCATCAAAAACCACATAATTGTATTACTTTTAAAGGCCTGTCACTCTGGGGCGCTAAAGAGGGCAAACAGGTTAAAGATGCCCAAGAGGTGCCTCTCTAGCCCCCAAACCAATGTAATTTTATATCATTCCCATTTCCATTTACTGAAACAGCAGATTCTTCAAATGTCACGTCCCAGGAGACGATGTAGGCAAACCAGATTCTATTTTAGTAGGGGCGGGGGTACGCAAGCTTGCATCTGGCCTGCTTGGGGTGTTTCTAATACAGGCTTTTCCCCAAAAAAAATCTGAAACATTTTTTCTTGAATTGAAATTGAAAGGTCATCTACCCCAAGATTGCTAAAATACAATAGCTCCATCAGTAGCTATTAACCATGATGGCTGAATGGAGCCTCCTTGGGCTGAGGCAATATACCTCTGAACATCAATCACTGCAGGACAATATCAAGGAAAGGCTTTGGTCTCCGTGCCCTCCTTCTAAATCTTCCGCGGCCTCAGGTGGCCACTGTGAGAAATGCTGGACAAGATGGACCATGCTCTGATCCAGTGGCAGACTAATCTGGAGAACCGGGTTTGATTCCCCACTCCTGCACGTGAAGCCTGCTGGGTGACCTTGGGCCAGTCTCCGTTCTCTCAGCCCACACGGAGGCAGGCAATGGCAAACCACCTCTGAACAGTCTCTTGCTTGGAAAACCCTGCAGGGTCGCCATAAGTCATCTATGACTTGACGGCACTTTCCACCACAAAACCATTCCTGTTACCCTCCCACCTTGGTGCGATGTTCTCTCCCTATGTTCCCTATAAAGTTGCCACTTCTTGACACCCCAAATACATATTCCTACCTCATCCCCTCACACACCTTAGGAGAACTTATTTCTTTAACTATGGAGGCAAACAGCTCCCCCAGTCTCCAAATGTTTGTCTCATGCCTCTGTTGAATCAAGTGAGGGTTTCCAACTTTCTACTGGCCTGGTTTCTGGACCTTTGGTAGCCACCTCATGCCAAAGAAATGAAGCTTCCTTTTCTCTGCATTCAATGAAAAAAGGTTCACTTATAGGGTTGTCAACCTCCAGGTGGTGGCTACTGATCTCCTGGCATTACAAGTGATCCCCAAGCAATAGAGATCAGTTCACCTGGAGAAAATGAACACTTAGGAATTTGGGCTCTCTGGCATTATATCCCACTGAAGTCCCTCCCCTCCCCAAACCCCACCCTCCTCAGGCTCCACCCCCCAAATTTCCAGGTATTTCTCAACCTGGAGCTGGCAACCCTATTGCCAAATCAGTGGGGTGGATACTGAGGAGGGCTGGGTTTAGGGAGGGGAGGTACCAATGCCATCGAGTCCAGTTGTCAAAGTGGCCATTTTCTCCAGGTGAACTGATCTCTGTCGGCTGGAGATCAGTTGTAATAGCAGGAGATCTCCAGCTACTACCTGGGAGTTGGCAACCCTAATTACAACTGATCTGCAGCCAACAGAGAATCGGTTCGCCTGGAGAAAATGGCAGCTTTGGCCATTGGACTCTATGGCATTGAAGTCCTTCCCCTCCCCAAACCCTGCCCCCCTTAGGCTCTGTTCCAAAAACCTCCCACTGGTGGCAATGAGTGACCTGGCAACCCTAATCATTGTAGCAAAGTGCTTTTCCCTTATCCATTTACTCCTCAGACCAAACGATAAACCCTAGCTTTCTGTGGTTTTTTATAATCCCTTCCAAACATGAACTACGCAGTAGCGGGCACAACCTCCGAAAGGCTAAGAAACTTTCACATGATCTCATGTAAAATTAAGTTAAGATCAGCAATATGCAACATTAGCTTCAGAGCCTCCACCACATTCAATCTGTAAAATTACCCCAAAGCCATTATCAAAGTAGGGATTATTACAGAGATCAGCGTACATTTGAGAGGAAAATGCAGGCTGTGAAGCCAAAACACATTCGCTGTCAAAACTGTTTTGGACCCCCTGGTGTTTCCCATCTGGCAGCCCGGTGAATATCTGCCTTGTAAGATCCAAAAAAAAGTTTGTTTTTTTTAAGAAGTCAACAGATCTGGCCAACATTTGATTAATTGCAAAGCAACATCCACTTCCAGATACATTACCTTAAAGGAGCTATAATTCAAACTGATGTTCTACAAAAGCATCTTCGACTTGTTGCTTTCAAAGGAAATAAAAACATCCCTTTACACAAACACTAGTCCCTTACTGGAACTAAGATAATTTCTTGTTCTTGTACCCGGAAGCTGACTCCATCAGCACATGGTTTCTTCTGTGCAGAGGGACAAAGGCAGGAGGGGCTGTGGCTCAGTGGTAGAGCATCTACTTGGCATGGAGAAGGTCCCAGGTTCAATCCCCAGCATCTCCGGTTAAAGGGACTAGGCAAGTAGGGACAGTTAAAGGGACTAGGCAAGTAGATTATGTCAAAGACCTCTTCCTGAGACCCTGGAGAGCAGCTGCCGGTCTGAGTAGACAGTGCTGACCTTGATGGACCAAGAGTCTGATTCAGTATAAGGCAGCTTCATGTGTGTTCATGTTTGTTCATTGCAATACACAGTTCTGTATAACTCTGTTTCAATTTGTTAGCTGCCTTAGTGACCCTTATATCAAATGAACAGAGTTTGCCAAAACAAATTAAGAGTAAAAGCTAAAAAAAAAAGGTTAATAAAGCTCCTTGAGGAGCCCCGTGGCGCAGAGTAGTAAGCTGCAGTACTGCAGTCCAAGCTCTGCTCACGACCTGAGTTCGATCCCGACGGAAGTTGGTTTCAGGTAGCCGGCTCAAGGTTGACTCAGCCTTTCATCCTTCCGAGATTGGTAAAATGAGTACCCAGCTTGCTGGGGGTAAAGGGAAGATGACTGGGGAAGGCACTGGAAAACCACCCCATAAACAAAGTCTGCCTAATAAACATCGGGATGTGACGTCACCCCATGGGTCAGGAATGACCCGGTGCTTGCACAGGGGACTTTTACCTTTACTTTAAGTTCCTTGACGGAGCATAAACTGATAATGACTGCCAAGCAAGCAGCAGAAACCAGAAGTCCACTGGAAACCGTTTAAGGCCAGAACAAACATGTTCTGGGAATTGCGCCTCCAAACTTCCTAGTGATTTTTTTAAAACTCAGCTGGCCCAAAGAGGGTCTCCATTCAGATAGGGAGCACTATGCTACATTACATGAAAGAGGGCGCTTGATCAGACAGGCCTTTTATGCATGGGTTTCCCTTGCCGTCACCCCTAAGACGACTTCGGGTCTTCCTGCTGATTATGCATGCCGTTTCTGACCGTCAGAGGTCACCTCGCTCTCCCCCTGCGTTTCCCTGGGTTTTGCCCACATTTTCAGAGACCTGTTTTATCTCGAATTTAAAAACGCAGGCAAAATACGGGGAAACACAGGGGGAGAGCGAGGGGACCTCTGATGGTTGGAAAGGGTATACATAATAAAAACAAAGACCCGAAGTTGTCGGAGGGGTGACCGTGAAGGAAACAGCCATGGACAGACCATCGGACTGATCCAGCATGACTCCTCTCCAGTGTGAATGCGTTATGACCAGAAATGTTTTGAGTTATTTCCTGCCTTGTCCTGAAGGCTCAGAGTTGGTCATAATTTTTTTTAAAAAAAATCAGTAAAGCACAGTTTTCCACTTTAATGCTTGGTCCCATGCAGGCAACCCGAGCAAGAAAGTTCAAGGCTTGGATTTTGACAAGGGAATTCTAAAACTGGGGGCCAGCCACCAACAAGGCCTTTCTTCATGTCTTTGCTGATTGGACCTTTTGCTCTGGTTAGACCTCACCTAGAGTACTGTGTTCAGTTTGGGGCACCACAATTTAAGAAGGATGTAGACAAGCTGGAACGTGTCCAGAGAAGGGCAATAAAGATGGTGAGGGGTATGGAGACCAAGTCCTGTGAGGAAAGGTTGAAGGAGCTGGGTATGTTTAGCCTGAAGAGGAGACTGTGAGGGGATATGATAACAATCTTCAAATACTTGAAGGGCTGTCACATAAAGGATGGTGCTGAGTTGTTTTCTGTTGTCCCAAAAGGTCGGACCAGAACCAACGGGTTGAAATTAAATCCAAGGAGTTTCCGCCTAGACATTAGGAAGAATTTTCTAACAGTTAGAGCGGTTCCTCAGTGGATCAGACTTCCTTGGGAGGTGGTAAACTCTCCTTCCCTGGAGGTTTTAAGCAGAGGCTAGATGGCCATCTGTCAGCAATGCTGATCCTGTGACCTTAGGGAGATGATGAGAGGGAGGGCATCTTGGCCATCTTCTGGGCATGAAGTAAGGGTCACTGGGGGTGTGTGGGGGAGGTAGTTGTGAATTTCCTGCATTGTGCAAGGGGTTGGACTAAATGACCTGGTGGTCCCTTCCAACTCTATGATTTTATGACCAGATGTACATAATTACTACATGCTACTTTCAAGTAGCCCCAGCTCAGATAGTCCAGGCTAACCCGATCTTATCAGATCTTGGAAGCTAAGCGAGTCAGCTTTGGTTAATGTTTGGATGGGAGATCTCCAAGGAATACCAGGGTTGTGACGTGGTGGCAGGCAATGGCAAACCATCCTCATATCTTTACATTAATATTGGGGTTATCTGATACAGAGTTTTACACTCCTAAGTCATCACAAGCTCTGTAATGAGAACCACCAGCTATATACCTATATCTAAAACTGCTTTCAAGCCATGCTTTAATTTTACAACATGCCCGTCCTGAACACTTTGCAGTTTTCTAAGGACACTGCATAAAACCATGTCAATAGCCATGCAAAAGTGCCCCTTTGCACCGATACCCTGAAAAGCAAGACAATTAATATAAAACGTTCCTGGTTCTAACAAGATGAACTAATAACCATAATGAAAGAGTTGTGATTTCTGGATGTCAGAATTGGCCCTGTCATTAAGTACATGAGGCAATCTTCCTCAGAAGATAGGCTTTGGGGTGCCATTAAAAGGGGAAATTGTCCATTATTGAGTGTTATAGTTTTGCCACCCTCGGGTGCCATTTGGCTTTTCTGCTTAAGGCACAGACATCTCTTTAACATCATCTCTAGTGGATGCTACTATTTAGGCTGCCCTTGGTTACTGCCACCAATTACGATAAATATTGTTCCTTAAAAATGGATTTAAAACAAGACCTTTTCTTGTGGTTTTGCAAGTCTAGACATTTCCATCTAGACATTAGGAAGAATTTTCTAACAGTTAGAGCGGTTCCTCAGTGGAACAGGCTTCCTCAGGAGGTGGTAAGCTCTCCTTCCCTGGAGATTTTTAAGTAGAGGCGAGATAGCCAACTGTCAGCAATGCTGATTCTATGAACTTGGGCAGTTCATGGGAGGGGGCATCTTGGCCATCTTCTGGGCACTGGGGGTGTGTGGGGGAGGTAGTTGTGAGTTTCCTACATTGTGCAGGGGGTTGGACTAGATGACCCTGGTGGTCCCTTCCAACTCTGTGATTCTATGAAGTCGTAAATGTAAACACAACTCTTAAATTAATCGGAAACAAATTTAGGATCCTTATGATTTATTCTATTTAAGCACTCTGAATCATGAAGTAATACATCACAGGGAGATAAGTTTTGCTTCACAACTAAACAAAGCTACACTTAGTATTGCTACCAATTTATTTATTTTTTTGCCTTACGCCAAAGTAAACTTTGAGCTACACAATGAAGAATAACAGCAATCTGCATTTACACTGCTGTCGTATTAAAGAATTGTAACAATCAGTGAGAGCCAGTGTGGTGTAGTGGTTAAGGTGTCTGACTGGGATCTGGGAAACCCGGGTTCGAATCCCCACTCTGCCATGGAAGCTTGCTGGGTGACCTTGGGCCAGTCACTCACTCTCCGCTCGACCCTGAAAAGTATTTGGATGGGAAATCTCCAAGGAACACCAGGGGTCAAGCTCCTGGTATTCCTTGGGAGATCTCCCATCCAAATACTTTCCAAGGTCAAGGCTGAGAGCGTGACTGCCCCAAGGTCACCCGAGAAGCTTCCATGGCAGAGTGGCACGCAATGGCGGACTAGTGGCACGGAGGCAGGCAATGGCAAACTACCTCTGGGTGTCTCTTCCCTTGAAAACCCTATGGAGTCACAATAAGTCAGCTGTGACTGGACAGCAAAAAAACAACAACCACTCTTGATAGTTTCAGAGGATAGCCATGTTGGTTTGCAGTTAGAACAGTTACAGTCGAGTCCAGTAGCATCTTAAGAGTCCAACAAGATCTCCAGGGTATGAGCTTTCAAGAGTCAATGCTCCCTTCATCAGACACAAGTAAGAATGGAGATCTCTGAGTATTTTTATCCCAGTCAGAAGGTGGGAGGGGTGCTGTAAAGAATGCTTGTAAAGGACGCAAAGGTACCATGGGTATTGTAATCAGCTTGATTAGAACACAGGGGAAACGCTTGGAGCAGAAAATCAGCATCTGTAGTGAGAGCCAGCGTGGTGTAGTGGTTAAAAGTGGTGGACTCTAAACTGGAGAACCGGGTTCGATTCTCCACTCCTCCACATGAAGCCTGCTGGGTGACCTTGGGCCAGTCACAGTTCTCTCAACCCATGCAGGCAATGGCAAACCACCTCTGAACATCTCTTGCCTTGAAAACCCTACAGGGTCGCCATAATTCAGATGTGACTTGACAGCACACCCACACACACACAGTGAGCAAAGAATCCTATGTCCCTACACAGCCCTGGGTGGTCCATTCTTCCAAACTTGTGCTTGAACTCAAGTTCAGCAATCTCGGGTTGTCATTTCCCCTTGAGGTTTCTTAGTTTGAGGACCACCACTCTTAGGTCAGCTTCGGTGCATGCCTTCAAATTTATTATGCTCAATATTTTTTTTTGGAACACAGGAAAATTCTTCTGGGAACAAGCTAGCTAGTATGGTAAAACTCCATGAACTTGTTCCTGCTGTTCAGAAAACAAAAGGAACAGTGTCACAGAAGTTTGCCTTCAGTGGGCACAATAAGCCTTGGTTTGTTTAAACCACAATTTGTGCAACAAACTTCGGTCTATCAGATGGAAGGAATACATTTCAGTTTGTGCATAAACTGCAGTTTGTCTGTTTCTTGCCTCCCTTCTTCATCCCGGAAGGAAGGATACCGTGCTTTCCAACTAACTGTGGTTTGTGAATTCAGATGTCATATCGAACCTGAAGCATGGCAGGATCTAAATATTTTAATAAATAAATAAATGAAACCACCCCACATACAGAGCCAGATTCCCAGCCCTACTAGACCAAGACTGTTGACACAGACTGCTAGCAGCTCCCTGAGATCACAAACTGAGGATTCTCTCAGCCCAGGGGCCAGAGGTTGAACCAGAGATCTTTTTCATGCAAACCATAGTCTACTGTTGAGCTACAGCCCTCTTTGCAACTCAGTTCTTCTAATTCACCTAATTTTGAATTTACTCTTCTGGAAATATAAATATGATCAAGGAAGGGGGGGAAGGCAACTGATACTTCATCACACCTACTGGTAAGCAACACCACCAGAACTCCCGCTTGCCCCACAATCTTCCTCTTTCACTGACACCAGCTACCCTTCCTGAAAGGAGAATCCCAAAAGAAAATCTTTCCGTACACAAAGCCAGTTGTCGCTGGAATGTGACCAAGAGACAGAACCTGGAGCTATGCCAACAGGAGCAGGTTTGATCTTCGATACCTGGGGGTCAAGGGGAAGAGGAGGGAGATATAGATCTATTGCCATCTCATCCCACCACTGTCCCCAGGGCACCCTTCCACTGCTCCCAAGCAAATGAGCGGTTGTCATTCATTTCAAGTTAATTCATGCCATCGTATTCCCTGTTACTATGTATGGGTGTGAAAGCTGGACAATGAAGAAAGCTGATAGGAAAAAAGATTCCTTTGAAATGTGGTGTTGGAGGAGACCGCTATGGATACCATGGACTGCCAAAAAACAACTCAGTAGGTTATAGATCAAACCAAGCCTGAACTGACCCTAAAAGCTAAAATGACTAAAATGATTGTTGTACTTTGGTCACATTATGAGAAGACAAGAGTCACTGGAAAAGACAATCATGCTAGGAAATGTTGAAGACAGCAGGAAAAGAGGAAGACCCAACAAGAGATGGATTGACTCTATAAAGGAAGCCACGGCCCTCAGTTTGAAAGACCTGAGCAAGGCTGTTAAGGATAGGACTTTTTGGAGGACACTGATTCATAGGGTCACCATGAGTCGGAAGCGACTTGATGGCACATACACACATTCATTTCTATGAGGAAAAAGTAAGGCATTGGGGACACGATTGTGGAGACAGCAAAAAATCTGCCATCCACTTCTGCGGGTGACCTGGTCTTTAATGCCAGGGGTTGGGGAGGGGGAATGCAATCTGTACGGGGAAGATGTACGGGGAAGATGTTCTTCAATACCCCCACTCTGGTCCACTACAATACCCAAGTCTTTTCTCAACAGCATCCTCCCAATCTTATCGATCACCATTTCACTAGCATAAACATTTCCCCTCTACATTTACACAGAAGGGGAAACAAGAGCTAGTACTTTTCAATTCTGTTTTACAGCTACATAAGATTCCCAACAGCATCAGAGTAAATGAAAAGAGGTAATTTACATCTGAATTGCTTTTGTAAGCCATTTTATTAAGTGGGGTGTGTAGGGGGGATATGATACCTCGAAACACTGTCCCCATTTATTTAGGCAGCCGAAAGACCACTATGATTACACAAATAGCGGTGCGCTTTACAGAGACATACCTAAGATAACAACGTCAAGGAACAATTCTGAATTGCTTTATTTGTTAAGATGCTCATTGTAACCCACTGACTTTGACAACCGAATGCTGCTTTTAAACATTTTTAAGAGCGGAGTTTTACTTGCAAGATGTTAACATTGGAATACTGCCGAGACTGAACTTCTTTTCTGAAAGTTGGCATTATTACACATCTAAGGAAACCGCAACTCTCCTGCCCACCCCCACCCTCGCATTTTGTATCTCAGAAGACAATTTCTTGAAAACCCAGAATCGGAGACAAAAACGTGTCCCGCCACGTCCCGAGACAATTTCAGCCGAAACATGCATCTCTCTTCACATGCAAACCAGCAATGCGCTTACAGTATTTTTCCTTCTCCTCTCCACAGAAAAACAAGCAAACAATGTCATTCTCCCATTCAAATGTTTTTTTAATATAAAATTGCATATATGGAAATCCAGTTTATTAGAAAAACAGACAAAAAAATGTGATAGGAAGCTTCATAGCCCACCTTTCTTCTTGACTGGCATTCTCACTGTTATTTCTGGCGTTGGAGGCGAGCGCTTATTTACCGGTATCAACAGAGCCCCCCGCTGGGATTGCTTTGCGAGGTCAGAAATCTGTCATCCGACTCAAAACACTGAGACAGTTCGGCTTAGAAACGGAGCTCTCTTTGCTTTCCACGGCAACGCCTACAGTTTCCCCCCAGTTAAAAAAAACTTCCAACAGTTGCGAAACATTAAGAAGAAAAGTTTAGAATTTTTGCAGGAGCAAGTTGTCAAAAGATCTGTAAAATTTTTCCCGATCTATAAAAATATACAAGTGAAAACACTCATCAGCCTACAAAATTGTATAAGAATCCCTCCTCTGACAGCAAAGGGTTTTGTTTTTAGAAGTTAAGTGAATGTAGGAAATACAATTAAGGCACAGTCCAATTCTTGGCAGTCCTAATAATCCACTTCAACGCATTCCCACAGCATCTAAAGCTGAAAACTGGTTCCCAAACAATCCAAATGAATTTCGGAGGAAGACAAACACCGTTCCTGGGGGACTTTCTTGCTGCAAACGCAGGTGACTTTTGCCAGCTAGGTACAGCCCTGGGCACACGCAACGGTCTTCTGTGAAAGAGAGAGGAGAAAAAAACAGCTCCCAGGTCTCACTTGGTTACCCACACAGCCGTCACTTTCATTTTTATTTCATCCACCCAGCCTTATGGCCTTTAATGTCTCTCTGATCCTCACTTGCATTAAGCCCAAGAGGATTGAAAGCAATCCCTCGACATGGAATTATTAAAGAGACAGGGCTGCTCACGGGGTGGGCTGGTGGAAGCAGACTGTTGTTTGCTGGAATCACTGTCTTCTTGCCATCTGTGTGTGTGTGTGTGTTTTGCAGAGCAGCAGCTGCCTAATGAAAGAGGAGCAGAGTACGTTCTAAGGAGAACTTCCCCAGATGTTAGTCTGCAGAATATGAATGGAGCTTCAAGTAAGCCACAAAGTCTGTCCGGAGTTCCCCCAACTGCCAGGGCAGCTGGTTGGCCTCGCCATAGCCTCACATGTTCCCCCTTTTTTCTGCAGAAAAGAGAAGGGGGGGAGAGAGAAGAAAGATCTTTCTTATCTATAATACTGAAAAATAAGAGATCAGAGCGCCTTTTAATCTCCAGCGATTTTCCTCCTGCCCTGACCTGGATAGCCCCAGGCTAGCCTGATCTCGCCAGATTTCAGAAACTAAGCAGGGTTGACCCTGGCAAGTATATGGATGGGAAAAAACCAAGGAATACCAGGTTTGCTACACAGAGGCAGGCAATGGCAAACCACCTCTGAATGTCTCTTGCCTTAAAAACCCCATCAGGTGTCGCCGTAAGTCAGATGTAACTTGAGGGCAAAAAAATTAAAAAAAAAAATCCTCCTGGCACATTAAGTCAAGATATAAATTATTTATTTATTCTTAATTTACAAAATGTATATCCTGCCTTTCTGCCCTCCCAAGGGTCATTAAGGCAGCTAACAAATTAAAACAGTTATACATAACTCTGTATTGCAATGAACACACGTGAAGCTGCCTTATTCCCTTGGCCCATCAAAGTCAGTATTGTCTACTCAGACCGTCAGCGGCTCTCCAGGGTCTCAGGTAGTGGTCTTTCATATCACCTACTTGCCTAGTCCCTTTAACTGGAGATGCTGGGGATTGAACCTGCCAATCAGATGCTCTACAACTGAGCCACAACCCCTCCCCAACTTTTATGGGGGGGTTGCTACTCTTTTTTTTCTCCTTTCACATTAATGAAACTTTGTTTGCCCTCATCCCAGCGAAAATAGTATGCCGTGGGGAGAGATATTCTAAATATTAAACTTTGTATTGTGGGGGGGAGTGTTGGCTTGCACAAAGGGCAATGGAGACACGTAAGTGGGAAGATGGATTCTGAATGGCTAAAAAAGGGGAATGGGACTGCAGCTACAAAGCCAGCGTAGTGGTAAAAAACTATGAAGAGAGCCCAAAAGGTGGTTTTTGAGGCACTCGCGGCACGATAAACGTATATGGCAGTGGGAGGGGCTGGCACACCCAGGTCTGGCCACAAGCAAGATCTGTAAGGGAAGAGGAGGAGGAGGAAGAGAAGAGGAAGAGGAGGAGGAGGAGGAAGAAGGGTTGGTTTTTATATGCCGACTTTCTCAACCACTTAAGGGAGACTCAAACTGACTTACAATTTCCTTCCCTGCCCCTCCCCACAACAGACACCCTGTGAGGCAGGTGGGGCTGAGAGAGTGTGACTAGCCCAAGGTCACCCAGCTGGCTTCATGTGGAGGAGTGGGGAATCAAACCCGGTTCTCCAGATCAGAGCCCACCGCTCCAAACCACCGCTCTTAGCAGCGAAGGTTCAGAGAACAGGAATTATTTGAGTGGGTGTCAAAGGCTGGATCCGATCCATGAAGTTGGGGGCCCCAAGGTGGATCAGGTACACATGAGATAAAAAGCAAAGATGTGGTCAGAGCATCTTGGGTGTAAAACAGAGGCAGATGTCCATTGCATGAAGTCAGTTCTGACAGCACAGATGTTTGGGAAGGGAAACCAGCAAAGGGGGACTCGGTGCAGAGACAAGGAGCCAGTATAGGAAGCAGAGGAGCTGATTTACAGAATACGGCAACGTCAGAAGTTTCTGTGAAAGAGGACGCAGGGTGTGAAGATGAACTATATTTGGAATGCAAGAGCAGAGCAGTGTCGAGGAGAAGAGGGGGCCGGGTCAGAGAGGCTCAGTGGATTCAGGGATGGAAAGCAGAGTTCAAAAGCAGAGCAGAGAGGAGGGGCTCTGGCTCAGTGGTAGAGGATTTGCTTAGCATGCAGAAGGTCCCAGGTTCAATCCCGGCATCTCCAGTTAAAGGGACCAGGCAGGTAGGTGATGGGAAAGACCTCTGCCTGAGAACCATGGAGAGGGGCTGGGGCTCAGTGGAAGAGCATTTGCTTGGCAAACCCTGGAGAGCCGCTGCTGGCCTGAGTAGACAATATTGACTTTGATGGATCAAGGGTCTGATTCAGTATAAGACAGCTTCATCTGATGGGGGGGTATGTGAGGGGGAGCTGGAGATCTGAGTCAGGGGAGAAGAAGGATTTGATGTACAAAAGGCTGGCAGAAGCAGAAAAGGCTGAAGTTCAGGAAGGCTCAGATGGCAAAGGCAGGATGAGTTAGGGGGCTAACCGAAGCAAAAATATGTGTCTGCGAAATGGGGGTCCTAAAGGGTCCGAGTGGGAGGCTGGGTGCGGGACACAAAGAGATCCAGAATCAGAAGGTTACACGGAAACAAGGGGTGACCCCACTAGCAGGAGGTGGCAACAAGGCAAGTGGGGGGCTGGGTGACAACAATGACAGAGATATCACAGCTGAGTCAGACTGACAACAAAGACCATGTGACAGAATCGGGCGTTGGTAAAAGGGGGAGAGGAAGAAGGATCCGATGCCTGTGCGTGGGAGAAAGGCACAGCAACCTAGCCAGTGCGAGGTGCAGAGCTGGAGAAGGGTTGCAGAAGGCAGACTGAGTAGTGCGAAGCGGGAGTCGGCAGCGAGCATCTGAAAAGGGAATGGGAGTAGGTGGACTGTAGGATGATCACACTGTTGGCCCCCGGACAAAACCCTGCCCCCCCCCCCCCAGTGAAGCCATCTGCCCTCTTCAGCTGCCAGCCTGGCAGGGAGGAGGAGGAGGAGGGTTGGTTTTTATATGTCGACTTTCTCTACCACTTACGGTAGGATCAAACCGACTACCAATCACCTTCCCTTCCCCTGCACACAACAGACACCCTGTGAGGTAGGTGAGGCTGAGAGAGCTGTGACTAGCCCAAGGTCACCCAGTGTGTAGGAGTGGGGAAACAAATCCAGTTCACCAGATTAGCCTCCGCCGCTCACGTGGAGGAGTGGGGAATCAAACCCGGTTCTCCAGATAAGACTCCACTGCTCCAAACCACCACCTTTAACCACTACACCACGCTGGCTCTCGAGAGAGTCTGAGAGGATGCTGGAGAGATTAAAGGACGGGGTGGAAAGGCTTGGGGAGGGAAGAGCAAATGCAACAAGCAAATGCAAAATGCAAGTCTGGCTCAGAGAGCCAAGGTGGTGTCGGGGTTATGAGTGCCAGACCTGGAGAGAAACAGGTTCGAATCCTCCGCCCCTCCCATGGGTGACCACAGGCCAGTCAGTGTGACCTACCTCACAGGGCTGTTGTGAGGATAAAATGTAGAAAGTGGGAGAACCATGCATTCCACCCTAGAGTTTTCCCTGCAGGGAAAACTCCAGGTTAGAAATGAGAGAGAATGCAAACAGGTAAAGAGGAGCTGTGGCTCAGTGGAAGAGCATCTGCTTGGCGTGTAGGAGGTCTCAGGTTCAATCCCTGGCATCTCCAGTTAAAGGGACTAGGCGAGTAGGTGATGTGAAAGGCCTCCGCCTGAGACCCTGGAGAGCCGCTGCAGGTCTGAGTAGACAAGACTGACTTCGATGGACCAAGGGTCTGATTCAGCATAAGGCAGCTTCATGTGTTCAAAGATCGGCTAGGCAAGACAAGCAAATTCAAACAGGTAAAAGCCACACAGGATATAGCTAGATAGAGGAGACGCGATACAGAGTCAGACTTTGCAAATAATTAGACAGGCAGATATAATACATAGGCCGTTTACGCATGGGAGGTCTTACCTTTGATCTGCCGCTCTGTAGATGCATTTTGCACATCCAAATTCTCTGCATGGGGGAAGAGTCCAGTAGCACCTTAAAGACTAACAAAAATATTTTCTGGTAGGGTATGAGCTTTCGTGGCTCATACCCTACCAGAAAATATTTTTGTTAGTCTTTAAGGTGCTCCTGGACTCTTGCCCTTTTCTACTACTGCAGACAGACTAACACGGCTACCCACTGTGAATTATACATATGTGTGTGTATGTATATATGTGTGTGTGTGTGTGTGTGTGTGTATATATAAGCTCATACCCTACCAGAAATTTTTTTTGTTAGTCTTGAAGGTGCTACTGGACTCTTGCCCTTTTCTACTACTGCAGACAGACTAACACGGCTACCCACTGTGAATTATACATATGTGTGTGTATGTATATGTGTGTGTGTGTATATATATATAAAAGCTCATACCCTACCAGAAAATATGTTTGTTAGTCTTTAAGGTGCTCCTGGACTCTTGCCCTTTTCTACTACTGCAGACAGACTAACACGGCTACCCACTGTGAATTATACACATGTGTGTGAATGTATATATATATATGTGTGTGTGTGTATATATATATATATATATAAGCTCATACCCTACCAGAAAATATTCTTGTTAGTCTTTAAGGTGCTACTGGACTCTTGCCCTTTTCTACTACTGCAGACAGACTAACACGGCTACCCACTGTGAATTATACATGTGTGTGTGAATGTATATATATGTGTGTGTGTGTGTGTATATACCCTACCAGAAAATATTCTTGTTAGTCTTAAGGTGCTACTGGACTCTTGCCCTTTTCTACTACTGCAGACAGACTAACACGGCTACCCACTGTGAATTAGCTGCATGGGAGCTTATTGTTGAGTTTTGAGCATCTGGATGGGGAAAACGTGCAACCAGAGAGCGGCAAATCCCAGGCAAAACCTCCCAGGCATAAACGCCCTCGGAAAAAGAAAAAGAAAAAAACAAAGCATGCAGAGTTGTGAGGATCCAGATGGGGGAAAGGCGCATCTGGAAAGCAGGGCATCCAAGGCAAAACCTCCCGGGCACAAAGGGCCAAAGAAGAGCCACTGCAGGCCGGGCCAGAGAGGACGCCAACCATCAGCCGGGCCTGCTGAGGGAAGAAGGGCCGGGGCCCAGACGGAGCAGGGACGACTGGGGCGCTCCCCGCTTCGGCCCCAGGCGGCCCCAAGGCAAGGGGCGCCAGGCGCGCAAGGAAAACGCGGAGGCTGCACGTGTGAACGGGCGTGTTGGCGTGCACGAGGGACGGGGGGGGGCGAGGCCAGGCTCCGCGGCGCGCCCACCCTCCTCTCTCCCCGCCCTCCCGCGCTCACCTCGCGGGCTGCTGCGCCCCCATCGACCGCTCCGCCGAGGGGGCTCCGGCCGTCACCCGGCCGCGGCCTGCGGGCTCCTCGGGGCGGTCGCCATGGAAGGGCCGTCGACGCCTCCCTTAGCAACGCCGCCCGGCCCGGCCCCGGAGTGATGGACGGACGGAAGGTCGCCCGCCCCGCGCGCTCCTCGGCCAATCGGAAGCCGGCGTGCTCAGGCGGCGGAGCGGACGGCCAATCCGAGCCGGCGTTGGGGGGGGGGGAGAGCGGCGCGAGCGTCACGTGACGGGCCAAGATGGCGGCCCCCGTGGGAAGGGCGTGCGCGGCGCTCCGCGGGGCCGCGCGGTGAAACGGATGCTTCGCTGTGAGGATCGTCTGCTCGGTGGCGATTTTAAGGATTAATTTTTGGGATCGCTTTTCAGGGAGGAGGAAGCAAGCGCTGGGTGAGTAGGAGGACGACGGCTTGGTTGGGTGAAGTCAAGGTCATATCTGTCTGCCAGTTGGGGTATGTGTAGGGCTGCCTACCTCCAGGTGGTGTTGAATATATGAGTTGTCAAAAATAGTGCTGTTTATTTTTGACAACCTCCAGGTGGTGGCAGCTGGAGATCTCCTGCAGTTACGACTGATCTCCAGCTGATAGAAATCAGTTCCCCTGGAGAAAATGGCCGCTTTGGCAATTGGACTCTATGGCGCTGAAGTCCCTCCTCTCCCCAAACCCTGCCCTCCTCAGGTTCCCCCCTCCAAAAAAAATTATCCTGGTATTTCCCAGCCCAGAGCTGGCAATCCTAGGGATATACAGCCTGAGAGGCTTTGTGGTTGGAGAGGGGAGGGTGGCAAACAACTTGGCATGGCCGGTTTCAGTGTAAGCAGAACTGGTGGTGTAATGTATCACTACCAAACCAGGATCTGGTGCATTCTTATTTAGAAACATAACCCGTTTGTTTCAGTCGGACTGGCTCCCAGGTAAGTATGTGCATGACTGAAGACTTATCATCCAACCACACACACACCCCCCCGCACCGGCCCTGGTGATATAGTAATACGTGTCTGATCAAGTAAGGTAAACTGCAAAACTGAAAATATGCATGGGATAAATAGGAACAGGTCAAACAAAGCAGGGTTTAGAAAACTGACTCCCTCTCTGCGGTTGCCTGCCACTGTAGAGGAGGGATCAAATGAAGTTGAAATTTAGTGTCAACAAAATGATTCAGACTGTTCTCGAATATTAACAGATGCAACATATGCCTTGCGGCCCTGTTTGTCACAGAGGCAGTCTCCTGTTCTTTAATCAACAGTGATGCATAAGCTGACCCTTAAATCAGAATGAAAAGCTGTAACTGTTAAGAGACAGGCTGAGCACCATAGTATGGCAGAGGCATTCTATAATTAGAGTTGACAAGTGACCTGTCCAAAGAACTACTGTGGTTCCCCCCCCCTTTCACAGTAGTTTGTGCAAAGTAAGGTAATAGCTACCTGTACAGCTGCTTTCCCCATTGTGGCCTCCCCATCTTATGGAATGGCCTGCCTAAGGTCAGAAAGGCTCTCACTCTCCTGGCTTTCTGCAAACCATGCAAAACTTATTTATTCAAGAGGGCTTTTTTGCACAGGTAATAGGATTGTACTGTACAAAATGGTTCACAGACTTGGATAAATTGTTAGGGACTGTGGTCTATACTGCTGTAAGTAAAATCCTATTATATAATTTTTGCACTGCTTTATGTGTCGTGTTAATTCTTTAGCTGTGTTTCATTTCTTTCCGGTTGGTTCCAGACTTCTACAATCCTAATGCATTTATTGAACGTCCCATTTTGTTGGCTGTATTGATGCACTCTGTGTAATCCGCCTTGAGTCCTTATGAGAACGGTAGACTATAAATAATGTAAATAAATAAATGATTGAAGTTCTTGCATAGAACAAATCTTTTTTTACTTGGTAGTACCAAACTGCTCTTAAAAGTGTAACCATAGTGCCCAGTTGATGGCTTGACAGTACTTTGAAATGCATCGACCCATTCCCTTCTCTAGGTTGCATCTTGATCTGCTACTGTGAAGTGTAGCTTTTAAGATGCAGCTTTGCATTTTGCCTGCTTCTTTCCGGCCCTTAAAGAGAGCTGAATGCAGAACCCATAAAAGGGAGAGCAGGTGTGGTGTAGCGGTTAGAGTGTTGAATTAGGATCTGAGACACCCTGGTTTGAATCCCCAACCTGTCATGAAAACTTGCTGGGTGGCCAGTGACACACAGCCTAACCTACAGTATTGTGTTGTTGTGAAGATCAAATGGAAAAGCGAAGACTATTGTAGGCCACTCTGAGTCCCCATAGGGGAGAAAAGTGGACAAAGCTCAATATATATTAAAACCGTCCCACATATTGGCATTGTGCTTATGGTTCTTGATGGCTGGAGCCCATAACGGTTGCACTGCATTGGGTGTTTTTTTTTTTTAAGTGACCCCCCCCCTCATGTTGAACTGGTAATGTGTATTCTTTATATATGTATTTGTTTTGTTTCCTATTCGCAAAGAACTTCTAAACAATTGTACAGGTTGGGCTCCATTTCAGAAAAATGGAAAAGTTTGGTCTTACGTTTTCAATTCAGGCTAGGTTTGACATTCTGAAAACAGGAGACACTGTAAACCATTAGTGTTTGGTCCAATCGGCTACATTTCGTAGTTTTGATCTTGTGGGATGGCAGGGGTGGGTCAGTCCCTTTGCAGAAAATGGTATTTAATATATAAACCGCCTGACCGTTCGAAACATCAGCGACCAGTCATGACTGCTATTAAAGGAACTAGGGATCTTTTGTGATGGAACAGCCATCAGTCATGCTGAATCTGATTTTCTTCTCATCTCTAACAACATGCCAATTATTATAAGCAGCAAGATGTCTGTGGGAAGCCTGGAGTACAGTAGAGGCACTGACTCAGTCCTCAGTTGCTCCCATTAAGTTCTGTGGGATGAAGTAAATGAGTTACAATTTGCTACATGCTAGGAGAACAGAGACCCAGCATGGTGTAGCGGTTAAGTATTGGAATAGAAGCTGGGAAATCCAGGTTCAAACCTTCACTCAAGGAAGCTTGCTCGGTGACCTTGGGCCAGTCACACACTCTGACCTAATCCTGGCTAGTATTTGGAAGGAAGACCTCCAAGGAATACCAGGGGCATGACACGGAGACAGGCAGTGGTAAACCACCTCCCAACATCTCTTCCCTTGAAAACCGTACGGGGTCACCATAAGTTGGCTGTGATTTGATGGCCAAAAGAAAAGAAAAAAACTGGCCCCAGGCATTGGTCTCTAATGCATCAGGTTTAGTGTCATGTTAGCCCTAATTGGGGATGCTCAAAGACCTGCTGCTTCAACTCGTATCCTGTTCACCTGTTGTGAACAGAAATCTAATTTTTCATCAGTGGAGTTGTCAGTTTGTCAGTCTATTCATGGGAGTTCGGTGGGCTGATTTCACTGTATTCCTTACCAATCATGCAGTACAATGTAGTTGGCTTTTCTCACATGAACATTCCCCAGTGTGGTGTAGTGGTTAAGAGTGGTGGTTTGGAGCGGTGGACTCTAAACTGGAGAACCGAGTTTGATTCCCCACTCCTCCTCATGAGCGCAGATGCTGATCTGGTGAACCGGGTTGGTTTCCCCACTCCTACACACGAAGCCAGCTGGGTGACCTTGGGCTAGTCATAGCTCTCTTAGAGCTCTCTTAGCTCCACCTACCTCACAAGGTGTCTGTTGTGGGGAGGGGAAGGCGGTTGTAAGCTGGTTTGATTCTCCCTTATGTGGTAGAGAAATTCGGCATATAATAACCAACTCTTCTTCTCACACAGCCCGATTGAGTTTTGCTACCCCCCCCCCCCCGGTCTCTGCTGTAATGGGTTAAGTGTAGCATTTCCTGGTACCCCCAAGTTTACATATTGGCTTCTGTTTACCCCTTGAGAAAAATGTATCCCTAGGGAGAAACATTACAGTGGTGGGCAAAACCTGCTCATACAGCTCAGTCGAAACAAGTGAGAACTTGGCCTTAGATATTTTCTTCATTCAAATAAATCAGAGTCACTGAAATGGGTTTTCACTGTGAGGTAGGGTTGCTGTGACTTGCATGTGTGTGACTGGCCCCAGGTCCCCTCTATGGCATCATAAAGCAAGACCTCTACAACTTAAGCGGTAAAATTGAACCTTATGCCTTCCGGCCATTCTTTGGGTGATATACACAGGCGTGCTTGGAGTTCTGTTTCTTGACCACAATGCAGTAAAACATCATTCAGTAGTTAACTGTACATGGCGGCCAGCTGATCTGGGAGGCAATTTTTGGCTGAAAAGCTGGGTGAAAATATAATCCGTTGCAGCCGGCTTTTGATAGCAGCTTCATACAACATGGTTGGAGATGTTGAGCATGTTCCCATTTCCTTTGCCAGTTCTCTTCTCAAGGATGAGTTGTGATGTGTGTTGAATTTGTTTTTATCAGCCCCGCCTGCTTGCTGAACGGAAATGGCAGGAGAAATGCTCGATCCTCCCTTGAATGGGAGACGCATGGCAAGAGATCGGTCTGAAATTCTGAGAGAAAGGTTTGAGCGGCTTGAAGCATCGGACCAGTGAGTGACAGTTTTTTGGCTTTTGAGGTTGTTCCTGTTTGCCCACCATTGATGGGTACACTAACCCCAGATATATGGTGCAAGAAGTGGTTTGATCGGCAGAATATACAACACCATGGTGGTTCACTGGAAAGTATCATACTTGGTCCCGTGTCACAAACCACTACTCCATGCTGGCTCATCTCCCCCCAATCCATCTTAAATCCTTTTAACTAGGTCATGCATCTTTGCATGTTTACAAGTCGAGGGAGAAATGAAAGGTGATAAGCTCTCCTTCTCTGGAGGTTTTCAAACACAGGCTAGATGGCCAACTGTCAGCAATGTTGATTCTATGACCATAGGCAGATGAGAGGGAGGGCATCTTGGCCATCATCTGGACATGGAGTGGGGGTCACTGGGGGTGTGTGGGGGAGGTAGTTGCGAATTTCCTGCATTGTGCAGGGGGTTGGACTAGATGAGCCTGGTGGTCCCTTCCAACTCTATGATCCTGGACTACCCGTATGCGTGTTTCTCCATTGTGGCCCCCACCTTGTGGAATGGTCTACCTGAGGAGGTCAGGAAGGCTCTCGTTCTCCTGACTTTCCGCAAACTATGCAAAACTGAATTATTCAAGAGGGCTTTTTCTATGTAAATAGGGTAGCACTGTACAAAATTACTTGGATGAAGTATTCGGGACCACTTTTTTCTGGTTACTGATCACTCTCTTTAAGTATTTGAAGGGCTGTCACTTAGAAGGGGCAGGGAGCTGTTCTTGCTGGCAGCAGAGGATAGGATTCAAAATGTGTATAGTTTGCTGTAAGTTCTGTGTAATTCTGCTTCATTTAACGTGTCATGCTAACAATGTGCTCTGCTTCAGTTCTGTTTTTATATTTCTGGTTGGTTCTACAACCCAAATATTATTTCATGTTTTATTGAATTTCCTCTCCTGTTGATTGCACTGTCTCACTCTGCGTGTAAATCTGACTTGAGTCCCACTGAGAAAGGGGGACTGTAAATAAACAAGTGACTAAATTGTATGGACATAAGAACATGAGAAAGGCCCTGCTGGATCAGACTGAGGCCCATCAAGTCCAGCAGTCTGTTCACACAGTGGCCAACCAGGTGCCTCTCGGAAGCTCACAAACAAGACCAGGTCATGTGGCTCAGTGGTAGAGCATCTGCTTGCCATGCAGAAGGTCCCAGGTTCAATCCCTGGCCTCTCCAGTTAAAGGGACTAGGCAAGTAGGTCATGTAGACCTCTGCCTGAGACCCTGGAGAGCCGCTCCTGGTCTGAGTAAACAATACTGACTTTGATGGACCAAGGTCTGATTCAGTACAAGGCAGCTTGATGTATTTGATGTCTTCAACTGTACTAATCTGCTTCACAAGGAGTATTTTGGCACCTGACTTAACAAATTTTTGGAGGTGCCTAGGCTTTCATGAGCTGGAGCCCACACTGTTGTTAGCCAAATTGATTGAAGAAGGTATCTTCTTCTTGTGTGGCCTATGCATTTATAAGGATGTATATCAGTTAAGTCACCAGAATTTTCTCCAGGGACTAGCAGTTTTCCACACAATTTTCTAGGCTTGTCAGATATCCAGAGACTATTCCTGTCCCTTTTCAGGAGACATCAAGCTACGGTTTTTGCACTCTCCCACTTGCTCTCCTTCCCTGCCCGAAGCATTGCTTGTGTTCTTTCCTAAGGCTATGAGTTATCATAGAGTCGGAAGGGGCCATCTAGTCCAACCCCCTGCTCAATACAGGATCAGCCTAGAGCATCCCTGACAAGCGTTTGTCCAGCTGCTGCTTGAAGACTGCCAGAGGGGGGAGCTCTTCACCTCCCCAGGTAGCTGATTCCACTGAACAACTCTCACTGTAAAAAAAATAAAAAATCATGATATCCAGCTGGTACCTTTCCACCCATAATTTAAACCCATTATTTCGAATCTTATCCTCTGTTGCCAACAGCTCCCTGCCCTCTCTAAGTGACAGCCCTTCAAATAGTGAAGAGAGTGATCGGGAACAGGAAAAAACCCACTGTCATAAAAGCCCACATGGAAAAAAGACCACTTTGTGTGGGCATTTTTTGTGTGCGCATTTATGACACTGGGTTTTTTCTGTGGTTTTCATGTGGGCTTTTTCATGTGCACTTTTTCATAGAACCAGAGGGATCATGTCCCCCCCCCTCAACCTCCTCTTCTCCAGACTAAACATTCCCAACTCCCTCAGCCTTTCCTCGTAGGGCTTGGTCTCCAGGCCCCTGATCTTCCTCGGCGCTCTCCTCTGCACATGCTCCATTCTGTCCACATTCTTTTTGAAGTGAGGCCTCCAGAACTGCACACAGTATACCAAATGCGGCCTGACCAATGTAATGTATAGCATTCTATGACATCTTGTGATTTGGATGTTATGCCTCTGATGATACACCCCAAGATCACATTAGCCATTTTTGCCACTGCATCACACTGACTGCTCATATTCAGCTTACAGTTCACACACACTGCTACTCAGAAGTGAATCTCCCAACCAGTATGGGTGTTCTTCATTTTTGTTACCCAGATGTAGAACTCAGCACTTATCCTTGCTGAATTGCATCTAGTTCACATGCGCCCACCTTTCCAGTGTGTTCAGATTTCATTGAATTCAATATCTCCTGGCGTGTTCGCTGCTCCTCCCAATTTGGTGTCATCTGCAAATTTAATCAGTAGTCCCTCCACCCCCTCATCCAGATCATTTATAAAAATGTTGAAAAGTACCAAGCCATGTGGCACCCCACTGGATGCCCCCTTCCATTCAGATGAAATGCCACTGACAACTACATTTTGAGCGTGGTTCTTCGACCAGTTTCCTATCCATCTAACTATCCGAGTGTCCAGTCCACAGCCCTCCAGTTTACCCATCAGCTCTTTCAAAAGAAAAGATACCACCTGTAGGAACTGATCAGGCTACCTTAGGCTTCTTTGGGAGCATGCTTCAGAATTATACACTTTACAGAGTTTTTTGTTTGTTGGCCCTCCAGGGCAACTGGCTGGCCACTGTGTGAGACAGGATGAACTAGATGTACCACTGGTCTGATCAAGCAGGGCCCCTCTTATGCGTCTAGTTATTCTGCTTTAATACTATAAGAATCAGATAGTCCTGATAATGTTTCAGTTCTCAAGCACATATCATACTCTGGTGGTTCCAGAAATAGGCCTGTTTGTATTATAAATGAAAGGGGCAGAGCTCTAAACAATATACTATATTCGTAGGTCACTAAAGCTTAATATCTTTGGGTAGCAATTCTAAGATCCCTTTTCCCCTTCCTGGCTCTTCCAACAGGAATTTGTTTCGAACTGGATCCTTTGTCCTTGCGATAAATTCAAGCCTGTGCGGCTTAACAGCAAACAACTACCTGAGGAGAGCCCTGAATATAACCCAAGCTCGGTTTACGTCCGCTCTGCCAATGGCTATCTTGCCGTTCATCTCTACTTTGGTGGTTTACGAAGCTTCTGTTTGCATGCCTTTAATGGAAGGTATGTCTCTCTAAGCTCAGATGAAAATGTTAGCCTTTGAAATGTCTCTGTGGTAACTATCTCACATTGTACAAACATTGGGGAACTTGCAAGAGGCCGTTTGGTGGCTTTGCTAGCGAGGGGGAAGTTGCACCGACATTTGTTGGGTTTTTCTTCGACTTTTGTGCTGCCTGTTCCTTTTATGCATTTGAACCTACCTTCAATTTTCCTACTGGCACGGGACCAGTAGGAAAAAGACAGGCCAAAGTCACCATAGAGTTGGAAGGGACCACCAGGGTCATCTAGTCCAGCCCCCTGCATAATGCAGGAAATTCACAACTACCTCCCCCACCACCCCCAGTGACCCCTACTCCATACCCTGAAGATGGCCTCTCATGAACTGCCTAAGGTCATACTCAGCATTGCTGACAGATGGCCATCTAGCCTCTGCTTAAAAACCTCCAGGGAAGGAGAGCTTATCACCCCCCCGAGGAAGCCTGTTCCACTGAATTACCACTCTTAACTGTTAGAAAATTCTTCTTAATGTCTAGACGGAAACTCTTTTGATTTAATTTCAACCAGTTGGTTCCGGTCCAACCTTCTGGGACAACAGAAAACAACTCGGCACCCTCCTCTATATGGTTATCATATCACCTCTCAGTCTTCTCCTTTTCAAGCTAAACATACCCAGCTCCTTCAACCTTTCCTCATAGACTTTATTCTAACTACTGTATTTTTTTAAATTAGCACTCTAAATTAATATTTAAGCACATATAAACTCAGGTCTGTGTCTGCTAAACTAGAGAGGCGCAGGGTCCCCACCCCAGGCATTTGAAATTGGAAACCTGCTCTCCTGTTTCATTTAGAGTTGGATTTTCAGTTCAGGCAAGAATCATAGAGTTGGAAGGGACCACCAGGGTCTAGTCCAACCCCCTGCACAATGCAGGAAATTCACAACTACCTCCCCCCCACACACACCTCTAGTGACCAGAAGATGGCCAAGATGCCCTTCCTCTCATCATCTGCCTAAGGTCACAGAATCAGCATTGCTGACAGATGGCCATCTAACCTCTTAAAAACCTCCATGGAAGGAGAGCTTACCATCTCCTGAGGAAGCCTGTTCCACTGAGGAACCGCTCTATTAGAAAATTCTTCCTAATGTCTAGATGGAAACTTTTGATTTAATTTCAACCCGTTGGTTCTGGTCTGACCTTCTTGGGCAACAGAAAACAACTCAGCACTATCCTCTATATGACAGCCCCTCAAATACTTGAACATGGTTATCATATCCCCTCTCAGTCTTCTCCTCTTCAGGATAAACATACCCAGCTCCTTCAACCTTTCCTCATAGGACTTGGTCTCCAGACCCTTCACCATCTTTGTTGCCCTCCTCTGGACACGTTCCATCTTGTCTACATCTTTCTTAAATTGTGGTGCCCAAAACTGAACACAGTACAAGAAAGAATGATGGTCTCACCTGATCTCCCTCCTCACTGTTGTTCCATCCTTTTGTCTACACTGGTCCCATGATCCCTGATACAAGTTGGGGGGGGGGGCAAAAGGGGTGTCTCTTCTCTGTTGGCCATTGATAAAGCTGACAAGATCCATCCCATATTCTGCCAGTTACCATACAGAACAAAAGGGTATACATGGTCCTTTCAATTTCAGGTATTATTTCACCAGCTTGGTATATTGGTTAAGAGCGGTGGTTTGGAGCGGTAGGCTCTGATCTGGAGAACCGGGTTTGATTCCCCACTCCCCCACATGAGTGGCAGGTACTAATCTGGTGAACCAGGTTGTTTCCCTACTCCTACAAATGAAGCCAGCTGGGTGACCTTGGACTAGTCACAGCTCTCTCAGCCTACCTCACAGGGTGGCTGTTGTGGGGAAGGCAAAGTGATGGTAAGTCGGTTTGATTCTTCCTTAAGTGGTAGAGAAAGTCAGCATATAAAAACCAACTCTTCTGCCACACATTTTCTTTGCCCAATCAGGGCTCAGGGCTATACTGGTGCTTTCTAGACATTGGCGATGCGCACACACTAGAGCAGGGGTGTCGAACTCATTTGTTACAAGGGTCGGATATGACATAAATGTCACTTGGCCGGGCCATGCCTCACCAGCCCAGATCAGGAGTGGGGGGTGGCTGGCTGGCAGGCCGGATTAAAGCTCTCAAAAGGCCAGACCCGGACCCCGGGCTGTATGTTTGACACCCCTGTCCTAGAGGCAATGTGATCGCTCTGCCATCTTATTCCCTATCTTGGTGACGACACTGCAGTATACTAGTACTCCCTCGCTCCAAGGGCATCGCATGATATATGCATCCAACGCTGTAGTTTTAATTTTCAAGATGGACATTTGCAGCACAAGCTGCAAATGAAGAAAGCGGGGAGAGATGGGGGGTGGTAATGCATTTCTGACATCATAAATTTTGAGCTGCTTCCCGCTATCTTGGCAGCATCTCGCTCTTAATTAGGAAATAGGAGAGGTGTCTGTGTACATCAAGAAGCCATAGACCTATTTAAATACGCTACAACGGCACCCAGAATAGTTTCAGCGAGGAAATGGAAACAAGCACTTCTTCCGGAAATAGAAGAATGGAAAGAAAAATTAATGGAATATGCCACTATGGCTAAAACAGTAAATAGTGACACAAATTATGAGCAGTTTCATAAAAAATGGAAACCAATGTTGAGATTTAATCCTAACCAAAATAAAATAAGAAAGTAGATGCTAATTAACCATAGTGAAACCCAACTTAATTTTATACTTGGACAACCATTATGATTGAAGAACTAAGTATGCTTGATTTGCTTGATAAGGCGATTGCCTGTTGGTTATATGACTAGAAATGTTAGAATCATTTTCTATAATTTTGGTAACTATTTTGATTGCACAATTGTGTTGAATAGCATGGCAATGTAATCTGTTTGATTTGTTTTTGTATGCTTGTCTTTTTAATTGCACTGCTGATATTCCTATTTCACCTTTTTTCCCCTTTGTACCTTTTCCCTTTTAATTTCCCTCTCATCCAATTTCCCTCTCCAGGTGATCTGAATTGTGCAACTTGTACCTTCGTCAGAGGAGGATTAATCGGAGCCGTGCTAGGTTGTTTGTATCCTGCATTTTTAGCCATTCCACTCAATGCAGGACTTGCAGCAAGGTAGATTCTTTTTAAATTTGTGTTTAAGCCAGCCTTGTGAACATATATATCACCCACCATCTAAAAAGCATTGTTGTAGGTGGAAGAGGCACTGCCATCCTAGACCAAAGCTTCTTAAACTGTGGGTCGTGAAAAATTCGATTTATTATCAGTAAATGTTTGATTTATATACCTGGGGTTGCGTAAAAATTTATCCGGAGAAAAGGGATTGTGAGTGGAAAAAGTTTAAGAAGCCCTGTCCTAGACCACCAAGCAAACAGTTAAAAGTTGCAGAGAAACATCTAGTGTTAGGGTAATTTCAAGAACTATCCCCCGTCAGCTTTCTAGAATAATCTCTCTAGTATTTACTGTTGATCTTCAATAGTCGGATGATAGTGTTAAGAGGGAATGATACTTGAATGAAGGTATAAATAAACGGATCCTGCTGTAAGTGGCGTTTATCCAAAATTCACGTGAGAGAAATTGATTATGCAGCACCTTAGAGAAACACGATTTCCAGGGTATCAGCTTTTGAGAGTCAAAGCTCCTTCTGTCGCATTCTCGAAAGCTTATACCCTGGAAATCTTGTTGGTCTCTGAGGTGCTGCTGGACTCAAATATTGCTCTTCTACTGTAGACCAATACTGCTACCTACCCAAGTATGCAATGTTGGCCTGCAACTGCAATGGTTGTATGAGGTTTTACAAATAAACCTGAATGGTCTGGGACTATCGTATCTGCAGGACAGCCTCGCCTGGGGGGTACACCCCCCCCCCAAAGAGTATTACACTCTTCTGGGAACAACAACTTGGTGGTCCCTGGCCCCAGCCTCGTGGAAGTCTGTCTAGGGAGACTCGTGCCCTGTGGGACTTAGTTCAGTTCCGCAGGGCCTGTAAAACGGAGACGCTGCCCTCAGTCATGTCTGGGAGAACAATGGCTGAATAGATCAGCTGGCCTCCCTTAATTTTTTCCTTTCCCCCCTCCTTGTTCTCTCTTCATGTCCCTAATCCCTGGAGGAGCTGGGATTTTCTGGGTCGATGGTGGTCTCCTAGCACCTTAAACCATCCTTACCATCAAGGATATTCTTTTCATTTCTGTGAAGCGGTTATGGAGTTAGGATGCCCTCTTGTTAATCTAAACTGGACAATAAATTGTATGTTTTAATCTTATATTTATATTGTAGCATGTAGTGATTTGTTATTGTTGGAAGCTGCCCTGAGCCCGATCTTGCTGGGAAAGGGCGGTGTATTAATAAAATAAAATTTTAAAAATAGTGTAAATTTCTGTCCTTGGCTGTGCCTATTTAGTATAGTCACTAGTCTTTGGAGCATCTGTCTGCTGTCGAATTCCTCTACTGCAGTGTTTCTGTTTAAGAGTATATTATTTTGACCCTTGCTCCTCTGCAAGTGTTCTCTGTCCAAATTATTCCCTTCGTTCTTCATACAGTATATTTGCATCCCCCACTGCATTGTCCCTTGCAACTTCTTGCGTGCTTCCTCTGATTGCTAGTTAGGTTTAATAGTATCCCATTTGGGATAGAAGAACCTTCATAATGTGTCTTCATGTAATGGTAAACTCCCTCTTAAGGAGGTATTTTGTATCCTGAAAACTGTAGTAAGGATTGGTGTCTTTTTTTTTTTTTAAGTAGAAGCTGCTTTTTAGGCAACACATTTACTATGCTTGCCATTTTTTTGACACCAAAATATTTGGTTGGGTCCTCAATTAAGCAAAATGTTCTGTTTTTCTAGGTATGCCACGGCTCCTCTGCCAAGTAAGGAGAACATGTTCCGGTACTGGATGGCAGTTTGTAAACCAGTTTATAAAAAACTGAGATTTGCTGCAATCCTGCAAGTTGCACTGGGAACATTCTTGGCCTCAAAGCATCATGGAATATATATCAAAATGCTCCAGTTGCCTGAACCTGGAAAGGATCCTGAAGAACTCAACGAATAAAATAAGAATTTTTGCAGCTACTACGTGCTTGATTGTTCCTCCTCTGTGAATATAAAACCTGCAGAAAGAGTCGGTCTAAAAATGTAGCTCTCTTGGCAGTGCTGACCTGGCAATATCAGCCCTCCTGTAAACAGCACAGCTCACCATTTCTCACACTGGGATCCAAAAGGGTATTTGAGGAATTCTGCAACAGACAGCAGGGCCCCACAGCGTTTCCTCCTAAAAGAGAATCACTCGATACTCAAGTCCTGTTTTGGAATCCAGGCCTGCCCCTGCGCCGTACTCAGCACAAGGGGATGCAAAACAGAGCTGTTGTCCAGACAAGAGATGCTGTTCTAATACAGGATTCATTCAGATTCCTATCAGGCAGGGTTGTTCACACTGTTGCAGGGATTTGCTGGGATCAGTGGGAGGGGCATTATTAAATAGAACAGTTGATTTTTATACCCCGATTTTCTCTGCGAGGAGTCTCAAAGCAGCTTACAATCACCTTCCCCTTCTCTCCCCACAACAGACACCTTGTGAGGTAGGTGGGGCTGAGAGGTCAGAACTGTGACTAGCCCAAGGTCACCCAGCAGGTTTCATGCAGAGGAGCGGGGAAACCAACCTGGTTCATCAGATTAGAGTCCACTGCTCTTAACCACCACACCATGTTGGCTTTCGATCCCAGGAGAGCAAAGTTAAAACAGTAATCGACATAGGGACTGGCAGGATACCCTATAAGGGTAAACTGACCTGGTTCTAGAGAATGAGGAAGAAGTTTCTCGTCTCAGAAATGCCTCTTCAAGGAAATATTGTAATGATCAGATGCTGATTTCCCACCCCCCAATTCCTTTCGAGTCAGGCTGTGCAGACTGTTCCTACTGACTTTTGCCTATGTAAATAGTGATCCACTTCACCCATCAAAAAGTTAAAACTGAATACACTTGGCTTTAGAGGGCGGGGTGTATAAAGAAACAGTTGAGAAATAACATATGAACTTCAGCCACTTAAGACTCCGCTCCCTCTAGACTGACAAAGTGGCATGTCACACAAACACAATGTTTTAAACTGTAAATAAACACCCATAAGCTTGGGATTTTGAAATATTTTAGGATAAAAAATTGGAACCATGAGTTGCTGAGAGCTTGAGAACAAGAAGAAGAGTTGGTTTTTATACCACACATGTCTCTACTTTTAAGGAGTCTCAAAGCAGCTTACAATTCACCTTCCCCTCCCCACAACAGACATCTTGTCAAGTTGGTGGGGCTGAGCTCGGAGAGAACTGTGACTAGCCCAAAGTCACCCAGCAGGCTTCATGTGGAGGAGTGGGGAAACCAACTCGGTTCTCCAAATTAGAGTCTGCCACTCATGTGGAGGAGTGGGAAAACCAACCCAGTTCTCCAGATTAGAGCCCACCACTCTTCACCACCACAGTTGGCTGAAAGGGTTGCACGCATTAAGTGGAAGGCTGGATTTCAAATCCCAAGTAAGCTCCATTTTATTGTTTATCTTACTCTTCAACTGAGTCTTAATATGCATGTAAGCAGGAACCAGCAAATACAATTTTTCAGGGAGTTCTCCACTGCTCTTTATTCAGCTTGTATGGGGGATTACCTCACAGGTCAGGACATGGAATTGGGGGGGGGGAGACATGGGGAAGAAATTGCCCCCTCCCTCAGCACAGCTGTGCTTGCTGAATAAGGAGCAGGAAGACTTTCACACCCTTGTATCTCTTCCCTCCAGCATGTCCGCCCAATACACAGAGTACTCCACAGGAGTCCTGTGTTAGTTATCTTTATGGCAGGTGGAATGACTCTGGGTAAGGAGAAAAAGTGAGAAAACTCAGCGTTCTAGGCATAGATCAGTGGATATATGAAACTACATTTTCCTGAACAATTTAAGAACGTAATGCAAACAGGTAAACAGCCACTATGGTTTAACTAGTCGGTTAGTGTTTAAAGTCCTAGTTTTGCAAACGCACAACCCTTACAACTGATTGTTTCACCACCAACGCCTGTCAAGTATTACTGGTCTTCTAATTAAAGTTTCCAAGAGATTTGGAAACAGAGTGAAAACAGCTATGTTCTAACCAGTGTGCAAATCTCACACATTGATGGGCCAGCAAGAACAGAATATGCTCATGACTAATGTTGAAGCTGCTTACAACTGCCCAGGTATTCACACACATGAAGCTGCCTTATACTGAATCAGATCACTGGTCCATCAAGGTCAGTGCTGACTACTCAGACCAGCAGCAGCTCTCCAGAGTTTCAGGTGGAGGTCTTTCGCATCACCTCCGGCCTGGCCCTTAACGGGAGATGCCAGGGACTGAACCTGGGACTTTCTGCATGAAAAGCACATCCTCTACCACTAAGACTCAGCCCCTCTCTAACAAGAGGGTCGGACAAATGCTTATTGGAAAAGTCCTAAGTGCCTGTTTCAACCAGTTCATGGGTGAATGGATGCTTGAATTGTACCTTCATGATGTGGAATGAGACTGTAGACCATAAACCAGTGGATTTATGTCTCAACGTAGCAAGGAAGTAACCCTTAGACTCATTATAAAATGGAAACCTTATCACACATGCACCACCTTACTTTTAAGGGTAGAAACGGCAATAACAAGACACTACTTTTCAAATTAGCTTGCTATATTATCTGTAAGTACATATAAACTCAGTCCTGTTAATAATGCTTCAAACCCACATCTTCACAGATTAGGCTCAGCATGTTCCCGCTTGGGCTGTCAGAGGTATTTCACTTTTACAATAAAAAGCTTACGGCCCTGTTTAAGCCTCCTCAGATCAAAGGGGATACACCTGAAGATTCCCATCTCATCTTACTGCCTACTAAGGTTCCTCCCCCCTAATGAAGTTGTCAGTTTCCAGTCTCTTTTCATTAAGTTAAGGCATGTTTCTGAACAAAAAGTATTTAGGAAAGGAGCCCTTTTAGGAATTTTGGAACTCCCTGCCCCAGGATGTGGTCATGGCTGCCAACCTGGAAGGCTTTAAGAGGGGAGTGGACATGTTCATGAAGGAGAGGGCTATCCATGGCTACTCGTCAAAATGAATACTAGTCACGATGCATACCCATTCTCTCCAGGATCAGAGGAGCATGCCTATTATATTAGGTGCTATGGAACACAGGCAGGATAATGCTGCTGAAGTCTTGTTTGTGGGCTTCCCAGAGGCACCTGGTTGGCCACTGTGTGAACAGACTGCTGGACTTGATGGGCCTTGGTCTGATCCAGGAGGGCTTTTCTTATGTTCTTATGAATGCAGGAAAACAAAAGTAGCAGAGCTTCAGTAATACCATGCCATGTTTTCCAGCCAAATTCTGAAAACCAGTCATGTTTTACCTAAAGTAAGCCTGCAACTTGGGGTTCAGTACAGAACCAAATATAAGAAAATATTTTTAAGAATATACTAGAAAGACAAGCAGGATGCTATAATAACCAGTATAAAAAAGTAATGTCAGGAAAAGATT
Organism: Euleptes europaea; assembly: GCF_029931775.1. Taxonomy (NCBI): domain Eukaryota; kingdom Metazoa; phylum Chordata; class Lepidosauria; order Squamata; family Sphaerodactylidae; genus Euleptes; species Euleptes europaea. Next base: position 9,045,182 of record NC_079323.1, read on the forward strand.
TTTATGAGGCTAAAGAGATGCTTTACAGGAGGGGAAATGATAGAAGTGACCAGCACCCAGTTATCCAAGTGCAAACCATGTAGAGATTTATTCCAGGGCACTAGTACAATCATGCCTTTGTATATTTACTACTTTTCTGTGAGACCCTCTGTGTGTCACTTCCTAACAAAGGACTCACAACTAGTGTTTGTGCTGCGGAAACTTTACAGATTATTAAGCAACATGACAATTGTGTGTGAAGTTTTACATTTAGAGTTATGCAAAGAGGCTTACTTATACTGGCTCTCTGTTGCTCTCCTGTTCTGAGTTTTCATGTAGCTCGGCTCTTTAATTAGCAAAATATGCCTCAACCTTTTTAATACTGTATTTTAAAACCAGCCCAAAAAGGGTCAACAGAAAGATTTCTAATGCTGGCTAAATGGTAGCAGATCAATTGTAGCTCAGAACAAAATCAATTTTGTTGAGTGCCAGTTTGAGACACGGCTGGCCACAACTACTTTGATCCCACCTCTCCAGGTAGTTACAGGGCACAGAAAAAGCGATCCCCCCACCTCGATACTACTAAGCTGTTTAAAAAGAAAAAAAAGGTAAGTTAATTTACAATATAACATGAAGATACACATACATTTACGCCACATTTTTGAAGTGAGATAATGGCGGTTACCGCACTTGTATTCCCAGCGATGTATTAAGAGTTTGAAAATGTTATAAAAAACATCGCTTTAAAAGGGTTTTTGGATACCACGGCTTATAAATAGTTGGAAGACATCTTCACAGCTAAAGGGGCCAAACAAAGTGCAGTATTTTTTATAATGTTTTCAAACTCTTAATACATCGCTGAGAATACATTAAAAAAAATACTGTTTGCACTTTGTTTGGCCCCTTTAGCTGTGAAGACGTCTTCCAACTATTTATAAGCCGTGGTATCCAAAAACCCTTTTAAAGCGATGTTTTTTATAACATTTTCACTCTTAATACATCGCTGGGAATACAAAGTGCGGTAAACCCCCATGAGTTAAGTCCTCTCTTAACTTGATACCATAATGAAGGCTTAGAAAATCAGGTGAGAAAAACACCAGACAAGAAGTTTATATATCTGAAGTGTTAGCAATATTACAGTGCACTGGCTCCCAGCACCAGATGCATGTTTTCTGCTACTTATTACTAGCCAAAACAATCCATTTCCATATTAAGAAACAGGTGTCTGAATGAAGCATGTACTGCTACAAATATACAACAGCATTAATTTTTCAGCAAAAAGTAAACCTTCCCGTTACGCTTGGCAAAGATTTTTGTTGTTGGTTACTCCTCTTAGGAGACAGGGTATTTATTCTTGCGCCTGCAAGAATTATAACTGTATCACCACTTAAGCGACCATGAATTGTAAAAACGCTCCTGCCAAGATTACTTACAGTGCCACTATATGCAGGTTTATTCCAGTGATAAGAGGATGTCTTACTCAAGTATTAAGAAATCCGGGGGCTGGAGTAACTCTGCACAGGATTGCACTGTTGGAAATGTTCTGACCACGTCACGTGTCAGCAATGTAAAGCATACTAAGCGACTCCATAAGGCACTTGAAATGCCACATTCTGAAAGGTGCTGCAGCTGGAACAACTGCATGTTTATTGGTTCTTGTAGGTTATCCGGGCTGTGTAACCGTGGTCTTGGAATTTTCTTTCCTGACGTTTCGCCAGCAACTGTGGCAGGCATCTTCAGAGTAGTAACACTGAAGGACAGTGTCAGTGTTACTACTCTGAAGATGCCTGCCACAGTTGCTGGCGAAACGTCAGGAAAGAAAATTCCAAGACCACGGTTACACAGCCCGGATAACCTACAAGAACCAATGAACTCTGACCGTGAAAGCCTTCGACAATATTTTTAACTGCATGTTTCTTCCCCAAGCACAGCAATGGCATAAGATTAGTTTTCCCAAGGACAATTGTTCTCATTGTGAAGACTGTAACAGTATCAAACACCAGGACAGTAACTATTTGAAGAGAATAGCAGTCAGTGATCTGTGGCTATTTTGTTAATTCATTTACTAAGAGATTTCTATTGCTGCCTCTCCAGAGGCCTACTCGAGGCAACATACAGTTAAAAATGTTAACTCTTTCCTATGCTGCTGCTGCTTATAATTTACCTTTGTAATTTGTGTACGCATTTAAGACTGAAGTGAGTTGAACAATAAAGCCTTGTAATTAAAGCTGAACAATAAAGCCTGTAAAACAACTTTGTGACTAAAGTACTAGGATTGAATCGAATAGGCAGAATATTCAAGATTGAGGGGGGAGATTTAGAGAGAATATTCTTTTGTGGAATATTAGCCACGATAGCCGAGTGGCATCTCCAAGATCAGAGGCCGAATCACTTTTGATTGTCAGATGCCGGGGAGCATTCAGCACCCAAGGGATGATGTCCGTGGGCCCTAACTGTGCTTTCCTATGGCATATAAATGTCCACTGTTGGAATCAGGATGCTGGACTAGATGGACCATTCATCTAAAAAGGAACGGTTGCTCTTAAGCTGTCGTATCACTATATTACGGTCATTATCTCACCTAGGAAGTGCTAAATGCTAGTAATCTCTCAATATTCTGAGCAAGAGGATGTGACTAGAATTCATGGCGAGTCATCACTTAAACTGATGCCACTTATAAATTCTGGATTACGACCCTAGATCAATAACCCCCTGCACAACTTCAATATCTTTAACTGCACAAAAAATCCTTTAAAGCATGGCATCAATCCATCCCTGACCTTTGAGAGAGATGAGATTTTTATGACGCAAGTCAAACCACAGCATTTGATGCAGTTTTCCAAATAACTCACACAGCCAATAGCGTTTTAAAAAAAATCCAGTCATATCAAATTTAGTTACCATTAAGATAGAAAGAAAATATTTTGAGCCTGTAACCAGAAGATAAACACGTCTTGTTTTATTAGGACATTGTGTTCTCATTAGTGTGACAGAACTATTTACAAAGAAACACACATTTTCCAAGTATGGTTAAATTGTTGAACAGATATTTAACAATATTTCACCAACCAATGAGCAAGGGCAAAAAAAAAACTTTTGCAATTTCTGGTTCAAACATGCTTCAAGAGGCACTAAAATCCCTGCAGTCATAGTTCTGGGTTTTTTCCTCTTAAGTAAATGTGTCATTTGCCTTGCTGCAGAAGCAGGAAGTATTTGGATGCAAACATTTATTTTTCAAGAGGCAATGACACACATGCTAAGTGGAGGACAGTATTAAGTCCCAGAGTATTTTTGCCCAGCAACACACTTTTATTCATACAAAAGAGAAGGGGAAATGGATTTCCATTTTTACAGTTATATTACACTAGGCAAACATACTGTGAAAAGCGATTGTAAAAAAAAGCATCAACCTCTTTCAGTGGAGTGTGTGGAGTAAATAACGGAAAGCAACTGAAGAGCCAGAGCTTATGGCCCCCAGCTAAGGAATAAAATTCTGGGAAGACACAGGAAAATTGCCAAGAGGAACTGCATATTGTCCACTGCATTTTATTGCAGTATAGTTAAATTGCAACCACACAGAATAGAATACCAAGTAAAGTAAGAATTAAAGATTATTTGGTATTCATTTTAATTCAGAGTCTGCAAAGCATGAGTATGGATATCTACAGGACTTTCAAGAAGACTGCGGACAGCAAACAGAGTTTGCACTAGACAAATATGAACGGGCAAACTCCTGTGTATAGGGTTGCAAGCTCTTCAACCAGAATAAGAATACAAGTTGCCCTTTACAAAGGACAGCCAGTCCTGAGATGGGAAATGGGCACAATTCTGCAACAGACAAGAATGTCAAGGAATAGCCATGTCACTGAGGAGAGCAAGATTCCTTCTGGCTGTAGTTCTAAACATATACTTGGAGGTAAGCCACACTGAAGTCAGTGTAACTGCCCTCAAGGGCAGATATGGTCAGTATCACGCTTTCGGGTCTTTATCGATTGGCTGTTGATTTAGCCAATCAAATGAGATTATTGAATGCTCCATGCTTTTTTACACTACCACTTTTCACATGAGTACTGCATCAACTTTTTGGACAAGTGTGATTTAAGTTACTCAAAACATTCACATTATTCTTTTTTTTAAGTGAAAGATAGGAAATGCCCTGTTACCTTTCCCTTTTTCTCTCTCTCATACTACCTTTTAAAATAAAGCAGGAAGTGTGGCCAGCAGCTGGTCCCGTTTCTTCTGCCCCCAAGACAGCTGTATCCACTTCAGCATAAAGAAAAACAAGGATGCTAAATACACATATACTTTATTAAACAGCGAGGTTTCACAAGGACTGTTTGTTGCAAGTGAACGTCAAACGGTTTTGAGAGTTGATTATCATCAGAGGAGGAAGACTCCTTATTTGCATTTAATTCAACACAAAGAGTGAACAAAGGCGGTTCCTTTAGGGAGACAAACACTTTTCCAGACCATTCCTTGTGAAACCTCACTTTACATTTATTTTCACAACCCTTATTTCCCCAATTTACAGACATTAAAATAGAAAACATTATAATACAACAGAAAATGCTAATGGGGGGCAGTGCTGGTCAAAAACCCAAGAATTTTAACAGAACCTTTTTCTCAACACCAGTCATAAAGGTTGCGTGAGCGCTACTATGATGAACACCGGTTCACCTGCAATTATTTTCAATTCAGTAGAAAACAAGGAGATTCTGATTTTCTCTTACTAGTTTACTGAAGCAGATGCCTGTACTTAAGAGATATCTAACATGAGAAATCTGTGAAGACAGATTTCGCTAAGTTATAGCAGATTTAATTTTTTTTAAAGCAAGGAATGGAGGTTTAATCATTTGCATACACTACTACACAGCTTAAGTGAGTGTTGCTTCATTCCAGAACTGCTCTATCGATGTAGATGGAGACTTAACACCACACTAGCAAAACAGGAAGAACCTTTAAGTCAAGAACTTGGCATGCTTCTCTGGACATGTTTATTTCCCTCTCAAATGCTAACATGGGGGTGGGGTAGTTAACAATCCAAATTTTAAAATAAAGGGCGTGGCTTCATAATACATTCTCATTATCTTACTAAAATTTCTTTTGATCCTTTCCTTCATATTTATCAACTGCCAACATGTACATTGAGCAGCAAATGTTTTGAAACGGCTCCCATCAGGTGGAAGCAATGCCTCCAATATAAATTTCAAACACTTACTGCTAAATACATGCCAGGAATTAAAAAAAACTGACAGGGAAAGGCGGTGCTAGACTAACCATTACTTGCAACTTTCCCAGTCAGTCTGAACTGACACACAGATGCTACAAACGTGTCCGTGAGCTTCTGAAAACCTCTGAGGGGCTTGTCCAGGCTAACTGACAAGAAACCCATCAACGCAAAGCTGTCTGACACCACATTACGGGAATATATGGATCCTTACCAGGTTGCGAGGTGGAAAACGACTGTTCTTTTAACCCCTACACAACGGGGCCTGGCAGGGCAAGCACCTAAAAAAGAAACTGTCAGAGAAGTTTAATAGTAATGTATAACAGATGCGTTACGATTTTCACATGCACTTTTTTTCTTTAAACTGTCTTCTGAGCCGTATATTAACGTCTGTTCAGTGAAGATGTCTCGGCGATTATACATTCTCGACTTCTCACGAAAACAGCCTAGGATATTATCTGTGATACAGGATTTTTTTTTTTTAAACTAGCAACCAACGCTATAAGCCCCATTCAGGCCACCTGTGCATATTAAAGAAACCCCGGCAGTCTCCATATATGTCATCTGCACATCAGGCTGGGAGATGTTTTGCCGCCTGCCTGAAAACCAGGTCCTCATTTGACACCCCCCATGCCGAAGAGGCACCCCCACACCCACTGCACCCAGAGGACGCCCGTCTGTTCGCATGCACACACGAAGAGCTTTTGTAGGTGTACGATTTCTATTTTTCCTTTAGATCTCTTGCTACGGGGCCAGGCCAGCTTTCTCCGCTCTTCCCTCCCCCCGCCGACCCTGCATCCCCCTTTCTGCATTTCTTTTTCTCACTCTCTTCATTCCTCTGACTGCCTCCTCCACTAGGCAACCCCCCCGGGGGGAGGCCGCTTCTCTGGCAAGGCACCCCACACCGAATCCGTGGGCTAGGAAGGAAATCGGAATACTTGACCCTACATTTTGGCGGCGAAGGGAGGAGGAGGAGGAGAAGAAGGGTCCCGGGCGGCCTGCCCCCGGGCCGCCCGCCGGGAGCACACGGAGCAGAACTCCACCGACACCTGGTCCCGGTCCACGTGGAGGCAGAGGCCGGCGGGGCCGCGGCAAGGCCGGACATCCTCTTCGCCGTCTTCCCTGGGCCCCGGGAGGGCGTAGTCGTGGTCGCCGCCGGTCCCCCCGCAGGGCAGCCGCCGCCGCCTCCTCTCCCAGCCGCCGTCCTCGTCCTCTCCGCCGCCGCCGTCCTCCTCCTCCTCGTCGTGCCAGAGGCTGCTGCCCACCCGCAGGCCGGCCGCGGCCCCCCCGCGCCCGGCCAGGCGTCCCAGGAGGCGCCCCAGGGCGCTCTGGTTGGCCAGCACGGCGCGCAGGTAGCCGGCCTCCCGCTCCAGGCCGCGCAGGCGGCGGCACAGGCCCCGGTTGCGGTCGCGCAGCTGGCGGTTCTCGGCGGCCAGGCCTTGCAGGCGGCGCTCCAGGCCCTGCACGTACTGCTTCTTCCGCTGGCGGTTCAGGCGCGCCGCCTCCGCCGCCTTCCGCCGCGGCCCGCCGCCGCCCGTCCCCCCGGCTCGGCGCGGCCCGGCGTCGTCGCAGGCCCAGCCCGGCCGGCCCGCCGCCGCCGCCGCCTCCTCCTCCTGGGCCGCCACCGCCGCCTCCAGCCACGCGTCCAGCTCGAGGCCCGGGAAAAGCAGCGCCGCGGCCTCCCCCGCGCCGTCGTCGTGCGCCGCCGGCTCGGCCTCGTCGCCCGTCTCCGCCGCGCTGCCGCCGCCGCCGCCCTCGCGGGGCAGGGAGGAGAAGGCCGCGGCGGGCTCCCGGGGGCTGCCCGGCGCCGCCCGCAGCTGGGCGAGCCTGTGGCGCATGGCGGCCGGGGGGAGGCTAGGCCGCGCCCGAGCCAGCGCCCTCAGGGGACGGCGGGCGAAGCCGTCGCCGCCGCCCGGTGACCGGCAGGCCCGTCCCCTCAGCCGGAGCGACGGAGGAGGCTCCCCGGAAAGGCCCGCGCGCTTAACGGCCGACGGGCCTAGCCGGGCCTACTGCGCCTGCGCGCCCCGCCCTGGCGGAAATGACGTAAGAGAGGCGGCGAGGGAGTGTGTCTCGCCTCGGAGGAGGCGGCGCCGAACAGTGGCGGGCTGGGTTGTCAAGGCGTCCGTTGCTAAGAGACGAAGCCCCGCCCCCCTCAACGATAAGGCTGTCGGTTAGTTTTCGTAAGGAGCAAATAAGATTTTCAAAAAATACCTAAGAGGGGGGGGTAATCGCCGCGAATTGGAAAACGGCAGAAAATATGACGTTGGACAGATGGCGACAGAAAATAACAATAATTCTCAGTGGGTAGCCGTGTTAGTCTGCCTGCAGCAGTAGAAAAGGGCAAGAGTCCAGTAGCACTTTAAAGACTAACAAAAATATTGTCTGGCAGGGTATGAGCTTATATATATACATACACACACATATGTATAATTCACAGTGGGTAGCCATGTTAGTCTGCCTGCAGTAGTAGAAAAGGGCAAGAGTCCAGGAGCACCTTAAAGACTAACAAGAATATTTTCTGGCCGGGTATGAGCTTTCGTGAGCCACAGCTCACTTCTTCAGATACAGCTAGAATGTGAATCCATCGGTCTTTAAGTAGAGGAGAGTTAATTCAGACAAGCATTAGTATGCAAATGTTAGCAGTATGTCAATGTGAATAGCTGGCGTGATGGGATGAGGTGTGGTATGCAGAAGAGTCTGTGATGTCCAGGGGAGAGATGGGTGTGGAGAAATCAGCATTGGTAATGGGCCATGAATGCAAGGTCTTTATTCAGCCCAGGTAAATGCATTGACTTTAGTTTGAATATCAACTGTAATTCAGCAGTTTCTCTTTCCAATCTCCCTTTGAAATTCCTTTGTAAGAGAACTGCTTGCAAAGGAATTTCAAAGGGAGATTGTTCACAGCGGGTAGCCGTGTGAGTCTGTCTGCAGTAGTAGAAAAGGGCCAGAGTCCAGTAGCACCTTCAAGACTAACAAGAATATTTTCTGGTAGGGTATGAGCTTTCGTGAGCCACAGCTCCTACCCTACCAGAAATTTTTTTTGTTAGTCTTTAAGTTGCTACTGGACTCTTGCTCTTTTCTACTAAAGGGAGATTGGAAAGAGAAACTGCTGAATTACAGTTGATATTCAAACTAAAGTCAATGCATTTACCTGCTGGCATTTACCTGCCGGCCACAGCTGCTGGCAAAACGTCAGGAAAGAAAATACCAAGACCACAGTCACACAGCCCGGATAACCTACAAGAACCGATGAACTCTGACCGTGAAAGCCTTAGACAATATATTTTAATAATTGAACCATCAGAATGCAAAGCTGTAACTTGTTTGTTCTGAATCTACCGTCCATCTACTGGATGCCCTCGAGTTCTAGCATTTTGGAAGAGAGAAAGTTCTTTGTCAACTCTCTCCACCCCATGCATAATTTTATATATCTCTATCATGCCTAGGGTTGCCAGCTCCAGGTTGGGAAATACCTGGAGATTTTTGGGGTGGAGCCTGAGGAGGGCAGGGTTTGGGGAGGGACTTCAGTGCCATGGAGTCCAATTGCCAAAGTGGCCATTTTCTCCAGGGGAAATGATCCCTAGTGGCTGGAGATCAGTGGTAATAGCAGAAGATCTCCAGCTAGTACCTGGAGGTTGGCAACCCTAATAATGTCCCTTTTTAGTCATCTCTTTTCTCATAGGGAAGGTGCTGCCCCTAATCATCTTGGTTGCCCTCTTCAGTACTTTTTCCAGCTCTGCGATGTCCATTACACCTAGTAATGCAAGAGGAAGACAAAGATGCAAAAACTGTACTCTTTTTGTACCCTTGTCTTCCCAGTACATGATCCTTGTTAGTGAGTGGCGCTATAAGCAATCTGATGTAAACTTCCCACCGACCTCTGGAGCTTGCAGTTCATAATACCTTTATAGCATCTGGAGTTGGTAACAGCCTACCCTTTAAATAAAGACAAAATAAGTCTAAAAGGTTCAACAGGATTTTCTTAACGGTATTTTCTGTGAAGATTAACACATCCATACGTGAATAATTTCTTTTTTAAAGAGAGGTGCATATAACTCTTGCTGACTGAGAATTCCACATCCTATATCACTCCACATCCTAGATAGACAGATGGAGAGATTTTCAAACTTAATAGATATTAGAAGTGGTGAAGACCAGGAAACAAGAAGTGTATTCCACACACAAGATTTCAAAATTTTATTTTAACTTGTTTTACCCAGTACAAAGAGGTCTATGAGATCTTGACAATATCTGCGCGCCCCCCACCAGCACTGTACAAAAGGCATTAAAACAGGAAAATAATCTTGCAAAATATTATTTTAAGAATGCCTTGGTGGCTGGCAAAGACATGCCTGTTTTATGCCATGAAATGGCGGAGTTTCGTGTTTAACTCTTTCTCTTTAGTGAGCAAATCCATGCTGTGCTTCTTGTAAGCCTCAAACTGCATCCGAAGCCCGACATACGCTCGCTCGGCCCCATCCAGCCTAAACTGCAGGTCTCGAACCCGGAGCACGCTGTCCACCATGGCGGCCTCTGTCTCGAAGCGCTGCTCTGCGGCCAGCTTGGCTTTCTCCATCTCCTCCACCTTTTTCTCCAGTTGCGAGATCTCCCGTTGCTTTTCCTGCAGCACCTTACCTCTTTCCATCGACAGGTTCAGCAGCTCCTCTTTCTCCTGCCTCAGCTGCTCCACTGTGGCTTTCAGGTCTCCATCTCGGAGTTCCTTTTCCGCTTCCTCCAGTTGCTCCATGGCATGGCTGAGTTTTTCCTCGAGGACTTCCAGTTGCCTTCTCAGTGAGCGAACCTCCTCTGCGTGAGAGCTGGCTCGCAGGCTCTGGGCCTCCAGAAGCTCTTTCTCTCGCTGCTGGGCATGCTGGCTTTCTTGTCTGTGGCTTTCGTTCAAGGCCTCCATGTCTTTGGAGAGCTTTTTGTACTGCGAGACGAGGTGGTTCAGCTCCGCCTCTTTCTCCTTCAAAGGCTGGCTGAAGAGGCTGAGGTTCTCTTGGCGCAAGCGCTTGTTTTCTTCCCTCAGCTGCATGTTCTGGCGCTTGTGCTCGTCTTTGAAGTGGATCATGTCCTCGTGGTTGGCGGCCAGGTCCATGAAACGCTCCTCCAGCTGCTGGACCCGCCGGGTCTGGTTCTCCAGTCTCAAAGAGTCCGCCATCCTGAGCTCTTCCAGCTCTGCGTTGAGCTGCTCCAGGGACCTGCAGCGCACCAGGTTGTCGTCTGCTCGCTTCTTCAAGATACAAATGAGCTGGGATTGCTCGTGGATCCGCGAGCGCAGCATAGCCTTCTCCCCCTTTTCCCCGTCAGACAGACCCTGGAGCTTCTCCAGGGACTCAAAGGGTTCTCCCATGTTCCAATCCACATCTGCTCCCATCTCCTTTGGTATTGTCAGAGGAGAGGTCGTCCCTGGATTCTCCTCGTCCTGCGGCATGTTGAGGTCCTGCGGCTTTCTCTTGATGCTTTGGACTCACTTTCTTGTGACACCTGCACTTTCGGTCAGGGGTTTAAGAGTTCTGGACGCCCAGATGACCGTTGGTGAAAATGTTCCAAGAATTCTGTGACGTCACAAGCCAGGAAAGGCGGGCCTTTCTAGAACTTTCTGGAACCGGCACACTTTGGACCACTTGACATCCCATTAGAGTGGCAATGGCACGATGCAGATTTTCGGTGCGAGGCAAGGTTGGCTAGGAACAGAGGCCCCAAAACAAGAGAGCGTGCTTCGGGTTGCTTCTTTCTTGGTAGTGCTTCATTCTTGATAAACTGCTGTATTTTACCAGGGTAAGCGAATCCTGATCAATTAACTTGTGTTCTTTGAAGGAAAACAATAACAGCATTTCATTCCAGTTCTTATTTACTTACTGACCAATAGATTTACATCCCCTCTCCCAGATGGGTGTGTGTGTGTAATGTGCCTTCAAGTCGCAGCCCACTTATGGCGACCCCTTTTGGGGTTTTCATGGCAAGAGACTAACAGAGGTGGTTTGCCAGCGCCTTCCTCTGCACAGCAACCCTGGTATTCCTTGGTGGTCTCCCATCCAAATACTAACAAGGGCTGACCCTGCTTAGCTTCTTAGATCTGACGAGATCAGGCTAGCCTGGGCCATGTTTGTTAGTCTTTAAGGTATATAAAAACACACAGACTGTGCCTTTTGCATTTTATTGCTTTTGGGGGCCCACTGTTTACCTTCCCCCCATAGCCAGATCTATGAGGATACATTGTCCATCTGATGAAAGGGGATTGAAATCCATGAAAACTTATGCCATAATAATTGTGCTTGTCTTTAAAGTATCCCTTTTTTATTTCTGCATAATGGGGTTTTTTTTAATAAATATTTTTATTGGTTTGTAATATTAAATAGGGATACAGGAAAAAAGAAAAGGGGAGGGGGAAACTATCGGTTAAACAACATGTAATATTAACAAGAAGATACATAGTTCTACCCCCTTATAAAACTCAAATTACCATCATTTGTTGACATAATATATTTGATCGTCAACTTAACTTTCATAACATTTATAAGATTTTATTATTTGTTGTTTTTAATATATTCATAGAAGGCGTGCCATTTGTCTTTATTTGATCTTTGAGTATCTGTTTGTAATATTTCTGCTAGGTGTGCCATTGTTATGAATTCATACGCTTTGTTCTGCATAATGGTTAATATTACAGAGCCAAACTATAACAGTTACAAGGTAAAGCCTGATGAAAGCCTACTAGTCATTCGCTACAATTCATAAAGGGGATTTGACATTTCCTCCTACCAAAGAGGTACTAGATCCGGCCTTGATGTTACTTCTGGGGTTCTTAACTGAATAGAAAGGCAGGGTCGTGTTGGAGGAGGAGAAGGGAGGTAAAAATTTAACCAGAGCGAGGTAAAATAACGCCGAGAGTCTCAGAATGATTCCTTACCAGCCTTATTCTTTGACCGTCTTGGTTTGACACTCCTGCCGAGTCCGTAATTTCCATGGCAATGAGGATCGAAACACACTTCAGCCGTTCATTCCAGGGCTCAGTTTGTCTACTTGGAAAGACTCCCACATGGAGGAGAGCCAAGCGGGAAATAATCCAGGGAGCAAGAAAACCTTTGGAGTGGCTATTCGATAGCTAAGAAAGCCGAGTCTTTGCTGCTCATGCCTGCACTGGCTTTCCCTTCCCTTCCCGTCCCCCTGGAAGCCTGAAAACTATTGGTTGGTTGCTCTGCAGCGTGTGTTGGCAGTTATGTGAAGGGCCTTAAGTAAGGTAAGAAAGATAAGTACTTAAATACACATACTAAAACAATTAATCTGGTAACAAAACCAGCTTCCCCTAACCTGGATGGCCTAGTCTGGGCAGATCTCGCCAGGTTTCAGAAGCTAAGCAGGGTCGGCCCTGGTTAGTACTTGGATGAAATATGGGGAGGGGCTGTGGCTCAGTGGTAGAGCATCTGCTTGGCATGCAGAAGGTCCCAGGTTGAATCCCTGGCATCTCCAGTTAAAGGGACCAGGCAAGTAGGTGATGTGAAAGACCACTACCTGAGACCCTGGAGAGCCGCCACCGGTCTGAGCAGACAATACTGGCTTTGATGGACCAAGGGTCTGAGTCAGTAGAAGGCAGCTTCATGTGTTCATGTGTCCATCTAGTCCAGTAGTCTGTCTCACACACTGGCCAACCAATTGCTCTGGAGGGCCAACAACAGGGAATAGAGGCCTTCATAAGAACATCAGAAGAGCCCTGCTGGATTAGACCACTGGTCTATCTAGTCCAGCATCCTGCTCACACAGGGGCCAACTAATTACTCTGGAGGGCCAACAACAGGGCATATAGGCCAAAGCCTTTATGAGAACATCAGAAGAGCCCTGCTGGATCATATCAGTGGTCCAGGGGAGGGGCTGTGGCTCAGTGGTAGAGCATCTGCTTGGCCTGCAGAAGGTCCCAGGTTCAATCCCCAGCATCTCCAGTTAAAGGGACTAGGCAGGCAGGTGATTTGAAAGACCCTGGAGAGCCGCTGCTGGTCTGAGTAGACAATACTGACTTTGATGGACCCAGGGTCTGATTCAGTGTAAGGCAGCTTCATGTGTTCGAAAGACCTCCAAGGAAGTCCTGGGTTGCTACACAGAGGTAGGCAATGGCAAACCACCCCCGTTCGTCTCTTGCCTTGAAAACCCTACGGATAGCCCTTTACACCTCCAAAAAAAAACCAGTTTCTACCTGAAAGAAATCAAGCAGGGGAGGCCGGTTCGAATCTCACAATCATGGACTTTCTGATTGGCTTCTGGTAAGCCAGTCCCATCTCTCTCCACCCCACCCTTGCCCTTGCAATATGAGGATGACGGCACTGGCCAACCTCACAGGGCTGTTGAAAGGATTGTGACATTTGATGGGGTCGTTCAGACACAACGACTAATCCTGGTTAACTTCAAGATTAAATCTAGTTTGTAGGGAGGGCCACAACCTGTAGTTAGTGATGATGATGCAATAACAAAACTGTCATGAATCTGACGGGCTTTCATTAGATTGCTGCATGCAATTGTGAGGATTCCCCAGGCTCCCTTATGTAAATATCCAAAATAAGATTTGGCTGTTGCATCTGAATTGTACCTGTATAGGCTGAAGATATGCCATGTAACTGCTAAGAATTATTTTGGTACCAGCAATAATGCAAGTAAATCTCATGAGGGGGTTATCGACATATTTGAAGTTTCCCTTCCTTAACCTGCAAAATTATCCACATGCAAAAATACAGAAGAAACCCCAGATTAAAAAGATAATTTAACAGTGCTTAATACAATGCTAGGATTTAGACTTTCCCCCTCCCTTTGGGATAAATGTGGGGGGGGGGGGGAAATCCCTGCCTCGCTAGGACTCTTTCAGAATAAAGTGTTTAAAGTATATTATTTATCTTTTGGGGGGGGGGGGTTCCAGATCATGTAAATATGATTATTCCCATGAAATTATTCCTGCTTCAGTAGCTTGAGAACAATATACTTCTGAGGAGACAGCTTATGTTCTTAGGGTTGCCAACTCCAGGTTGAGAGATTCCTGGAGATTTGGGGGTGGAGCCTTGGGGGGGCAGGGTTTGGGGAGGGACCTCAGCTGGGTATAGTGCCACAGATGTCACCCACCAAAGCTGCCATTTTCCTCCAGGGGAACTGATCTCTGCATCAGGGAATCAGTTGCAAGTCTGGAAAATCTCCAGGCCACACCTGGAAGTTGGCAACCCTAGTTCTTGCAGTGGCAGGACACTGCTGTAGTAGAAGACAGAGCTTTGTTGTTTCTTCCTCCCCCTGTGAAGGATTATCTGATAGATCTAATGCAGGGGTGGGGAACCTTTTTTCTGCCAAGGGCCATTTGGATATTTATAACATCATTCAAGGGCCACACAAAATTATCAACGTAGAACTCACCCCCATGCATTCTGCCCCTGCCCCCTTTAACCCCTCCATTATCGCCACTTCCACCCCCAGCCAGAGTGGGAAAGGAATACGTTTCTCCACGGCCAGAGTGGGAAAGGGTTAACACAGTTTCTTGGGCAGTCCTAGCAGCTCCATAACTAAGGACTCTTCTGCAAGGGGGAAAGAAGGTTCCTTTTCTTGGCAAAACAAAATCACATCCACCTTGAATAGAGGCTATTCCTGTCTGTGGGAGGGGGCAGACCGCCAGTCTTAGATCCTTCTGAGCTTGAGATCTGCCACAAAGGGCCAGATCAAATGATTTCGTGGGCCTTATACGGCCCCCGGGCCTGACGTTCCCCACCCCTGATCTAATGGAGAAGCACCTCTCCTTTCACCTGATTAAGAAAAGATGTTTTTTTCCCAAACGGTTCCAGAGAGGAAGAAGGCCAGCTTTGCTCACTTCTTCTACAACAGCTGTCTGCAACAGACACATTTAAACTGCTTACATGATTCTGATAGCCGCACCGATTGTATGTCCAGGGACTAGTTTTCAGCTCTTCCAGGGTACGGTTTAAACAGACACAACCCTGCAAAATCAGCTTTCAGAGAATGCAAGTGGGGGCTCGCGATACTCACCGGGGGAGATTCCTCTCCCCATCACTAATTCCCCACACCCTATCCCCTCCTCTCTGTTTAGTGGGGGGGGACTCATGGGAATCTCATACCCCTTCCCTATTGCCATGCCTGGCACAGCTCCAGGCCCCTTCGCCGCTACTGGCATCTGTGTTCATGTGAGTTCATGTGAGTTTAATGTTGTATGTTATGAAGCAAAATAAAAGTCTCCAGAAGTTTAAGAACAAGATGGTTTCTGGAATTCAGCATGAAATTGTTCAAGCACACGTGTAGTTTTAATAAGCATTTGAGTTTAATAATGGTATAACAAATAAGTTTTGTATCTTCAGTTACACACAGTTCAGTATAATACATTTTCACTCCTGTTTCAGACAGTTTCCCACTTCATTCAGTTGGTGGCAGCAGAGTACGAAGAACAAACCTCCCATACCCAAACAGAAGCATAAATGGTAAATAATGTGCAAGGGTTTTTTTTTTAATCTTATCTTTTCACTTCACCAATAATTTAAACAAGAAATGTAGTTAATGGAAAGATTAGAGAATAACGTCTGGACCAAGCGTGTCGGGCTTGTCATTTTGTGTGTGTATACGGGGGGGAGGGGAGTCTAATTTCGAAGCTGTTAGTGAGCGATCTCTACTATATACAAGCATCTACAATGTAAACAGTGACCAATCTTTATTTCTCAAGATAGGTCTTTAAAAAAAAAGAATTCTCCATTCTATATGAATCGTCCAAGGTGAAAGTACCCACGGCAGAAACTATACTGAACAGCAGAAAGCAGGGTTGCCATTGAAAATGGCAGCCCTGTGTCTCAGTCTCTTCTCTAGGGGTGCTCCATGCAAGACTCGGTGTCATCATACTTTTGAGTTTCCATATCTCCAGAAGCAGCAGCCACTGAAACAGAGCAGCAGAAGGGAAACTCACCGGGCCAACAGCGGCATCACATCAAGCCTTTGAGCATCCCGTGATATTCAGATGAAAAGAACAAGACACAGGGTGGTTGTTTGGTAGCTTTCCATCTACTGTTCTCCTGTAACATCCAATTCCAGCCTGACCCCTGCCCCCCCCCCCCCAATCTCATTCCCATATCACCACTTGCCTTTCTGCCCACTAACTACAACACTACCATACTGCAGGGTGTATTTACACATTGATTTCAGGAACAAAAGGGCAACAGAAGCAGAGATAAGAGTCAGCAAATGTAGCTGATTTAATGAAATCACCAACATTTTTTTCCTTTCCCTATTCAATGCGGCCACACAAGAAAACTGTACATAATATTTTAAATACGTCTTATATTTTATTATTTAATCTTTATTAAAGATTAAACATTTAAAAGGTTTACCTGCAAGTAGGCAGAGGTTAATGTGTATTTTTTAAAAAGGATATAGAAGTTAAAAAAATAGTTTGCAAACACAGGTGCCCTCTTTTCGATTTATGCCAGGAAGAAATGTGTGCCTGTATCTTTGCCCAGCTCTTCCACCCCAGCAAGGCACGCAAACTGGATGCGAATAATCAGAGCAGCGCGCTATTTGGTCAGTTTTGCTACTGTTAGCATCCTGAGCGGCAGAGTGTCTTCAATCCACTGGTCCGGTGATTTCATCATCCTCTCCCATAAACTGGTTTCCTCTAACGTAGAGTCCATCCAGTCTACTGCAGTGCCGTAGCTTTTACCTAAGGAAGCGTTTTTTAAGAGAAAGAGAAATTACATTAGCAGCAATAATGGAAGACTACTGTGTAATCTCCCCTGTTGTGTGTGTGTGCCGTCAAGTCGCAGCTGATTTATGGTGACCCTGTGAGACGTTCGGAGGTGGTTTGACATTGCCTGGCTCTGCATGGGCTGAGAGTTCTGAGAGAACTGTGACTGGCCCAAGGTCACCCAGCAGGCTTCACATGGCACAGGGTCACGCCGGCTCCTATGCGGCTTCAGCTCCCCCATTCAGGATTGCACTCTTAGGCATGCAGAAAAATACGACTTTGTAAATTAAACAAAAGGAACAAGGTTTTAAAACATGGCTGGGAACACTGAGCATGCTCCAAGAAGCACGGGATGTTGAGACTCACTTAAAGGGAAAGAGGGGAAAGAGTCTGCTCAAGCATCTTAGGGCTAGAGAATTCTTGCTTGGGAGATTTTAGGGAGGGGGAGTATCCCAATTGTTCCCCCATGAATTGCTAAGCTGGTTGTAGAAAATCTCACTTGCAGGGATATGCAGCATGCATACAATCTCCTTTTATTGATCTCATTTTGTCCCTTAGTACACAATGCTTTTCCTGCCTAAACAAAAGCATGTCAGGTTTTCCTGACTCTTCTTGAAGGAGATATCCATGTACATAGTCCTGGGGGACTTTTACTCAGCTGACAGTACCTGTTCCAAGTCCTATCCGGAGGCCTCCCAGGAAGTGATTCACTAGCTTGTTGTGGTCCCAGACAGTAAGTTCTACACAAGCTTCTTTCAAATCTTCCGGCTTAAAGCCATCGTAGACCATTGTGTGGTTGAACACCGGATTGGTTTCCTTGGTCACAGCTCGCGTTTTCTGGCGGCTTTTCCTACTCGTGTCCGGGAGAATGGTACTTCGGACAAAAAGGGGAAAAACAGTCACTGTAAGATTCTGTAGGGACAGGGGCTTCCATAACTAAAAATATGCCAGTTACACAGCGGTTTCAACAAGCAGATTCCACGTGGAAATCCATTTGTATGAAGTGACTTTCTACACCATCACACTGGTTTCCCAATTGCCTTGCTCCAACTTCTCAAAAGAGGGATTGGGTTTACAGTTGCCACACATGTTTTGTGAACTATTGTCGAAGGCTTTCACGGTCAGAGTTCATTGGTTCTTGTAGGTTATCCGGGCTGTGTGACTGTGGTCTTGGTATTTTCTTTCCTGATGTTTCGCCAGCAGCTGTGGCAGGCATCTTCAGAGGAGTAACACTGAAGGACAGTGTCCTTCAGTGCTACTCCTCTGAAGATGCCTGCCACAGCTGCTGGTGAAACGTCAGGAAAGAAAATACCTAGACCACGGGTATCTGGTGTGAGTACTCACCATGAGCATTGGTCATGCAAATTTTTTAAATTATCTAAACACAATTTTATTTTAACAAACACAAGCTAACAACCATTAAAACATTTAAACATACTCAATGTAACGATATATATGAAGGTTGCAATTCAGGACTACAATTCTGGTGTCAACCTCATTGAATTACATTGCTCTTTGTTTATCACATATTCTTCCATATCTGTCAGTACATTTATTACTTACTTAGAAATCTCCACCCTTTTATCTAAGCTTGATTCAGTTCTGTTCCAAATTTCTAGCTACATGATTGAAAAAAACATTCAGTTTTTCCCAATATTCTGAGATTGGCCTATGTATAAAAGAAGTCAGTTTTGTCATAGTTGTGTATTCTATTAATTTATTAATCCATCTATTAATCTATTAATTGTGCAAATGTTAATCTGTACTGTGTGATGTAAAGGGTTAAATAAATGCTTTCTGATAACCATGGTCCCTCTTCCCTTCCTGTCTCTCAAAGCTCCACGAATTTCTGATCCCATAAGTCATTCCTAGCTTTCCAAAGGAAGTTGTAGAAGTCAGTACTTTTAAGGAAAGACACACACACACACATGGATAGCTAGATTTCAATTTTCTCAATTTCTTCCAGATGGTCTGAAATCAGAACTCAGCAACTGGAAGATACCAAAAGCCTCATTTTCTTGACTATAATACAAACAGTCATCATGACACAGGCAAATCATTGTGAAATTCTTGGGTGGACTTCTGAGGTGGCAAGCTAGCAGCTCCGTACATCCAATGCACACAGTATTATAAATGAACAAATATGTCATGTAAAAACAGGAATCTCCTCATGAGTTTAAACATAACTAATTATAGTTTGTCACGAAGTGCACAACCCTCATGCTCATGTGCCTCCTTTACCCATGCCTCAATAACTGAATACTTCCACTGAATACTTCCATAGCTTGTTCCCTCCAAACTAGGATTTAACCAGAGTCCCACCTGGAGCAAAAAGAACAACCCATAATTTTTAGTGTGAATGCAATAACAATCTATGACTAACCATAGAAGTGTTTCATGCATTTGGGGGAGGGGGTATAAACCCAAGGACCCCCCCAGACTCTCTGATGTCACAATAAACCATGACTTGTCATTTTCATCTGAAGCAAGCATGTGCTGCAAGAGGAAGCCACACTACTATTTTAACATATCAATTAGACCTCAGTCCCATCAAATCAGTTGTTCTCACCATTTAACGAAGGAGTTGAGCTTATTGCCCCTGAGAATTGGGAGGTCACTGCACTCCTTCACCCAAATGTGGACTTCTCCAGTGGCTGAAGTTTTCTTACCTGTGAAACAGATAGAATAGATAAATAACATAATCTTTCCTCAGAGGATTCACATCTTGCTTCCTGGTTTGTTTTGAACAGCAAAGATAATTGAAATCTTTGAAGACTTCAGCCTCTATTCTTTAGGAAGGAAACAATTTTTGCCTTCTGGGTGCAGTGTGTGTGTGAGAGAGGCAGGCAGACATTATCTGCCTTATCGCCCATCTGAGCAGGGTCAAAGTTTAGGGCACACAATAAGAAGTGGAGCTAGATTCAAGTCCAGCAGCACCTTAAAGAATAATAAGAGTTCCGAGGTATAAGCTTTTGAGGGCCAAAGCCCCCTTTTGTCAGATACAAGTCAGAATGGAAGTCCCTATCTGACAAAGGGAGCTTGGACTCTCGAAAGCTTATACCCCGGAAAACTTGTTGGTCTTTCAGGTGCTACTGGACCAAAATCTACCTCTTGTACTGCAGACCAACACGGCTACCCACGTGGCACTAAGAAGTGATGACGTCACATCCCAGGACTGGCATCAGGTGGGAGGTCAGCATGGCTGGGTACCTACCAAAGCTCATGGGCCGGCAGAGGGCTCAACTGGAGACATTGGGTCAATCTCTCGTATGCCAGCTGGGGGAAGCCCAGAGGCAGTGAAGGAGGAGAGGCCAAGAAAATCAGCTATCCACTCTGGGCATCCCTGTAAATTTCACTCCTGCCGGTGTAACTGCAATTGGGGGAGAAGAAGGGTGCTGGGGAGGGGGGATCCTGGACCCCCTTGCAGCCAGACTCATTGCTTCCCTTGAGGAATAATGGGTTTCTTTCTTTCTTTCTCTCTCTCTTTCTCTCTTTTTCTTTCTCTCTCTTTCTTTCTCTTTCTTTTCTTCTTTCTCTCTCTCTCTCTTCCTTTCATTCTCTTTTTCTTTCTCTCTTTTTCTTTCTTTCTCTCTTTCTCATGGCAACAACACACCTTCCTGCAGCTGAGCTCCACCAGCCATAGACTGCCAAGGATTCTTTGCACCTGCCTGCCATGCCTAAAGGCCAGAATGGTCCATGCCATCCTCAACATTAATTTTCACATCTCACACTTTGGCCTAAGGTGCTGATGTCACTGCTTACGTCAGCCGGGATTGTTCAATTATAACTTGTGAAGTAAACAGTGGAAGTGGAGGGGGGGCAGAAATCAGTCACAGCAGTTGAACAGGCAGAAGCTCTTTGCATGCAAACAAGTAGTTTTTCAATAAGTTGATTCCTCGGAATACCTGCAGCTTCCGGGAGTCTCTTGTTAATAATTAAACAGCCTCTGTCCAACTCACTGTCCCACGCAAGGCTTTAAGAGGGGAGTGGCATGTTCATGGAGGAGAGGGCTATCCATGGATACTAGTCATGATGCATGCCTATTCTCTCCAGGATCAGAGGAGCAGGCCTATTATATGAGGTGCAGTGGAACACAGGCAGGATGGTGCTGCTGCAGTGGTCTTGTTTGTGGGCATCCTAGAGGCACCTGGTTGGCCCCTGTGTGAACAGGCTGCTGGACTTGATGAGCCTTGGTCTGATCCAGCAGGGCTTTTCTTAAGTTCACAGCAAGTTAGCAAGTTTTCCCCACCTTCTAACAAACATTTCTAGGCTTCTTACTGAAGAGATTGTCGTATGTAAGGCCCAAGAGGGAAAATGAAGAGAGTGTATAACTGAGGACTACTTACTTCCAGCAGGTTGTGGGACATACTGGAGAGCGAGCTTCATCTCCCCTCTGTTCTCCAGCTCCAGAGCAGCCAACGGAGCCTGACAGAGACAAAACATACATCAAAACTGCTGAGTACGGAGAGTCTCCTGTGCTATAATCTCCTTCTCTAATGCTGAAGAAACAGTGTGGTGTTCCGTGTTCCTTCTCAACCTAACCTACCTCACAAAGGTCTCTTGGAGGATAAAATGTGCTTTTCAGAAGGAAGGGAGATGTGAAAAAACGTAATAGATGTTTTGTTGTATCATGTGTGTAAATTCCACATGCCAAATTAGAAATCCTTAGCACTGTACAAAGTTAATTACAGTTTGCATAGCACAGTATATCCCCTTCTCCTGGACAAGAATTGTTTAGTTAGCCATAAGATTCAGAGTTAGAGATTCCTCTATATTCCTTCGTGAAGGGTCAAAATTCCACTGTGGTGGGGAGGAAAGCAAGATAAAGAAATAATTCTGACCCAAAGGCTCCCCAAATGAATCGAGCACCATTCACTCACTCTAGGCTTAAGCGGGTACCAGATCATCTGCTTGTTCTGCCGGTCATTCCAGTCCCACATGCCCAAGTCAAGGTCCACTTCGCCTAAGAAGCTGTTGCGTCCAAAAGTGTCATTGTGCCACACTGAGATATTCAGCCTCTGGGAGGTCAAGAGGGTCTTGTCGACTTTGTACTGCAAGGACAACAAAGCATAAAGTCAGTACAGTGCAATGTCCACTTGAACTCACATTTGAAAACACTGCTTTCTCACACAGAACCTCAAACACTGGGGCCTCTTTAGCAGAGGAGATTAGTGGGTACGTCATTTAATTTACGGATCTCGCCATTTAATGTTTAGCCATCTGCCAGATTCTCAAAGTACAAGACCAAGAAGTGATCTAATTTGCTTTCTCCTAGCAGACCAGGACAGGAATCTCACTGCTTCAGTAGCCTCCTTTTTGGCTACAGCCCTCACTGAGAGAATCTCCAAAGATCATTCGACTCAAGAGAGCTCAAACACACCACAAACTTTTAACTCCAATTGATAAACTATCTTTTTAAATGAATAATAATGATGATTTTATTTTATTCTTTTATGCTGGCTGTACGGAGTGTTTTACTATTTCAAGATGCCAATAAAGGTATTGTATTTTATTGTATTGGGTACGAGGCTCAGGGTTTGGGTGTGGGGACATGGGGGGGTGACATCACATAGGCTGTTACATCACTTCTATAGAAAAGCCAGAAGTGACAGAGTAGCTCTAGGAATCACCAGAAACTCTAAGGTAAAACCACATGCAATGCCGCTGGTTCTTTTAAATTATTCTCCCACCATGGCTTGGAACACTGGCGGGCCAGAGGACCAGGGGGTGGGGCTCAACTAGGATTGCCAGGTCCCTCTTCATAACTGGCGGGAGGTTTTGGGGGAGGAGCCTGAGGAGGGCGGGGTTTGGGGAGGGACTTCAGTGCCATGGAGTCCAATTGCCAAAGCGGCCATTTTCTCCAGGTGAACCGGTCTCTATCAGCTGGAGATCAGTTGTAACAGCAGGGGATCTCCAGCTATTACATGGTGGTTGGCAACCCTAGGCTCAACTCAAAATTCCAGACAGCAAATCCGGATTGGCTCATTTTGCAAGATGGGTTGGATACGTTACCCGCAGAATTTCATTGTAGACAGGATTCAACGTTTTCTTTTTCACCGAAGTCTTCCTTTTGCCCAGTTTGTGTTTTGCTGGCAGCAGGTAACTCTTCACATACCTGAAGGAAGTTTTGCAACTTGTCTAAGTACGACTAGGATAATGTAAAGGCCTATGTAATGTCTTGGACACATGACAACACTCATAGAATCATAGAGTTGGAAGAGACCAGCAGGGTCATCTAGTCCAACCCACAGCACAATGCAGGAAATTCACAACTATTTCGCCCTCACACCCCCAGTGACCCCTACTCCTTGCCCAGAAGATGACCTTGCCCAGAAGATGGCCCTCTCATCATCTGCCTAAAGTCACAGAATTGGCCTTGCTGTAAGGTGGCCATCTAGCCTGGGCTTAAAAACCTCCAGGGAAGGAGAGCTTACCACCTCCCAAGGAAGCCTGTTCCACTGAGGAACCGCTCCAACTGTTAGAAAGTTCTTTCTAATGTCTAGACGGAAACTCTTTTGATATAATTTCAACCCGTTGGTTCTGGTTCGAACTTTCGGGGCAACAGAAAACAACTCGGCACCATCCTCTATATGACAGCCCTTTAAGTACTTGAAGATGGTTATCATGTCACCTTTCAAGTCTTCTCCTCAGGCTAAACACACCCAGCTCCTTCGACCTTTCCTCATAGGACTTGGTCTCCAGACCCCTCACCCAGACTCCCAGGCAGTGATGGTCTAGATTGCCCAAAGGTCCCCACAAAAGCTGGAACCAGCCCTCCCGAGACAGGCATGAGCAAGTTGTTACTTTGGCTTCCTTAAGCAGGAGGGCTCTCCCATGGTGGGCCTGAATAGCTCCAGCCGTACCAACTGTATGTAGGAACACACGGAACTCGTGGTGCTGCTATTGATTATGAATTAAATGATTTCTTGGAAGATGCTGTTGCACAACAGACTACCAAAGCCAAGTGTATGATAGGTGAATGCATGTCTATGGCATGGATATAGAAATGCCAAAGGATGTCTATGATGACCGCAAATAACCTTTTTTTTTAAGGCAGTGCATAAGAATGTCAATAAAACTCAAAGCTCCAGAATGCTTCTAAACCAGCCTCCAGCAGAAAACACACTAGGTGATGGAGAGATGAACCACAGACCATCACATGTTGCAAGTAGTAAGCTTTATGGAGGATAGGTCTATCATGTGCTACTAGCCATGGTGACTAAAGGAAATCTCCATATTAGGAGGCAGTAAACTTCTGGATACCAATTCCAGGAGGTAACATCAGGGGAAGGCCTCAGCCTCTATGCTCTGATGTTGGCCCTGCAGGGGGACTGGATGTCCACTGTGCAAAACAGGATAATGTACTAGATGGACCACTTATCTGATCCAATAGGGCTTTTCTTATGTTCTTATGTTGAAAACAAGGGCTGCAAACATGAGCTCAAGCTTAACACATAGGCTGTTTCATTCATATCAGTAACACCTTGGAGTCTGCGCCTTCCTGCTGGCAGTCACCAACCAGGGTGCTATGAAACCATTGCAGTAGTAGGTCTCCTGCTTAAAAGAGACTGAACTATCACAAGCACTAGATGTACTAGATGGACTACTGGTCTGATCCAGCAGGGCTCTTCTTATGTTCATAAGTACACTGAAAACAAGGGCTGCAAACATGAGCTCAAGCATACACTGTTTCATATCACTAACACCATGGAGTCTGCATCTTTCTTCAGGCAGTCTTAAAACCACCAGGGTAAGATGGAACCACAGCAGTAGTAGGTCTCCTGCTCAAAAGAGACCTATCTATCTCAGGTCCCTTATCTTTTGAACGATTGGTATTCAAGGGTGTTGACTATTTTCTTAATAGTAGTAGATGTGCCAACAGTCCTTTGATTGGAATATTTGGGCAAATCCTAGCCCCACCTCAGCACAATGAGAAGCCTTTTCTCAATTGTCTACTTGTAGCCTAAGGCTGTCTCCATACATTCTCATTTCTGTTGCAAATGCAAAGGCATTTGCAGTGGCAACGAAGCATCCACGCAACAGCCTTCCTTGGATTTTCCTTGTCCCAGGCCCTATAGCCACAACTGCCTAAGGCCTTTTTTTTGCTCTTTATTTTTTTAAATTGTGAATTGCTAGATCACTGTAGTGTTATAGCGCTATAACAATCTACAATGTTATAGCACTATAATGATCTGCTTCCATGTCCTACTAGTTCCCATGACATTCAAATCAAGAATGTCACTGAATTCATCACCTCCATACCAGTCTCTACAATTTGCTATGAGAAAATAAAGGGAATCCAGGTTGCAAAAAACATTTATTGTTTAACAATACAGGCTTTCTTTAAAAAAGAATGTCTTGGGTACCCTTAGATTCACTTACGGATCTGAACGGTTCTTCTTAATATCTGCCACTGCCAAGTCCTTGCACTGGGCAATAAAAACATGGAGCTCCTTCAGCTGCTCCACGTAATCGATGGCAAACTGGATATTGCCTGTCACGTCCACGTTGCCAAAGTCTCCACTGTAGACACTCATCACGCTGGTGCTCACCTGGAGAGGTCATGAATGAGGAAACACGCACTGAAAATTCTCATATTGCTTCTGGAGGCTAAAAAAAAGGGTGAACAGAGCTGGAAGCAGAGAAAAATCGATAAAGAGTCCCTCTAAAGATTTCATCCAGTGCCAAGATATATTTTTTTTCTTAAATTAAACAAGCATGCAGTTGAGGAAGTCATTAACAGTATACATGCAAGAAACTGATTTTCTTTCCAGGCTGGATTTCTTAGAAATATGGATCGGCTAAGAAATTTCTTAGATCGGCTAAGAAATTTCCCCATCTATTTTCCTACATGCATTTAAAAACAAAATCAACTACTCAGGAATTTGTGTCCAGATTTGAAATTACTGATAACATCATAATCATCCAACAGGTATTTTGTACCTCTTTACATATACCAATTATGTCACAGCGAATGTTATGAAAGAGGGTTCTTATTTCCATTTTAGAGAAGAATTCCTTAATGCCTCATCCTAGTAAAATGTGATGCTGATAGGATCTGTTTTCCTAAACCCAAACCCCAAACTTAAATCCCTAGATTATGCTGCCTCTGTGTCAATGGACTCCGTAAAGCCTGGCAAGGAAGAGTTACATGCCAGGGTATAAGCATTTAGGACCTTAAAATTCCACCTCCAACGGCTGTGGTTTCTTATATGCCCCTACCCCCAGCGGAATGGCAACCTGCTTCCAAGCAGAAGGATGCACACTGCAGCAGAGCACATTCTGCAAAATAATCCCCGACCCAAGCCTTCCGCAGAGGGGGGTCAGTTGCCACAAGGAGCTTGTAGGTCTTCCTCCAGCACGGAAGCATCAGAAGGCCTTAAAACAGGGGTGTTGAGCGCAATTGTTACGAGGGCCGGATATGACATAAATGTCACTTGATCAGGCCAGGCCATGCCTTGCTGGCCCAGATTGACCGGGGGTGGTGGTGACTTCATCGGCTGGCTCGCGGACCGGATAAGAGTTCTCAAAGGGCAGTAAAGGGCCCTCGGGCCTTATATTTGACACCCTGCCTTAAAAAGTCTAGTCTGAAAATGCACTGGGTGGTTACATGTGCAGCATTTTCTGTAAATCATTTCTTAGTTACAAGTGCAAAATTAAAGCTGGTTCACGTGATCAAAGTGGCATGTAGAAGGTGGAACGTAAGGGGCCCCTCTCAGAGCTCAGGACAGAATGAAACTGACATGCGGGACAAGGGTATTTTGATTACTGGCAAATTTGAGAATGCCAGTAATGCCTGAAAGGACCCTCAGATTCTCACTGCGAAAAATGCTAAGGAACAACACAGATTCACATGAACACATGAAGCTGCCTTATACTGAATCAGACCTTTGGTCCATCAAAGTCAGTATTGTCTACTCAGACCGGCAGCGGCTCTCCAGGGTCTCAGGCAGAGAGGTCTTTCACATCACCTACTTGCCTAGTCCTTTTAACTGGAGATGCCGGGGATTGAACCTGGGGCCTTCTGCTTGCCAAGCAGATGCTCTACCAACTGAGCCACAGCCCCTAGATGACCCCCGCATGCTAGATGACCCCCAGACGTTAGGTGGAATGGGAATGTGGGAGATGAGAGGCTGAGTTGATCAAGCAGTGGTTTTGAAAGCACACACACTTATAAACTTGGTCTTCTTCTGGTTAAAAGGCATTTGTAAGAGCACCATGCATTACATCATCCCACAAAGGCTATGCTCCCAGAGTGTAAGAGGTTACAAGCATCAGAGCCAGCATTATTAAAAACGAAACAAAAAAAAAGGGGGGGGGGAAGAAGCTTTTATTTACATACAGAAGACAAGGATGCCAAGCCAGAAGAGCCGCTAAGATTGGTTAGGGAACTGGGGCTCTTCTTGATCCTGCCAAGCGAGTAACTGCTCTCTGACGCTGTGTCTGTCTCTCTGTCATCACTCTACAAGATATCACACAAGGAGAAAAAGAAAGGGTCTGTGCAGGCCTTTGGAACGACAGCCATGCGGCGCAAATTTCAAACGAGCGTGCGGCACGGGGGCTGCAGCGTCGCAGGGCAAACCGTTAAGGGAAGGCCTTAAAAACCGCAGGCATGCGTCGCATGCGAGGATTCAGCTGTGCAACAAACAAACCAAAAAAAGGGGGGGGAGGTTAAGCACGAAAAGCAACCCTGTGGTTTAACCCTGGTGAAAATTCTCCACGCAAATTTGATCCATTTTAATTCTGTCTTGGGAAACTGGAACTCCCTTGTTCGTTGAACCGAGCCCTTTCATCAGGGGCAGCCGCCGCACGGAATCCAACACAGGTTTATGGGTCGGATCCCATGGGTCCATTCCACCAACCCTGATGCCATCTTCTGGCGCAATGTGGTGTACCTTTCCCCTGATGCCAGTTTCTTTTATCAGGGAAGGGTCCCTTTCATCATAGGACGGTGTCTCTGTTCGAGGAACAGATCCGTGAGATCTGGACCAATTACTCATATTCTTTAGAGTTTCCATTCTGGACCTGCAGAAACAAGCAAGCTGCCTAGAAGACAGAAGGCACCTGAAGCGGCCTTATGCTGAATCAGACCAAAAACGTCACAATTGTCTACTCAGACTGGCAGCGGCTCTCCAGGGTCTCAAGTGGAGGTCTTTTGCATCAGCTACTGCCTGGTCCTTTTTAACTGGAGATGCCAGCGATTAAACCAGGGGACCTTCTGCATGCAGGGAACCAACTGATCCCCCCTCCAAACACACGCAGGCCTTGTCCTTTAAATGGCAATCAGGCGCTCTCAACACCCCATTCCTTCAGGAAGACATTCAGTCAGGCTGATGGTGTTTCAAACAAATGGGGAGAAAGCCCTCCACATCTGCAAGCCTCATTTTTCTGGGGAGTCTCTCAAGCATGTGCATGCTCTGAGTGGGTGTACGTCAGGGCGCCGCCCACCAAGCTCTTTCCCTCTTCCTCCATCCTACCAACAATGCACTCCCCTACCAGAGCCAGCCTCAGAAAGGGCAGAGACCCTGGAGACACCTTTCTACGGTCTCAGGCTGCCCAGGGCATCTGCTTACTGGTCTCTCTCTAGGCCAGGCTTCAATCCACTCCCTCCCCAGCCTGGCTCATTCTGCTACCTTTCATCCCTATCTCCCCCTTCAATCCCAGCCCCCGCCCCTTTCACCCAGGTGCTTTCCTTTCCCCCTGTGCCTCTGTTAACCCATGGTTGTCTGAGCCAGGGTCTGGCTCTCCCTGTCCTCCCAGGGCTCTTCGTGAGCCGTCTTCCCCAGATCTACCGGGCCTTCCCTTGCTCCCTCCACCTGGGACCTTGCCTCCCAGGTGTAGGAGGTTGGCAGCTTCTCCTCCTTGCTTGGCAACCAGTGCTTCTGAAGGGCTGCTGGCCTTGGGGAGGACGGTTCTGCCCCTGCACCTTCCACTGAGAGCCAGCATGGTGCAGTGGTTAAGAGCGGTGGTTTGGAGTGGTGGGCTCCGATCTGGAGAAACAAGTCTGATTCCCCACTCCTCCACATGAGCGGCGGAGGCTAATCTGGTGAACTGGGTTATTTTCCCCACTCCTACACATGAAGCCAGCTGGGTGACCTTGAGCTAATCACACTGTCTCAGCCCCACCTACCTCACAGGGGGAAGGAAGGTGATTGTAAGCCGGTTTGATTCTCCCTTAAGTGGTAGAGAAAGTCGGCATATAAAAACCAACTCTTCTTCCTCCTCCCCACTCTGCCGTTGACCCACCAGCTGATCGACAGGCCTGCAGAGTTGGGGGGCACATGGGCCTCCCTGGGGGTCTTGCCTGCTGCCCTGCCTGGATGCCAGGTGAGGGACAGGGGGCCAGGGGCCGACGCCAACACAGCAGCCACCAGCTGGGCCGGGTCCTGACACATCGGCATCTCCCTCTGCGACTGGGCCGTCAGCACCGGCTTTGAAGGCCGGGATGGACTCTGCCACTGCGGCAGAGACCGCGGCATCTGAGTCCGTTCCCAGACACTGGGTCTGTCAGTGGCTCAGCTGGGCATTTTTCACCATCCACATAGAGGTCAGATTATTATTAAATACCGTGATTATAGTTTGGCTGTTTCCTAGGGTTACCAACAGCCAGGAGAAAAGCTGTCCTGCCCTTTAGACAGAAGCTTAATTAGACGTTATTTAATAAGTGATATCATTTACCTCCATGTCCATGTATTACCAGGAGTTTGCCTACCATTCGCAGGCACCTAACCACCGGTCTGATCCAGCAGGGCTATTCTTGTGTTGTTATGTAAAACTCTGTGATCCGTGGTAGGATACCCAACACTTTCATTTTATTTGCACAGAACAACTCTGAAGGAACTTCCTGGAAGGGTAGCTGGTATTTTTATGATCAGTAGGGCTCCCACTACGAGCCCCGTGGTGCAGAGTGGTAAGCTGCAGTACTGCAGTCCAAGCTCTGCTCATAACCTGAGTTCGACCCCAATGGAAGTTGGTTGCAGGTAGCCGACTCAAGGTTGACTCAGCCTTCCATCCTTCCGAGGTCGGTCAAATGAGTACCCAGCTTGCTGGGGGTTAGGGAAGACGACTGGGGAAGGCACTGGCAAACCACCCCGTAAACAAAGTCTGCCTAGTATACGTCGGGATGTGACGTCACCCCATGGGTCAGGAACGACCCGGTGCTTGCATAGGGGACCTTTACCTTTAGGGCTTCCACTAAGCCACACATTTATAGAGCTGTTGTGCAGATTGCCCAATCCCCCCAACTCCTGCCCCAAGCCAAGATTACCATCCTCTACACCCTTGTTACTCTCCCAATTTAGACCGCACAATTCAAACCATAGTGTGCTACCAAGGGAAATTTCCTCCCAAATCAACTTCTGGAACCAGTTAATTAAAATACTTTGGGAAACGAAAAGTCCTCATAATCTCAGATTTATCCTGAGCACGCCAGAAACCAAAACTTAAAAAAAAAAAAATTCAAAAGAACTTGCCTCCTCCTGTAGAAACGTCGGGACCGATTTACTCATCCTTTTGACTTTTTCTGGATTGGAGAACTGGTTAACGGGGAAAGAAGGCGCTGCGGAAACTGAAGAGTAGGTCACGTTTAGTGAGAGTGAAATTAGCTTCTAGTACAGGAAGACTAATCGGCATAACTGCTTTAAAAAGCACACACTTTAAAACTGCTTTTAGAAGCAGACACACACACACAGTTATATGCATATGCAACAGCAACATGCAAAACACACCAGCCAGGAGCTGAAATGCATGCTACAGAGAGGCTTCAAGCAGAGGATCGAGGAACGGTCTGGCCATCCTCTTTCCAGGTGGCCTACCAAGGAACAAAACTCTCATCTGTCATCCAAGGGGGCATGTGCATACACACCACTGTTACTGATATGAGTACAGGTCAAACATTCCCAAAACGTGAGTGTTTATCCATCACAAGACATCTGCGAGCGCAGAAAGAGGATGCAAAAAAGTATAAAACGCTCCCTCGTTGTGTGAGTAAGGACTCTATCGAGCAGGGAACTGACTCGGGGCCAAGAACTACAAGATGGTGGAAGTTTCATAATTTGGACTCTGTATATGTTACCGGGGGGGCTGTGGGTAGCAGCCATGACCCCCACAATACGGATTGGGCCCATAGTTCTGGAGAGGGTGGTTACTTCATCTGTGATGTCTTCCCCTTACACCAGGGATCCACACAGCAGTCCCTGGGGCATCATATTTTGCTTCCTAGTTTTGCCATATGGCGGTTGCACCAGAATCCTCCTACCCCCTTTCCCCCTGCCCTGGTTTCCCAGTTATATTTGTATGAATTGATATTACAGGAACCACAAGTGGAGGTTGCCTTCTAAAAACAATCTACATGCTTGGCTTGATGAGTTCCACAGTAGATCGGTGAACTTGATTAGACGTTATTTAATAAGTGATATCATTTACCTCCATGTCCATGTATTACCGGCAGTTTGCCTACCATTAGCAGGTACCTGGTCACCTAACCACCGGTCTGATCCAGCAGGGCTATTCTTGTGTTGTTATGTAAAACTCTGTGATCTGTGGTAGGATACCCAGCACTTTCGCTTTATTTGCACAGAACAACTCTGAAGGAACTTCCTGGAAGGGTAGCTGGTATTTTTATGATCAGTAGGGCTCCCACTACAAGCCCCGTGGCGCAGAGTGGTAAGCTGCAGTACTGCAGTCAAAAGCTCTGCTCATGACCTGAGTTCGATCCCAACGGAAGTCGGTTTCAGGTAGCCGGCTCAAGGTCGACTCAGCCTTCCATCCTTCCGAGGTCAGTCAAATCAGTACCCAGCTTGCTGGGGGTAAAGGGAAGACGACTGGGGAAAGCACTGGCAAACCACCCCGTAAACAAAGTCTGCCTAGTATACGTCGGGATGTGACGTCACCCCATGGGTCAGGAACAACCCATGATCGGTGAACTTGAACTTGAATTGTACCTTGTAGAATAGAGGTATGAGTTGCTGCCAATACATAGTTAGAAGCCATCTTAGGAGATGCAAGCTGTTAATAACAACTAGGGTTGCCCAAGTTCAGGTGGGCGGCTGGAGATCTCCTGGGATTACAACTGATTTCCAGGCAACGGAGATCACCTGGAGAAAATGGCCACTTTGGAAGGTAGCCTCTACGGCATTATACCCCGTTGAAGTCCCTCCCCTCCCCAAGCCCTGCCCTCTCCAGGCTCCACCTCCCCATATCTCCAGGTATTTCCCAACTTACAGCTGGCAACCCTAGCAGCAACAAACCAAACCAGACAAGCTCCAAAATATTACAGGTCGAGAGACCACAGAAAGCAGTAGCCAGCGGTGGCAGGAAGGACCTCGTTACTACTCACTTCCTGGTGTGGTTGTATGCGGCTCGTGTGGCTGAACGGCTTTCTGATCTGGCCAAACGTGCAACAATAAGGAATGCTGTCATATTCAACAGATTATAGGGGTAATATAATCACAGCTGTAAGCAAACACGGGGTTACGCTCCATTCCATTAATAATGTAGCTTCCCTGCAAAGTGAGATACACAGGAAGAGGAGTGGCAGGGTTTTTGCTCGATCAACAGGGTTTTTGCTCCAAATCAGAAGGCGTTATACCACCACTCAGTTAAAAGAACATCCAAGTGCCACCATCCAACAGCAACATTTCAGTGGCGCCTGCGACTCAATGGAGCATGTTTCAAGCTTTCGATCCAGGGTTCAAATGCACTCATCTGCCAAGGATTCCCCGTACATTGCAGAGGATTCTTTGGAGTGTTCCCGGAGGCACAGGGTGCTTGCCTGGGCCACGCCAGGTGACCAACAATGCTAATTCCCAAGCACAGCTGCTGGCTTCTAAGCAACCTGACTTCAAGCATAGCAGGACACTGTTTAGGATTGCATTGCTAGAGCATTCCCCAGTTACTGTGGGTTGCAGGGGGAAATCAGCAGTAGAATAGTAGTTGGTTGTGGACGGAACGTATACCCAAATCTTGTCGGAAGCAAAGCAGGGAGCCCACCAAGGAAGGCTCTCCAGAGGAAGGCAATGGCAAACCATCTCTGCTTCTCGCTTGCCTTGATAGCCCTTTGTTGGGGTCGCCGTACGTTGGTTGCGAATTGATGGCACATACATATGTACGTAGTAGTAGTTGTGCTTCCAGGGCAGGTCACTGGTGATTTATTATCCTCACTGAGAAAACCCAAGGTTCCCCAGAATACAACTCAAAAGCCACTAACTTGACACCTTCACTTGCTTCAGAAAAGCTACTTTGAAACCAGATTTAGGTAAAGAGGTTAAAATTCAGTATTTGTTGCACGTGCATTATGGCCTACTGAGATCAGCCTGGCTCGAGCTGGATTAGGACCAATACTGTTAAGTGGCAGTCTTGCAGTGATTGTACATAGTAATGCTATAGCCCTCTACACACAACCCCTCCATGCACTGACTGAATGCATTGAAAAGGAGAGAAGGGATGAGTATGCTGGCCCTTTCCTTAAAGCAAGCTGGGTTATGACCAATAATGTTAATTGGCAGTCTTACAGTGGTTGTACATAGTAACGCTATAGCCCTCTACACACAACCCCTCCATGCATTGACTGAATGCATGGAGAGGGACAGCAGGCATGAGTGTGCTGGCCCCTTCCTTAAAGCAAGCTGGGTTATGACCAATAATGTTAAGGAGCAGTCATGCAGTGGTTGTACATAGTAATGCTATAGCTCTCTACATAAACCCATTCATGTATTGACTAAATGTATTGAGAGGGAGAGCAGAATATGTTGGCCCCACTCCCACTGCATGATTGGTGGTTGGCGAGCATAACTCCTATGTTTAAAGGCATTGTCGATGCCTATTATCCCTCCTCCTCTGTGACCAAATGTTGTCAATCACCGGGGGGGCATATATGTGTGGACACTGCCTCTAAGGGTAGGTGCTGTGTTCATGAGCTGGCAATCATGCAGGGGGCGGAGCCAGCAGACTTGTGCCCACGTGATGTGTAGAGGACTACAGCATTACTATGTACAAACACTGCAAGACTGCTACGTAACATTATTGGTCATATCCCAGCTTGCTATAAGGAAGGGGCCAGCACACTCATGCTTGCTGTCCCTCTCCATGCATTCAGTCAATCAGTGTCGAGGGACTAGTAAGACCATTTACCCCAAAATACAGCTGAACATTTGTAAATATTTAAAGCCATCCAACGTCCAACTATCTAAAAACCTGGCAACCAGTGACTACAAGAAGGATATAAAAGATGTCTGCCTACTGAGAACTAACAAGCAAAAAGCTACATTCATGCAGGCACAAAATAAAATAGTTACCATCTTCGGCACTAAGCATTAAGTCTTCCTTTCGAGTATTTACTTTTCCTTCATCTGCGCAAGAGGGAAAAATGGTGACATGGTTAGACGTTCTGCCGTTTAGGAAGTCATTACGGACCACACCACCGTTTCACTTAACCAACGATAGGAGAAGGAAAAGTGGGTAATAACAATATTGAGACGCCAGGCGTGCTCTGTGCTTGGAAAAAGCTATGGTATTGCGAAACGCAGCATGTGAACAAAGATTGCATCCCAGAACCTCTTTGCGACATCAGTACCTAGAACAGGCCAAGAGCCCACGACCAACTTCATATGGTTTCATCAAAGCCCGAAATGTGCCAACACTGACTTAATATATTTTTACTAAATAGATACAGGCACACAGTCCTTCCAAAGACCACTTAAAAGAGCTATTTAACAGTGATAGGTGGATTGGAGGGGGGAGCATTTTAAGGAGGGGACACAGAAGACAAACTTTTTGCTCACTTGATGTGGCTGATGGTATGTCCTCTAGACTTTTGGAAGGAATTTGCCTATTTGAACTCCTTTTCAAAGCCTCCAGAACAGGGTTTGGGTCTTCTGCCGAACCTGTTTTAAAACAAAATACATGAACACTGCACAAAGCACAGGATTTGTGTCTCAAGCAAGCAAAGCTCAAAAAGTATATATATGTTTTTAAAGGGCATGCTCCTCTCACCAAGCCCTTGCTATTCTAGCAGCAAATGATGAAGAAGAACAGATCTTGAATGCTACCATATTTGGAGTACGGACAATGCCACACAAGGCAATACCATTTCCTGTACCAACTTGGACAACCAAGAGGTTACATTCTGATCAAGAGAGCCCTTCTGGATCTTCTGTCACATCTATGTTAGCCTGTAGAAAAACTCTTGATGCTCAATCACGAGGACTCTTTCAGCCAATAGCAGATTGGACAGAACTTATTGCTAGTTATGATTGTGCAAAAGTTATTTATCTCTTTTCTTTAAAAAACCTAGCTGACAATCCTGCAGATCCGTCCCACTAACAGTGGTGTTTTACTTCAGTGCAAGGGGCCTTCCACCAACACAACAGCCCAACAGCTCCATGTATTGAGCAAAAGCGCCAAAGTTAGTGGAACGGATCCAATTCTTCCTCCAATCAGTGTACAGTTTTAAAACCCATGCATTCCCTTTTATTGTTACTTCCATTTTTAAAAATATAACATGCATACAGGAGCCCTGAGGCGCAGAGTGGTAAGCTGCAGTACTGCAGTCAAAAGCTCTGCTCACAACCTGAGTTCGATCCCAACAGAAGTCGGTTTCAGGTAGCCGGCTCAAGGTTGACTCAGCCTTCCATCCTTCCAAGGTCGGTAAAAGGAGTACCCAGCTTCCTGGGGGTAAAGCGTAGACGACTGGGGAAGGCAATGGCAAACCACCCCATAAACAGTCTGTCTAGTAAACGTCATGATGTGACATCATCCTACAGGTCAGTAATGACCCGTTTCTTGCACAGGGGACTACCTTTATTTTTTACACAGGATTGTAGGATAGATGCGAGTCACAGAGACACTTAACAGGGTGTGGGGAGTCAATCAACAGTTTTTATGGCCTAGCGAATTAGAGGGTTTTGAGATACCTGGTGCACACTTTTACTAAGAACCATATGTGCATACGACATCGCCTTATACTGACCTTTGGTCCATCAAGGTTAGTACTGTCTACTCTGGCAGCAGCTCTCTAGGTTCTCAGACAGAGGTATTTCACATCACCTTATACCTGATCCTTTAACTGCAGATGCCGGGGATAGAACTTAGGACCTCCTGAATGCCAAACGGATGTTTTACCTCTGAGCCATAGCCCCCTCCCCAATGGCTACTTTAATTTTTTGAAGGCCACGTTGGTGTTAATTCTAGTTTTTATGGACAAATTGCCTTCGCCCTCCTTGCTCTGTTAAAGACAAGGAAGAGCTATTGCATTCATGCGCTGCTTGCATATTTCCAAAAGCATCAGGATGACAATGGCTGAAGAAGAAGAACTGTTGGTTTGTTACATGCAGATTTCCTCTACCTTTTGAAGGAGAGCCAGACCAGCTTACAATCTCCTTCCCTTCCCCTCCCCACAACAGACACCTTGTGACGTAGGTGAGGCTGAGAGTGTTCAGACAGAACTGCGACTAGCCCAAGGTCACCCAGCTGGCTTCAGGTGGAGGAGTGGGGGAACTGAACCCGATTCACTAGATTAGAGTCCACTGCTCATATGGAGGAGTGGGGAATCAAGACCGGCTCTCCAGATTAGAGTCCACCGCTCTTAACCACTGGCTGGCTCTCATGGACGTGGAGCATTGCCTGAGCATTGCCTGTGACGGGCCTTTAGTCCTATACTGCTTGGCTGTTGTGTTCCGACATCACAGAAGGGGATGCAGAAGGAAGTCTCTAGCAGACATCAATGGATAGCACCCAGTACGGCAGCTCTTCCCTGCCTCAAAACTATCACCAATGATAACAGGTTCAATTAAGAGAGTTTCAGCTGGTACCCATGTGGGTCTGCAGTAGAACAGCTAGCTTCGAGTCCAGTAGCACCTTAAAGACTCAAGCAAGATGGTAAGACTGCCTCAGAATGCTTCGGATGTTCCTTTGAAACAGCAGTGTCCAAACTCATGTGCCCCTGGCCACCTTGTGTACCACAAAATGGGCCAAAATAGGCCTGGGGGGGGGGAGCGTCAATCCCCATGTTAGAGGCATCTACCACACTATTCTTTCAAGCACAAGGAAACCTTGTGCAGCAGTGACCCCATCTTTATGCCAATATATGGGGAGTGACATCTGTAAGGAAAGGATACCCCAAGATTTCTTGGGGCACAACATGAAGCAATTCCTGATGTGTCACTTTTACCCGGAAAGCACAGTCCGGTTCCCAAGCTTTGACTGACTGGGCAATTTGGAGAACGGGTCACTGGGGGCAACATTAATTGTGCTTCCCGAACACTGCAAAGGAAGTTGCCTTCCATTGTTTTAGGGGCTCTGAGGAAATGCATGTCTGTCTTTGCTAGATTTGAGTTCAGCAGCACCTTAGAGACCAACAAGATTTTAGAGGTAGAAACTTTCGAGAGTCAAAACTCCCTCGATCAGTATCAGAAGCTCATATCCGTATCTGACGAAGGAAGCTTCGATTTTCGATAGCTCGTACCCCCAAAATCTTGTCAGTCTCTAAGATTCTACTGTAGATCAGCTAACCTCTGAAAACGTCTGTCTTTGTGTGTGGAGACTGACGTGTGCTTCCTGTCGTAATGATAAAAAAGCCCTGATGCCTCATATTGCAAACATTTGGAAAAACACCTTTGAGAAGTGATAGCCAAACCTTTTCAAAATTAAGGAGACTAATTACTACTGTTCAGAATTTTTTTCTAACATTAAAAAAAATCCACAGTAATGAAGGTAGGAACTCAAAAACTGCTCACGCGTTGAATTTCTTTTGATCTCGGCAAGGGAATTGATGCTTTCATCGGAAAGATCTGATCCAAAACTCCTGGCATCTTCATCGTCCTCATCCTCACCATGAGAAGCGGCAAGTACCAGCTCGACTTGGCTTCCTCGAGGAGGGGTTTCCTGTTTCACAAGCGGGGTGCTTGTTCGTTGGGGTCCGAGCGGTACCTCCATTTCTTCCCTTCCGCCATCAAGGGTTACACTTGCTCTGGAAACTTCTCCTGCGTCTCTCGCTCTTTCATATCCAGTCCCTCTCTCATCTGTCTTGGCAAGTGTTGGAGAACCCTCCTCTTTGCCTGGAAGTGGGGCTTCAGTCGACAGCAGGTTAACCTGCACCGTTTTCTGGAAAAACAAATTTTCCCCAGGGACAACAGAAATCTTTCCGTCTGCTAGAACTTGGCTGTCTGGATTGGAAGTCTTCCCCTTAAGTGGTATTTTCAGCTCAGTACGATAGTCATTAGATGACTTCCGAAGCAATCCTGGCATGGGTACCAATAAGCTTCCATTTTCTGATTGCGACATTGAGTCGTCAGACGCTTCCTGGTTTCGGTCTTTGGACAGCTGTGAAGAAGCATCCGAGTTTTCTTTCGTTAACTTTCCTGAGTAAGAATCAAATGCAGCCTCATCTGCTGGGGCAACAGATTTCACTACAGTGCCTTGGGAAAGGTTCACTGCTTCCTCCACGCCCAGGCCAGCCTGCATTTTCCCCTTCAGTTTTCCACCTAACTCTTGTAGTTGGGCAGGAGACATGTGGGAAACTTCCGCAAGCAACTTTTGGAAACCAGAATTAAATTCGTTTTGCCGCAGCTTGGACGGGACAACTGTCCTGTCTACGGTTTCCTTAATTTCTTGACGCCCCGCCTCTTGTTGGCCAACTAAACCTACAACCTGGTTTGGCTCACTTTCGTCATTGGTAATTCTTTCCACCTTGTTCTCGATTGTGCTATCCTGGTTGGAGGGCCGGAATTCAGTGTCTTCCATGAGAAGTTTCTGGAAGTTAACTTGGAGTTCGCCATACATGGAATTGGAAGGAGCAGTCGCTTTTTCTACACATTCGTGTATTTCTTGAGAAGGTGGCATGCCTTTATCATCAACTGAACTTTGGTGGGAGCGCAGTGATGCATGGACAGGCTTAGGAAACTCAATGTCTTTGAGAAGAACCTGAGAATCCTCCTTTAGCAATTTATTTAATCGGTCCTTAAATCTTGTTGGTTCTAATGCATTTGGTTTAAGTGTCTCAGCCACTTCCTTGGGTTGTGGCTCCACAGGCTTGCCAACAGAAGTCGCATCTCCACTACCCTGATCATATGACTGACCTATGACATTTTTCTGGTTTACAAATGGCAGCACCGTGGCTGCCTCTCCAGTTGGCTCCCTTCGCATTCTACCGAATGTGTCCTTTCTTTTCTCTGTTGTTTCACTGGTGGTCTGTCTAGAAGTACTGGCCATTGGGGGGGAAGGAAGAGCTGACGTTTCCATCGCTTGCTTAGAAGACGTCTTCTGATCCTCTCCAGGAAGACCCCCAATGGCTGTTTTTGAAAAGCTCTCTGTAGTGCATGAAACGGAAGGAAGTTCTGAAGATTCTTTCAGAAGAACCAGTAGCCTAGAATTCAAATCGTGGCTTTCCCTCTTCAATGGGACCCTGGATTCTGCGACCGTGTCTGAAACTTCTTTTCCAGGAGATTTTGCTCTATGCAGAACAGCAAGACGAGCATCAGGCAGTATCTGTGTTGGTGATGGAATTTGGAGGACTTCTTTCCGAGAAGAAATATCATCTCGATACGTTTGGTCCTCCTCCTGGTTAAGAGCTCTCTGGGGCACTGAATTTAAATGTTTTGTTGCCTTAGGCACATCCCCCTCAGTTGTTTTAAATTTGACATTTTGATCTGAGGTGGAGACGCGTTCTCCTAAACGTTGAGGGACCGCATCCCTCTTGGTTTGATCAGTGGGATAAGTCTCACGGCTCAGTTGCAGCACCTTATTATAAAAACCTCTCTCCTCCGACGGAGGAGCAAATTGCTTGGAAGTACTCACTGCTTCACTACCATCAGAAGAGGGCGCTGATTCCAAAGCTTCCTTTAGCAGTCTTTCTATGCCAGCATTAAAAGTATAGGCGTCAACCTTTGGTGGAATCAGAGTTCTGTGTACAGTCTCTAAGATCTCACTTGTTGAAAGTCCAACATTGCTGCCGACGTCTGCAGAAACAGCCCTGTGTTGGACGGTGTGGTCGGCACGATACATTTGTCCCTCTATTTCTTTGGGAGTGCCTGTTTCGTCAGACAGCAGGTCAACCAGTGAGGAATCCCGAGATGTTTCTGTCAATAATTTCTGCAAGCCACTGTTAAACAAGACGGGTTGCATTTTTGATGGGACCACTGTTCTCTCTATACATTCCTTCACTTCTGTTGCTGTATCCATGCTCTTTTCTGTGGGTTTTGAAACAGTCGACTCTACCGAGTATCTGTTCTCTCTGGGAACAAATTGTAAACTTTTCCTTGCTAACAAGGGTTGGTTTGGAGTTGCTTTTAAAAAACCTTGGGTGGCCTGAATTTTCTGTTCTTCTTCTTCCAAAGAGGTCTGACCCGTTCCTACTCTGACCCCTTTTATTTCCGTTGATTGTCGCTGATATGTTCCCACAGAATTGCTATGTGGGGTTTTCTTTTCTTTGGCTTCATCAGGCCTATCCTGTGGCTTAACTCCAACATCCCAAAAACTTCTCAGACTTCGGAACTGTGAAGGGTTGAGCTTTTCAGACTGGGATTCTTCATTCGCTTTCTCCTTTAATGAATGAATCGTAAAGTTGGGCTTCTGTTGCAGAGTAGAGGAAGTCTTGTCTCTGTCCAAAGCACCCGCCTGTACACCTCCACCTTTCTTAGAAGAAAATGTTGCATCATGTCTGGGTTGCAAGTTATCTGCCTCCAGCGATTCTGTAAACCCAATACTTTTCCGGTCGCTTGGAAGTGTTTTGCTTGATCCGGTAACAGCATATTCCCCTTGTGATTTATCAATTGGCTTAATTCTTCCCGAAGACAAATTAGCGCCATTATCATTAGGTTCAGAATCATCACTCAGTTCGACTCTTCTGAAGGTAACCAAATTATATTTGCCTTGCTCGTTGTCAGATTCTCCCGTGACATATCCCGAAGACCCACCAGCTGGCTTGACTTTTCCACTTTCGCTCTTATAGCCGTGAGTCACTTTATTAACGGATGCATTTTTACTTAATAGATCTTCCTTATTTCCAAACCTTGCGCTCGTCTGCTCTCTTTCCCAGAAAGCCCTAATGTCCTTTATCCTTTTTTTATCCCCTGTTGGAGACGATTGTTTAATTTCTTGTTGCTGCATGCCAAACAAATTCTCTTTGTCAGTCTTTGTATCACTTTGCACAATGCCCTTCTCTAGAAAGCCGGACTCTCGTCCTTCAGGTCCTTTAAGAAGCACTCCAGCTTCATGCTCAACATTTCCTTCTTTCATGTAAGACTTAATGTTTCTCTCCCCATCACCCTGAGTACTATTTTCCACTTCCCTTTCTTTTCCAGAAGAGTCAACACTCAAATCGAGCTTTACACCTTCAATAGCCTGTGGTTCTCCACAGGCAGCGGTTTCTCCTTCCGTTTTGCTTTCTCCATCAGCGTCCTCCAAAAAGTGTGTTTGGTCTGCATTGTTCGTTCCCTGGCTAGTAATCTGAAAACGTGTGCTCCTCTGGTCTCTCAACTCTGCAACGTCTCTTTCTTTGCCTTCACTGCCAAATCTTTGTTCTTCCAGCAGCCGGCAGGTTGGATATCTAATGTTTGCAAGGGACAGCAACTCTGGCTGGCTGCCTCCATCATGGAAACAAAGGTCCTTTCCGGTCAGTGCTTTTCTGTCACATAAAGAAGTATCCAGGTTTACTACCTCTCTACTCGAACCGTTCTCTTCTCTAGGCAAGGCCAGCTTTCTCATCTTGGTCACACTCGTCTCGCCCAAGGGTTCCCTCCCTTGGGAGGCCGACGACATGGTCTCTTCACTGTCTGTACTGGAACTCCTTTTAAACCAGTCGAGTACTTTTGATATGGACTCGTCAGCTGCCTTTGAGGCTTCAGCAGCATGTTTATTGGAAGGAGTTTTAGCACCCGGATCGTCAACAAGAACAGGCTTACCTTGTTCAAGGTCTGTGGAGACGATGCTCGGGGCCCGAGGGTCTTCTGTATTAGCCAAGGGTGACTGCTGGCCTGAAATGAGACATGGAACCAAGAAGCACATTTTGTTGAAGAAGATGAAGAGTTGGTTTTTATAAGCTGACTTTCTCTACCACTTAAGGGAGAATCAAACCGGTTTATAATCGCCTTCCCCTCCCCACAACAGACTCCCTGTGAGATAGGTGAGGTTGAGAGAGTGTGACTAGCCCAAGGTCACCCAGCTGGCTTCACGTGTAGGAGTGGGGATACCAACCCGTTTCACCAGATTAGCCGCCGCTCATGTGGAGGAGCGGGGAATCAAACCCAGGTCTCCAGATCAGAGTCCACCACTCCAAACCACCGCTCTTAACCACCTCACCACGCTGGCTCCTTGAAAGACAAGCTTCCCAATTATCTTGATCAGAGGAGCAGTAATAATAGCAATATTACTAGTAACAGTATTAACAGTAGTTCTTAGCAGTGCCAAACAAAAGAAATTGTAAAAGAAGACCGTAAAACAAGCAACAGAAGTTTCAGTCCAGAATCTCAACACCAGCCCGTCAAGAGGAAGGAATCATTCCCATCACTTAACTATCCAGTACATTTTAATCCCACCCTTCCCTACTGTATCCTCACAACAACCCTGCAAAGTCGGTTAGGCTTAGAAAGAGTGACTGGCCCAAGGAGACCCACAGAGCTACAGTTGTTAGAACCCTCACATTTTGCTCATGTCAAGATTTCCCAACCTGGATGGCCCAGGTCAGCCTGATCTCATCATATCTCGGAAGCTAAGCAGGGTCGAACCTGGTTGGTACTTGGATGAGAGAACGTCTCTTGCCTTGAAAACCCTGCAGAGTCACCATAAGTCAACTGCGACTTGAAGGCACTTTCCACCACAAAGATTTACAGTGCAGTTTTCCCCCAGGGTTATGCCCGGCATGGGCCTACTGAAATAAATGGGGCTTAGACTGTAGTAACTGCGCGGGACTGCATTGTTAGTAACCTGCTTGTTGAAAGCGTTATCTGACGTGATCGTCTGCAGCATTAAGAACCTAATGTGCGACGTCCTGAATCCCAAAATCCTCAACGTATGTGCAAAGAGGAAGAAAGGAAGAGTCAGAAAAATAAGCAGAGAGCATTTGCAATAACAAGGGTAAGATGCTTGCAAACGTAGCAGAAGCAGTCTTCTAAATGGAAGGTTAGTAGAGAATGGACTTTCAGTCCTCGTACGACTCCAATCATTACAGTACTTGATAGCTTACCAGCGGAGATTTGTTTAGCATCTGGCCCAGGGCTCCGCTGTCCAGTTTTGATTTCAAGCTTTGCTTCATCAACGCTTGGGTCTTTCGTGACCTTTGGAAAGGTCTCACTGGAAGAGTCACTGGGAGTTGTACATTCCGCAGGAGAGCTTTTCTGGGATTGCAAATATGGTTGATCAGACCCGTTAGCGTTGTAAGAACTCGGATCCGCTTTTCTTTCTTTTGACGTAGCTTGCTCCTCAGCATGGCCGTTTAAATCTGTCGAACGGAAGGCCAACGGCTTTATCAGAGGAGTCTGCTCGTTCTGGCCTGCGTCTAACCCAAACGCTTGGTTGTCGCTGGTCTTCCCGCAGTCCGAGTCTAACAAGCTGAACTCCCCCGATTCCTTCCCCTCGCGCAACTCGAGGCTAGGCGGACGCTCTTTCCTGCTTACGCTGGAAGAAAATCTAACTTGCTTTAATCGTTCCAAGGAGTTTTGAGAAAATCCTTCCGGGTCCCTCCTGGGAGAGCTGTTCTTGTCCATCATGCCTTCGCGGATCGTCAAAGCAGGTAGTCCATTTTTATACGGGGAGTCCGCGGTTTGGTTAAGGCGCAGCACTTCAGAATCTGTAGAACTGGAACTTGAGTTACGTTTCAAGATACCCCTGGGTGGCGTTCCTTGGCCGTTACCGGGCTTGATCCTTCTATGCACTTTGGGGAAAGAATCTTCACTCGTCACGCTGACGTCGGACGTCTTGTGAATGTTTCTTCTGGCTTTCGGTATAGGAGGTTTCCCTGCCTGACCCCTTGGCTCATTTGGCTCTACAGAAGCATCCTCCGGCTTTTCTACCCTGCTGTTTGTTACGTTTACTTCGGGTTGGTTTTCTACTGAAGGTGAAAGGGAATCTGCAAGACAACACACACACCCACACACAAAGGAAAGGGTAAAAACAGGCCACAGATAGCGGTTCTTTAGTTGCAAAAAAAAAAAAAAAGACACCTAAGAAAGAGCATTATGGTATGCCTTGGAGATGGAATGACTGCAGCATGCTTGTTAAGGTAAAGGCTTAAAATAATAAGACAGGACTGCTCTCAAGGCTTCTGCTTAAGCCTGGCCACACGTGCAGCAGAATAATCCAACTTCGGACTGCAAGAGGGGGAAAGCGATTTTTAAAAAATAATATCCCTGTAAATTTTTTAAAAAAAACTGCAAGTAAAAAAAACCTAACGTATTAGGTAGCTTGTTGGTCTAGGGGTTTGATTCTCGATTTGGGTCCGAGAGGTCTTGAGTTCAAATCCCGTATGAGCCCTTTCGTTGGGGAGGGGCTGTGGCTCAGTGGAAGAGCATCTGCTTGGCATGCAGAAGGTCCAAGACTCAATCCCCGGCATCTCCAGTTAAAGGGACCAGGCAAGTGGAAGACATCTGCCTGAGACCCTGGAGAGCTGCTGCTGGTCTGAGTAGACAATACTGACTTTGATGGGCCAAGGGTCTGATTCAGTATAAGGCAGCTTCATGCATGTGTTCAGGAAGAACCCAACCCACTCCTTGAATGCTATTTACTACTTGCAGGGAGATTTCCCCTTCCTCTGCAAGGAAGCATTTTTTTCATGTGATACCCACAGTCTACAGTGCCGTGGACTATTCT
Organism: Euleptes europaea; assembly: GCF_029931775.1. NCBI lineage: Eukaryota > Metazoa > Chordata > Lepidosauria > Squamata > Sphaerodactylidae > Euleptes > Euleptes europaea. Next base: position 9,089,893 of record NC_079323.1, read on the forward strand.
GTCCCCTGGCCATCCCATTCATTCTGCTGCCAGCATAGACCAAGTCTCAGGTCGAGAGAGGGAGCAAATTAAAGTAAGGTATGTGATGGAAAAGCAGGTTTTAATGCTGTAAGCGACAGCCAGGCATGCTTCGGTTAGGACCAAACCAGACGATGGTTTTGGCGAACTGCGTCTGGGTTCCCCCCAGCCTACTTGTGTTCCCTGATGAAGAAGAAGAGTTGGTTTTTATGTGCCGACTTTCTCTACCACTTAAGGAAGAATCAAACTGGCTTACCATCACCTTCCCTTCCCCTCCCCACAACAGACACCCTGTGAGGTATCTGGACCTGAGAGAGTTGTGAATAGCCCAAGGTCACCCAGCTGGCTTCATGTGTAGGAGTGGGGAAACCAACCCGGTTCTCTAAATTAGAGTCCACCACTCATGTAGAGTGGGGAATCGAACCTGGTTCTCCAGAGCAGAGTCTCTGCAGTCACACAGCAGCTGCAGGTAGGGTTGCCAGCTCTGGGCTGGGAAATAGCTGGAGATGTTGGGGAATGGAGCCTGAGAAGGGCAGGATTTGGAGAGGGGAGTGGTTTAATGGGGCATAATGCCATAGAGTCTGACTTCCAAAGAAGCCATTTTCTGCAAGGGAATTGATCTCTGTCGCCCAGAGATCAGTTGTAACAGTGGGAGATCTCTAGCCACCACCTGGAGGTGGTTTAGAATTAATCACCCTTGCAGTTCTTTTCATACATATATCCCAATTTGGGTTTACTTTAGTTTTACTATTGAGCCACGTGCTGCCTTCTCCAACAGTCTCCACTAGTTCCAGCACAGGTTATCCTCTTTGTTTCTAACCACCTGGAGGAAGGCAACCTTAGCTGCAGAGAACATCATTTTGAAGATCAGAGGGAGCCCTTTCTGGCTTTGAACCATTGCATGGGGAGAAGGAAGCACCCACCCACCCCAATGTTTTCAGAAGCTGAACTCCACCCCTCGGCAAGGAATTATTTACATAACTTTGAAGTAGCTGGGAATACTCCACATGCGGCTCCAAAGGGATGTAAATAAACTCCCTGCCAGGGGCTATTTCGGCTTCTCAAAATGGCATGAGGGAAGGCAGAGCCCCTTTCTCCCCCCACCCCCCTATTCCAAGCCCTCTAATTTAAAAAACAATATTCTACAACTGAGCCACAGCCCACCCACCCCTGGCAACGGTACATCACATAAACGGAAGCCGAAACCATCTATCAGTTCTTATACTGAATTATTATAACTTGGCGCTACAAGATAGCTTTGCATAACAAATATGTTAAATACATTTTTCTGGCTTTCCTGTAATTTGTTCTGTATGATGTTGATTTATTTCCACTGGCATGCTCAACAGAAAGGCAAAGATGCTATATAGTGTCCCTGGGAAACTTCTTGGGGACAAGGAGTCCTTAACACAAACAAACAAAATGCAAAATATTGTCGAAGGCTTTCACGGTCAGAGTTCATTGGTTCTTGTAGGTTATCCGGGTTGTGTAACCGTGGTCTTGGAATTTTCTTTCCTGACGTTTCGCCAGCAACTGTGGCAGGCATCTTCAGAGTAGTAACACTGAAGGACAGTGTCTCTCAGTGTCAAGGGTGTAGGAAGAGTAATATATATAATATATATTACTCTTCCTACACCCTTGACACTGAGAGACACTGTCCTTCAGTGTTACTACTCTGAAGATGCCTGCCACAGTTGCTGGCGAAACGTCAGGAAAGAAAATTCCAAGACCACGGTTACACAACCCGGATAACCTACAAGAACCAAACAAAATGCAATTTATGACTTGGCCTTCTTGCTCAGATTTTCAGTAACTCCATGCAAGCAAAATGGATTCAAAAAAAGTATTCACCCTTCTTTGATTCCTCTGATGAACTTGAAATTCCATATTCAGAGTGTTTACTTTTTGCACGGTCTTCGGACAGATTTGAGTCATTAAACGGATTTTTCCTTTCCTGGAACACAGTGAAGTATTTGCATTAGTCTCTAATTGACCATTACAAAGTTAAGAAAGAGCACAGAAAGGAAGAAAAGCAGCATGGCTAGGAAAGGGTCTTATACAGAGTTTTAAAACTAAATAAAATAAAATAAATGGGCAGTTAGAGTGATGGGCACTAGACAAATGGATAAGCTGACCTGAACACAAAAAGCAAAGCTGAATTGAATGAAAAATGGCGTCTACACACTTCTGATGACATCATCCCCATCCGTCCCCTCTCCCTCCGTCCCATTGGTACAGAAGCCCCAGTGTGACACCATTCATATCACCCTGCCTGTGGCCTGGCAACCGTCCTTTCCTCCTTCCCACAAGTGCCATGCTGCAAAGCTGGACAGTGGCTCAGCTGCAAAAGAATCATAGAATCACAAGGTTGGAGGGGACAACCAGGGTCATCTAGTCCAACCCCCTGTACAAAGCAGGAAATTCACACCTCCCCCCCACCCCCCAGTGACCCCCTACTCCATGCCCAGAAGATGGTCAAGATGCCCTCCCTCTCATGATCTGCCTAAGGTCATAGAATCAGCATTGCTCCACCCCCAAAATCTCCAGATATTTCCCCACCCAGAGCTGGCAACCCCACCTAAAGCACTTTCTCTGCTTAAAAACCTCTGCTTAAAAACCTCCAGGGAAGGAGAGCTCACCACCTTCTGAGGAAGCCTGCTCCACTGAGAAACCACTCTGTTAAGGAGCTACAGTGGAGTCTGATCATTGTTCCATTAAGCTCAGCATTGTCTACAGTGGGTAGCCGTGTTAGTCTGTCTGCAGTAGTAGAAAAGAGCAGGAGTCCAGTAGCATAAGAAAGCTCATACCCTGCCAGAAAATATTTTTGTTAGCCTTTAAGGTGCTACTGGACTCTTGCTCTTTTCTACTACTCAGTATTGTCTGTTACTCTAACTGGCACTGGCTCTCCCAGGTCACAGGCAAAGAAAAGTCCTTCCCAGAGCCTGCTTCCTGAGCCTTTAACTGTAGGACGCCAAGGACCGAACCCAGTCTCTCCCAGAAGATTCAAGGTCTTGAGTCATCTTTATTGTGGCAATAAAAAGGTACAGCTGTAAGTATTTGACTAAGTTAACACATGAGCACAACTTCCAGAGAAAGTCTAAGATTGTTCGGAAAAGTAGGGTGGGGATTTGGACTAACCTCCTCCCTAGTATCCTCAGTCCTGGGAAATACCTTTATTGCTTATAAACAAGGCAAAACGACAGTGGTCAAAGCAACCAGTCCTGAAGCTAGGGCTGCCAACCTCCAGGTGGGACCCAGAGATCTCCCACTAGGTTTGCCAGCTCTGGGTTGGGAAATACATGGAGATTTTGGGGGTGGAGCCTAAGGAAGGCTGGGTTTGGAGAGGGGAGGGTCTTCAATGCCACAGAGTCCAATTGCCAAAGCGGCCATTTTCTCCAAGGGAACTTATCTCTGTCAAAATAACACTGAACTGACTGCACATCAGTGAGGCAATAACGACACAACACCAGGCTATGAAAACTTAACAAACTATATTGACTAAGATGCTCACAGTAACAGTCTAAAAACCAAACGTACCAGTACAAATACACAGAATAAACGCAAATGCGCCAACCCAACCCCACTTAGGAGGTAAAGCTATGAGAGCGATGTGATAGAAGTCGACTCAATGGGAGTTCAAAAGAAGCTTAAAAGAAGAGACTAAGACACAAGATGGCTTTATGGGGATCAAGCGACTGATGAAGCCATTGGCGGAAACGGAGCTCAATCTTTATATCCGGAAAGTCCGTCTCCCTTGATCTGCCTTATCTGTTGCCAAAAGTGTTTGCTGAAAGAAAACACTTACCTGACCAATTTGGCGATTACTTTTTGCAGAAGACACTTTACCACGAACTTTATTAAGTACCTGGTGGGCTTATGATTTAGCTTTACCTCTGAAGTTGGGTTGGGTTGGCGCATTTGCAGTTATTCTGTGTATTTGTATTTGTATTGGTTTGACCTTTAGACGGTTACTGTGAGCATCTTTGTCAATATAGTTTGTTAAGTTTTCATAGCCTGGTGTTGCTTTGTTTTGTTATTGCACACCAGTGAGGCCTCTCTTTGTAATTAATACTGGTATGGGAGTGGGAGACAGGCCCAAACCCTCCTGTCTAACCAGAACTTCCAGCCTACCCACCAGGACCGTCATTCAGGTGTGACCATGGCCAAACCTGTTTGCGTCCGATCCTTCTGTCCTGCCAAGGCAGCTTTCAGAAAGGCATTTGCGAGATCACCCCTTATCTGATCAAACAAAAGCCCCCTGTTTTGCCCAATAGCTATAACTCACGAGGGTGGAAAAACCGAAAATATAATGTTACTAGAGATCTCTATCATGTTACGCCTTCCGCATTTTACCTTTTTGCCCTTTTCACCATTCTGCCTCTCTATATCTACATTCTGATTTAACTGCAGAGTTAGAACATAAGAACATAAGAAAGGCCCTGCTGGATCAGACCAAGGTCCATCAAGTCCAGCAGTCGGTTCACACAGAGGCCAACCAGGTGCCTCTAGGAAGCCCACAAACAAAATGACTGCAGCAGCACCATCCTGCCTGTGTTTCACAGCACCAAAACTGAAAAACAGAGGGCATTTAGGATTTTAAACAGCCCCCAGTGACCCCCTACTCCATGCCCAGAAGATGGCCAAGATGCCCTCCCTCTCATGGTCTGCCTAAGGTCATAGAATCAGCACTGCTGACAGATGGCCATCTAGCCTGTGGTTAAAAACCTCCATGGAAGGAGAGCTTACCACCTCCCGAGGAAGCCTGTTCCACTGAGGAACTGCTCTAACTATTAGAAAATTCTTCCTACTGCCTAGACAGAAACTCTTGTTGATTTAATTTCAACCCGTTGGTTCTGGTCCGACCTTCTGGGGCAACAGAAAACAACTTGGCACCCTCCTCTACATGATAGTGTTTTTCTTTTTACTTACTAAATTGATAACAGGGATCCCCAACATGGTACCTGTGGTTTTACCATAGAGTTTCTGGCGATTTCCTAGAGCCGTGTTGGCGAACCTATGGCACGCGTGCCGGACTTGGCACGCCGAGCCCTCTCTGTGGGCACGCGCGGGTAAGTTGAGCAGCCGTCGCATCTGCCTTCCCTGGACTCCCTGCTGCCCAGCTTAGGGGCTTTGAACAAACATTAATTGTTCAAAAGCATGCCAAATGCAAACTTTTACCTTTCAATAAAAAGTTGTTTGTATCATTGAAAGCTCTGTTATTGTGTTTTTCTTTTAAGGCAAAAGATGTTAATAATGTATGTGTTGTTTTTTCTAAACTAAAACCTCAGTATTCAGGTTAAATTGCCGTGTTGGCACTTTGCGATAAATAAGTGGGTTTTGGGTTGCAGTTTGGGCACTCAGTCTCTAAAAGGTTCGCCATCACTGTCCTAGAGCTACCCATTGCCACTTCCAGTTTTTACTCAGAATTGGCGTGGCAAGATTGGCAATGTCACACACATGCATACACCATTCCCCCATCCCCAGCCCTCCCGCCAGTTGCTAGGCTCGGCCAGAGGGAGATGTTTTATGTATCCTTCTCACGATAATTCTCCTCTGAAAATGTACGTCAAGGCCTTTCCTGCCCCTCCCTTAGCCAGACTCATTTCAAGCTTTGTAAGGCATTTGATTTGCCTTGTGAGAAATACACAGGATTATCAGCTCCTTGTTTTCCTTACGACATACTCTCTGATGAACCCATTGATCCTGGCCACACAGGGCTGTGCTGATAAAAACGCAGTCTTTTCTTCCATTCAGTGTTAAAATAAGGCCTTGACTTTGCTAGGACAACAGACCCACCTTTGATGGTGATACAGCTGCCTTCTTTGTGTCTTCCTGGGGCTTTGCTAATGCACTAGCATCTGCGCTGAACACCGTAGGGCTGTACAAAACACAACAAAATACCCCAGCAAGTTACTTCAGGCATGTTAAACCACCAAACTGGGTTCACAATGAGAACCTCCCTGCAAGCAACTCCAGACACCTGTATTTTTTTGTGAGAGGTGTCCCTCTTACCCTACAAAAAGGGACTATTGCTTTATTGTCCCACCTTTGCTTCAAGGAGCTCAAGGGCATGGCACATGGGACTTTCCCTGCTCCCAGGCCATTCTCAACAACCTCCCTGCAAAGTCGGCTAGACCAAAGGAGATTAACTGGCCCAAGGTCTCCCAGGGAGCATCCTGACTGAACAGGGATTTGAACCGGGGCCTCCCTTGACCTAACAGTAGAAGAAGAGTAGGTTTTTAAGTAAGCTAGACCAAAAGAGAGTAACTAGCCCAAGGTCTCCCAGGGAGCATCCTGACTGAACAGGGATTTGAATCGGGGCCTCCCTTGACCTAACAGTAGAAGAAGAAGAGTAGGTTTTTATACCCCGCTGTTCTCTACTGAAAGGAGTCTCAAAGTGGCTTACAATCGCCTTCCCCTCCCCACAAGAGACACCTTGTGAGGTAGGTGGAGCTGAGAGAGCTCTAAGAGAGCTGTGACTAGCCCAAGGTCACCCAGCTGGCTTCATGTGGAGGAGCGGGGAATATTTTTGGTGGTGGTGAACAGAGTATACTAGAGCCCCAACAGACTGGAGGCAGACACAGTTACAATTGGAAGTGTACCTATGTGGAAAGCAGCTGTACCAACAGAAACTCTAGCTGGAAAAAGGGACTTACAGAGGCCTGAAGGAGTTTAGAATAAATATGAACAACAAACCCAACAAAAATCTTTTGTTTCTAAATGTGGCTTTCCATGCTTAACTTGTTTGTTTGGCGCACCTAAGCAGTTCTCTGATTTAATACGCTTCATCTCCTCCCACACGGCAAGACAAATACTCTTTTAAAAGAAATCTATAGTTCCTGAAAAAGACAACCCTTCCCTGACATTAAACAAGGGCGATTCTCACTTTGGCACACTGGATTACAATGCAGATAATAAGGTACATTCATTTCCAGATGGTAATATCTGTGGATGGGGGAGAGGGGAGGGGAATATCCTAGAGCTGGCTCATTAAGAAAAAACTTGTTCAGGTGTGATATGAAAACCTTCATTCATCTGGATACTCATATCCAAACAAGAATGTTGCTATGACACTGGTAAGTGCTGGAATAATCTTAAGAGATAAGAGTTTAAAAATCCGCATGGAAGAGATAATTTTTTAAAAATTATATATAGCACGATAGATAAATATGCATATATAGGTATATATGTGTGTGTATGCATCTATCTATATATGCATATCTATCTATCTATCAATACACTACATGCTCCTTTTTTAGCCGCATGATGATGATCATTAGGTAAAATGCAACTTCTATACAACACTTTTTTCCAGCCCATTCAGACTGTTAATACTCCCATGCCCAAATGTCTTCAGTGATGTTCTGGAAGCTAGCCAATAGGCACCTGCATACAGGCTTTTGTTTTCCTTGTTGTGAACAGGAACCAGATTTCCCCCAGTTTAAATGAGTTTTCAGGGCATTCCAGGCTGAATATAGACCACGGCAGGACCAAAAAAAGGACATGTTTGTACTGTGAGCGGCGACGGCACCAACAAAATCAGCTTCACAAACCTTACTATTGCACATCTACTTCCAGCCTCAGCCTCTCTTGGAAATGCAAGATATTTGTTTGAAAAGTTTGCATTTGATCTTTTGAGGTTAGCGCTAGCTAGAGAATATTTTTTTAAAAAACAGGTTAAAATGTATTCATCGCAATGCTTAAATTTATGGCAGGCAGAATTGATTTGCTGGACCGGCTGATGCACAAATAACCAAGAACAAGTTGGAGTGTCTAACCTCGGACTAGATTTCGATTCCCCTTCTGTCTCTTCTATGGCACCAAACAGCTCCGGAGGCATGGAGGCCTCTTTATTGACATTGTTCACCCAGCTGTTCTTTTTTTTGCCAGACTTATTCTGACTCAGCTCCGCTAAAATACCAGGACAAAAAAATAGAGAAGAAGAACAAAAAGACGGTTATCTTGTATTTTCTCCAAGCATGCTTAAAGCTACATATTAGTGAGTCACCAACAATAAAAGCAACCATAAACTTCAATTTGAAGATGTCCAATCCAATGTCTAGGCAACTGACTTAAAACAGTATACAATTAAATCACAAACTCACAGTACTATTCTCTGCATACAGCTGGAAGGAGCCATACAGGTTATCCAGCCCAACCCCCTCAATGCAGGATCAACCTAGCATCCCGGACAAGTGTTCATCCAGCCGCCGCTTGAAATCTTCCAGTGAGGGGGAGCTCACTACCTTTCTAGGCAGCCAATTTCATTCCTATATATTTTTCAATAAATGCACTATTTTTAAACCTGTTTAATGCTTAGCAGCCTTTGGGGAACAATATACTGGCAACTACCGTATTTTGGCCCACGCCCTATTTGGATGAACGGGACTCTCACAAGACAGTAAATTAACACCCCGGTCCATTTTCCTGAGCTGAGCTCTGGGCATAGAGCAGGACAAGGTAGTTGTGAATGTCCTGTGTTGTGCAGGGTGTTGGACTAGATAACCCTTGAGGATCCTTCCAGCTCTACGTTTCTAAGTGCATTTAATAGATTTTTATTGTTCTCTAAATATTGCGTCTTCTTGATTGTGCAGAGTTCCACTGAACGAAACACCTATCCTTTGAGTCAAAACACACAAAGGCGCCTACCGCCAGAAATGTTTCACCACACATACCTCCCGTCAAGGGCTTCCTCCTCATTGATGCGCGAATGATGTCCGCGCCGTGTATCTTGTCTCTGTGCCTCTTGGACTTGGCTTCATAAAACCATTGGCCGCTCATGTTCTTGACCTGGTTGTCATCTTTGACTTTTTCAGGTAAATGCCTGGGGGGAGAAAAGAGGCAAAGGAGATTATGTTTTCTTGCAGACGAGAAAAGAACAAATTGCTACCCTGCAACAGACAGTATCAGAGACAGTATCAAGGGCCACCGAGGTTGTAGTCCAAAGGAGCACACGGAGTGTCCTTATTTACTTATTTAAAATATTTATATGCTGTCTTTCTGCTCAATGAAGGACCTTAAGGAGGGGAACAATTAGACAATCCTGATCTTAGCTGGAATGATGGTCTGACTCAGTATAAGGAAGTTTCATGTGAAGGAAGGGGAAAGCAGACAGGTACCAATGGCAGAAGAAAATGTTGGATGCAAGCACAAGTTTCCAGATCACGGTCCAAACTAGAGACCAGCATGCCTTTGCTGCCTAGGGTTGCCAGAACCCCATGGCAACAAGTGGGGGACTTACCAACAGTGTGTAGGGGGGAGGCCTAGGCTCTGGTATTTGGGCAAACTACAGCCCGTTGTAACGGCAACCGGGGCATGCATTTGGTCTTAGGCCTCAAAGAGGCAGCGCACAGAGACCGGTGTGCGTGCCAAGAACAGCCAAGCTGGCCGAGGCCCAAGTACACAACCCCGATATTCCCCCACAAATAGTCTCTTGACCCTTTAAGGGCCTCTTCACCTGAACTCGAGCAATACCACTTGAACAAATGTGACTAGTCACAAGGGAACTAGAGTGCCAGCATCTAGAGAACGCACCACCAGACCGTATTATTTTATTTCAGAGCATCGCAGGAACTCAAGGGATTTTAAAACATTACGAAGCACCATCTGAGACATACACGCATGCCACATTCTTAATGCTTTAATTTTCCCTCCAGGGGCACATCCTGTTTTTAAAAAATCAATAGCTGCTTCATAGAGCATGAGGACATGACACCACCACAATCGCACTGGGTTATTATTCTTTAACAAAGCAGCACGGAGCACACAAAAACTTTTTTGCGTAACGTAAAACTTGGGGACTTCTGAGGATATATGGTGAACTGGGGAGGGAGTGGGAGATGAAGAATGCAGCCCACCGATTGAGAATCTCGACGTGAAGCATGCAACGTCTGCATTTTTTAATTTGGGTAAAGCTAAAGGTAGTCCCCTGTGCAAGCACCGGGTCATTACTGACCCATGGGGGTGATGTCACATCACAACGTTTACTAGGTAGACCAGTGATTCCCACTGACCCCTTGGTTCAACAAACTCAACTCAAGTGCCCCCTACCCTATCCAACAACACAGTTGAAGGGGCCCACCTCTAGCACCACCTTGCTGCCCCCTTGCCTCTTAGTGCCCCCCCAGGTAATCCCCAAGGGGTGGTACTGCCCACTTTGGGAACCACTGAGGTAGACTATGTTTACAGGGTGGTTTGACAGAGCCTTCCCCAGTCATCTACACTTTACCACCAGCAAGCTGGGTATTCATCTGACCGACCTCGGAAGGATGGAAGGCTGAGTCGACCTTGAGCCGGCTACCTGAAACCGACTTCCGTCGGGATCGAACTCAGGTCATGAGCAGAGCTTTTGACTGCAGTATTGCAGCTTACCACTCTGCGCCACAGGGCTCCTGTTTATTTAACTTATACCCCATTTTTCTCCCCATTTTTACTGAAAGTTCTCCCCTCTCCCCCTTATCCTCACTACACCCCTGGGAAGTAATTAGGCTAAGAGACAGATGGGCCCAAGTGAGGTTGCCAACCTCCAGGGGACACCTGGAGATTTCCCACTATTATAATTCATCTCCAGACAACCAACATCAGTTCCCCTGGAGAAAACGGCTGCTTTGGAGGGTGGGCTCTATGGCATTATACCCTGCTGAAGTCCCTCCCTTCCCCAAACACCATCCTCCCCAGGCTCCGCTCCCAAAATCTCCAGGTATTTCCCAACCCAGAACTGGCAACCCTAGCCCAAAGATCACCCAGTGAGTGTCCATGACAGCCTGGAGAGCTGAACCCTATTTTTCCAGTAGGCCAAATTCTCCACTATGTCAGAAACACCAACCACATTATTTCTGAAATGGTCTATTATTATAAATCAGATGTATCTTCATCCACAGAATGTGCTCAAGTGGTCCATTCGGCAGCAAATAATTCATATTCAGTGGAAAAATTTTCCCTAGCCAAAGACCACTTGAGCACATTCTGTGGATGAAGATACATCTGATTTATAATGACAAATCTTTGACAAATCAAAGGCTCATTTTATATGAATCAAGAAGATAAGGCTGTTATCCTGAGATAAAAGACACATGTACAGAGACCTCATCCAACATCTTCAGTCTCTATACAGTCACTCTAGTCTAAATCCATTGAAACCAATGGGACTAATTCAACATAGGATTGCACTGTAGATCTTACACTGGAATCCAGTCCAGATGCACCAAGAAACTGCCAGGCTCCTCCACAGCTAGCATCTCCACCACCTCCCACCTTGGAACTAGGGTTGCCAGCTCTGGGTTAGGACATTCTTGGAGATATAGGGGTGGAGCCTGTGGAGGGCATGGTTTTGGGAAGTAAGGGACCTCACCAGGGATGTGTTACTATAGGGTTCGCCCTCCCAAGCTGCCATTTTCTCCATGGAAACTGATCTCTGTTATCAGGAGATCAACTGTTATCCAGGGGATGTCCACACCCCACCTGGAGGCTGGCAAACCTACTTGGGACCCATGCTAAGCTCCACTCCACGTCCTGCCTGGATACCAGAATTTACTCTTTAAATAATTAGCAAGCTTAGGCCCTGGGGAGACTCTGAAGCCATGCTTTATTCCACCTTGAACTGAGATATCTTCTTATGGTGTCCTTTAAGCATTTTGTAATCTAACTATCCCGTCTAGCGATGATGAAATGGGTATGTCTGATTCACTTCCTTTAGCCCCAGGTCCTTCTTGCTGACTGATAAAGGGTGTGGCTCAGGTACTCAAAGACTGCCTCCAAGGCTGAGTCAATGAGTATTCTCAGAAAACCTTCCCAGAAAATTCTGGTTCTCTGAACTAGGTTAGGATGAGTAAAGGCTCCAAGATGCAGCCCGAACAACAAACACTTTGAGACATCCATCGGAATCACTACATTTGGCCAATTTCTTATTCCAACGTCATCTATCGGCATAGTACCAATACCTAAACAGGAGATCAGCATTTATTTGGCATTTTTAAAAGGTAAAGGTAAAGGTCCCCTGTGCAAGCACCAGGTCATTCCTGACCCATGGGGTGACGTCACATCCCGACGTTTACTAGGCAGACTTTGTTTATGGGGTGGTTTGCCAGTGCCTTCCCCAGTCATCTTCCCTTTACCCCCAGCAAGCTGGGTACTCATTTGACCAACCTCGGAAGGCTGGAAGGCTGAGTCAACCTTGAGCCGGCTACCAGAAACCAACTTCCGTTGGGATCGAAATCAGGTCGTGAGCAGAGCTTGGACTGCAGTACTGCAGCTTACCACTCTGCTCCACGGGGCTCTTTTGCATTTTAGAGCACTAAAAATGCTTCACATTCATCAGCTTGCTGCAACCCTTGCAACGGTCCTCTAAAAGGTAGGGCACTATTATAATCCCCGTTTTGCAGGTAAGGGGGCCAAGGCTGAAAGAAAAGCATCAACTCTAATATCCCCATCTCCCACCCCTCCCCTCTCTTCCCTTTTCCTTCTCCCCCACTGTTTTTTAGTTACGTTATCAATCATGTTTACCCTAGCCTTGACCCCTCTCCACTGGGATTATTTCTATTCTTATGTGGCTGGCACCCGCTACTGAAATGATTCAGGGCGCCATTAGAAGTGTTTAAGACAGGGGTGTCAAACATACGGCCCAGGGGCCAGATCTGGCCCCTTGAGAGCTCTTGTCCGGCCTGCAGGCAACCACCCCCTCCATTCCTGATCTGGGCCGGCGAGCATCAACCCCCACAGTGACCTTTCTGGCCCCCGCTGCTCACTTCCTTTCATTGCAAGAACTGTCCTTTATTACCACTCTCGGATAAAATGACCTGTCCTCTTCTCCCCTGATTGCTAAGCTTACTCAGGAATCTTTTGGTGAAATAAAAAGGTAAAGGTGTGCAAGTACCGGGTCATTCCTGACCCATGGGGTGACGTCACATCCTGACGTTTACTAGGCAGACGATGTTTATGGGGTGGTTTGCCAGTGCACTCCCCATTCATAAGAAAAGCCATGCTGGATCAGACCAAGGCCCATCAAATCCAGCAGTCTGTTTACACAGTGGCCAACCAGGTACCTCCAGGAAGCCCCCAAACAAGACGACTCCAACAGCATTAACCTGTCTGTGTTCCCCAGCATCTCATACAATAGGCATAAGAACATAAGAAAGGCCTTGCTGGATCAGACCAAAGCCCATCAAGTCCAGCAGTCTGTTCACACAGTGGCCAACAAGGTGCTTCCAGGAAGCCCACAAAGAAGACGACTGCAGCAGCACCATCCTGCCTGTGTTCCCCAGCACCTAATATAATAGGCATGCTCCTCTGATACTAGAGAGAATATGTATGCATCATGACTGATAGCCACGGATAGCCCTCTCCTCCATGAACATGTCCACTCCCCTCTGAAAGCCTTCCAAGTTGGCAGACATCACCACATCCTGGGGCAGGGAGTTCCACAATTTAACTGCATGTTGTGTGAAGAAGTACTTCCTTTTCTATCCTAACTTTCCCCCTGAAATGTTGACTTTGCATTTGCAGGGAGTTTCTGTGCAAACCTCGCATACCACGCACCCCTCCCTTGCTGGCATGCAGGAAGAGTTGTTATCGACTCATTTGAGATCTGTGTGAACAAGGCCGAAAAATCATTATCCCTGGGAGGCGCAGATCCTATGAATATCAGGGCTTGTTTACTCAATCGGTTCCACCACAGATAAGAGCCCCTTAGACAAATCCACGGCTAAAGTAAATATTTGTTTAAACATTATAACACACCCCTCCGTGGAGGCTCAAAGCAGATGACATCACTTGAGAAGTACTTCCCCCAAGGATGCAGCTAAAAAGGCAGAAATCCTAGCAGTGCAGATTTCAGGAAAACCACATTTAAAAAAAAAGTTTTATGTTTTCAGGTTTAATGGGAACAAGGCGAGAAAATAACAAAGACAAATTCAAAAAATGTTCAATGCCAGGGCTTTAGCATTACCAGAAACACATCTGTGTAGGGTTGCCAACCTCCAGGTACTGAAATCTACAATCAGAATGGGGCTCATCAAATTCTAATACATATGCAACTATATCTAACTATTTACATGCTTTTATTATAACTTTCTTTAAACCTCCAGGTATTAGCTAGAGATCTCCTGCTATTACAACTGATCTCAAGCCGATATAGGCTTCCCAGGCCCCTTAGCTCCACCGGAGGGAGCTTTGCGGGGCTGCAGCCGCGGTGCGCGATGCACACGCACGCCTGGCATGGCATGTGCATGCACCCCCGTCACTAGTGATCTCGGCCAAGACTCAAACTGGCTTATAATCACCTTCCCTTCCCCTCCCAACAACAGAGACCCTGGGAGGTAGGCGAGGCTGAGAGAGCTCTAACAGAGCTGTAACTTGCCCAAGGTCACCCAGCTGGCTTCGTGTGTAGGAGCGGAGAAACAAATCCGGTTCACCAGATCAGCCTCTGCCGCTCATGTGGAGGAGTGTGGAATCGAACCCGGTTCTCCAGATCAGAGTCCACCGCTCCAAACCACCGCTCTTAAACCACTACACCACGCTGGCTCTCAGTTCCCCTGAACAGGAACAAAATTAAAGCCTCTTGACTCACATGTTCCAGCACAGCCGGGAATCCTCTGTTACTAACTCACGTGCCTGGGAAAAACAACCTCCCAGCTCTTCTCTTGCAAAGCACCTGACCCATCCGTCGATACCGGAGCCAGAGCTTACGTGCAAGCCTTGCTCTCAGACAAATTGACGTTCCCTGTCCAGTTAAGCAGTTCAAAACCAAAACCAAGCACGGCGTCAGAGGCAGTACACAGGGTATCCAAAGTACATGCCATCGGTTAGGACAAAGAACATCTATATACCTCCTCGGCCATCTTTTTGGCCCCAGGAGAACATCCCGGTTGCTTTCATCCTTTTCCACCCTTTGCTAGAAAGGTTTCGTCGAGCAGCCTGGTCTAGATTGTCAGGGGAAGCAAAGAATCAGAATCCCAGGAGAACCAAATTTTACAAGTATAGTTAATGAATTATAGATTAATGTTTTTTTTTAATACATGGAAATAATAGTAGTAATTTTAAACATTGTCAAAGCACTTCTTTGGAAGTCCAGAGGTGGTGGGAACACTGTTTTTTTTGTGGGGGGGATAAGGGAGCACTGCATTTTGCAAATTTATATTATATAATTGTAATTATGACGGTTTTATAAGTGCTCTTTTTTGTATTTTTATATTTTGTGTTTTTTATGTTTTGATTTAAGCATGTTATAATTTTTTTCTTTTTTTTAATTATTATAAAAAAATAATAAAATTTTATTTTAAAAAAAGAATCCCAGGAGAACCAAAAGCAGGGTGGGTGAGTATATTGGGAGAGTGCAATCAGATTTTTAAAAATAAAAACAAAAAAACAGGATTTGTATTTTTATATTTTGTATGTTTTCTTTTTTTTATGTTTTGATTTAAGTATGTTATAATTTTTTTCCTTTTTTTAATTATTATAAAAAAAAATTATTAAAAAAAAAAGAATCCCAGGAGAACCAAAAGCAGGGTGGGTGAGTATATTGGGAGAGTTCAATCAGATTTTAAAAAATAGAAACAAAAAACAGGATTTGTATTTTTATATTTTGTATGTTTTCTTTTTTTATGTTTTGATTTAAGTACGTTACATTTTTTTCTTTTTTTAATTATTATAAAAAAATTAAAAAAGATATTTTTAAAAAAAGAATCCTAGGAGAACCAAAAGCAGGGTGGGTGAGTATATTGGGAGAGTTCAATCAGATTTTTAAAAATAGAAACAAAAAACAGGATTTGTATTTTTATATTGTATGTTTTCTTTTTTTAATGTTTTGATTTAAATATGTTACATTTTTTTTCTTTTTTTTAATGATTATAAAAAAAAATTTAAAAATATTTTTTTAAAAAAAGAATCCCAGGAGAACCAAAAGCAGGGTGGGTGAGTATATTGGGAGAGTTCAATCAGATTTTTAAAAATAGAAACAAAAAACAGGATTTGTATTTTTATATTTTGTATGTTTTCTTTTTTTTATGTTTTGATTTAAGTATGTTACATTTTTTTCTTTTTTTCAATTATTATAAAAAAATTAAAAAAAGATATTTAAAAAAAAAAAAGAATCCCAGGAGAACCAAAAGCAGGGTGGGTGAGTATATTGGGAGAGTTCAATCAGATTTTTAAAAATAGAAACAAAAAACAGGATTTCCAATATACTGAATACGGCTTTTAAAAAAACAACCTGCTTTATAAACAAAAAGGTAAACACAGAACAACTCCATGCTTCTGATTCCTTAAGCCAGATCTGCAACCCTCTAACCAAAGCCACTACATTAAAAGACTGCTTTTGTGTGTGTAGAAGAAAGAACAGTGGCCAGAGAAGGGAGAGAAATATCCTATTTCAAGGTCAGGGGAACCAAAAAGATCAGACATTCCCTTGAATGGAGAAATGCTCTTTGGCTGTACAGGTACAGTAATAACCAAACATCCTTACTTCCAGGCAAGGTCTGGATGCTTCGCTTTCAAATAAATGGCCTCGCTTAGCCTTAGGTGGCCTAGCACCATCCTCATCATGAAGCAAAACCCATCCTACAATCATGTCATCTCAAAACATTTTTCTTAGCTCGGTAAGCATGGAAAGCCCTCACCCTGCAAAGCAGCTAGTGAGAAGGTTGCTGATTTAGTTGCTGCTTCAGTATTACTGTGATTTTAAATTCATAATATTTTTCCAGATATTCTTAAACATCTGGTGGGTGTCTCACAGATATGGCTGCCAACTCTGGCTTGGGAAATTCCTGGAGATTCAGGGAAGGACTTCAGTTTCTCCTAGACTCTATGGTAATATCATAGTGTCCCCCTTCCATGGGTGCCATTTTCTCCAGGGGAACTGATCTCTGAACTATAATTTATCTCCAGCGTGGTGTAGTGGTTAAGCGTGGTGGACTCTAATCTGGAGAAACGGGTTCGATTCCCCACTCCTCCACATGACCAACAGACTCTAATCTGATGAACCGGGTTGGTTTCCCCACTCCTTTTTTTTAATAAACTTTTATAACAAAACATAAAAAACAAACAAATACAATGAAATTAACATTAAAAATACAAAAAGAAAAAGCAAAATACAGAAGGGTATCTATATACCTTAATTATTACATTCATTATTACTTAATTATAAAATTCAAAAAGATACCCCTTCCCCCTCCACCCACCTAAAAAAGTGACCCTTCCCCCGACTTCCGAAGAAGTGTCTAAACAGTATTTATTATATATTGTCGAAGGCTTTCACGGTCAGAGTTCATTGGTTCTTGTGGGTTATCCGGGCTGTGTAACCGTGGTCTTGGTATTTATTATACTTAATAACACAAAAATATTAAATTATTAAAACTAGTTTCTATAACTCATTAATTAATACTGTAAAATCCATTTTTGCCAAATTATCCCAATATGAGGCGCCTTAGACCGGTTTCCCCACTCCTAAATAAGAAGCAAAGCTGGGTGACCTTGGGCTAGTCACAATTCTCTCAGAACTCTCTCAGCCCCAACTACCTCACAAGATGACTGTTTTGGGGAGAGGAAGGGAAAGAGATTGTAAGCCGGTTTGATTCTCCTTAAAAAGGTAGAAAAAGTCAACATATAAAAACCAACTCTTCTTCTTCTAATTCCAGGAGATCTCCAGGCCCCACCTGGAGGTTGGCAACCCTACCCACTGATGTGAGCAGTTTCAAGTGCAAGGAAAGGTAGAATAGAAATCCTTAAAAAGTAATGACTCAGCCAGAATTGCACTGCCCTAGAGAAAAGGGATTGAGTGAGCGACTGAAAAGCCAAATGTTGGAAGAGAAAGAAAGAAAGAAAGAAAGAAAGAAAGAAAGAAAGAAAGAAAGAAAGAAAGAAAGAAAGAAAGAAAGAAAGAAAGAAAGAAAGAAAGAAAGAAAGAAAGAAAGAAAGAAAGAAAGAAAGAAAGGAAGGAAGGAAGGAAGGAAGGAAGGAAGGAAGGAAGGAAGGAAGGAAGGGAGGGAGGGAGGGAGGGAGGGAGGGAGGGAGGGAGGGAGGGAGGGAGGGAGGGAGGGAGGGAGGAGAGAGAGAGAGAGAAAGAAAGAAAGAAAGAAAGAAAGAAAGAAAGAAAGAAAGAAAGAAAGAAAGAAAGAAAGAAAGAAAGAAAGAAAGAAAGAAAGAAAGAAAGAAAGAAAGAAAGAAAGAAAGAAAGAAAGAAAGAAAGAAAGAGCTATTCTAAGGGCTTCTGCCAGAGAAGAACGGAAGATCACAGGAAGGGATTTGTTCCCCTAACACAGACACAACCACAACATCTTGTTCTTATAGACTCCACGGTGCCAGTGGCCACGGTGGTCAAAGGCTACGAGGCGCCAGAATATTTTTATCATGTGTTTCTATCTCTCAGGGATCCCTATGCTGTAATTATGCAGAGCCGCAGAACACTGAGTGCTCAAGGCCTGCAGGCTGCACCCACACATCCGCCGTGTTTCAGCATCCCAAACCAAAGCACGGTTGGGACAATCCTGCCATAGCCACGCTAAAAGGGCCTGTGGGAATATTTTGAAAAAAGCTGAAATGCGGCTAGGGCACTATGCCACTGATTGTCCACGAAAGGTCCAAAAACAGACTTGTAGGCATTTGCCGTGTAGACATAATCCCTAGGGCTACCAACCTCCAGGTGGGGCCTGGAGATCTCCTGGAATTGCAACTGATCTCCAGATGACAGAGATCAGTTCCCTGGGAGAAAATGGCTGTTTTGGAAGGTGGGTTCTATGGTGTGATACCCCATAGAAGCCGTCAATCCACTAACCCTTCCCTTCCCCAAACCCCTCCCTTTCCCAGGCTTCACCCCGCACATCTCCAGGAATTTCCCAATCTGGGGCTGGCAACCCTAGCCTAGGATTGCCAGCCTCCAGGTGCAACTGGAATTATAACTGAGATCTCCTGGAATTATAACTGATCTCCAGGTGACAGACATCAGGTCCCCTGGGGGAAAAAGGATGCTTTAGAGGGTGGATTCTATAGGATTATACCCCATTGAAGTCCCTTTCCCCCTCAACCTCCCCTTCCCCAGGCTCCATCCCCAAATATCCAGGAATTTCCCAAGCTTGAGTTGGCAACCCAAACTTCAACACACTGGTTGCCCCTGTTCTTACCTGGGAACCAAAGCCACCATGTTTCCTTAGCCCCCAAGCCTCTTTTAAACGCGATGGGGCAAGCTGAGTGTGCCTTCTAGGGTTTCCAGAACCCTTCCAGAGGTTTCAAACGCTTGAAAGAGGAAGGGAGCCTCGCGTGTCCTACAGATTTTCTAGAACTCTCACAAGTTTCCTGCCTCTTCCAAGAGTTTGGGACTTTATGGGACACTTTAGGAAGCCCAATAGTGTGTGTGTGCCCTGACCTGAGTGGCCCAGGCTAGCCTGATCTTCTCGGATCTCTGAAGCTAAGGGTCAGCCCTGGCTAGTACTTGGATGGGAGGCGACCAAGGAATATAGAGGTTGCAGTGCAGAGGCAGGCGATGGCAAACCACCTCTGAATGTCTCTTGACAATGGGGAAGAACAGAAGATCACAGGACCCTATGGCTCTATAGAGAGCCAGCGTGGTGTAGTGGTTAAGAGCAGTGGTTTGGAGCTGTGGACTCTGATCTGGAGAATCGGGTTTGATTCCCCACTCCTCCACACGAGTGGCGGACACTAATCTGGTGAACTGGATTTGTTTTCCCACTCCTACACATGAGGCCTGCTGGGTGACCTTGAGTCACAACTCTTAGAGCTCTCTCAGCCCCACCTACCTCAAAGGTTGTCTGTTGCAGGGAAGGGAAGGGAAGGTGATTGTAAGCCGGTTTGATTCTTCCTTAAGTGGTAGAGAAAGTTGGCAAATAAAAACCAACTCTTCTTTTTCTTCTTCTTCATAAGTCGGCTCCACTTCCCGCCACCAATGTGCTTGAATGGAGGGGTGATTATGGGGGTTCATGCTGCTGTGGTAAGTCAATAACCAATACGCATCTGAACTGCAATGATCGCCGTCTGTTGGTCTGGGAACCTACCAGGGTCAAATAGGTCCCATGACATCCCCTTCTAGAGCTAGAATTGTCCCTACATGCACATCTGTTAAATATAACTAGGATGTCTGCCCCATGGACAGTGTAGGTTGATCTGTCTATGCAGGTAGCTCATCCCTCAGCATAGAATCATAGAGTTGGAAGGGACCACCAGGGTCATCTAGTCCAACCCCCTGCACAATGAAGGAAATCCACAACTACCTCCCCCCACACCCCCAGTGACCATGCCCAGAAGAGGGCCAAGATGCCCTCCCTCTCATCATCTGCCTAAGGTCATAGAATCAGCACTGCTACCAGATGGCCATCTAGCCTCTGCTTAAAAACCTCCAGGAATGGAGAGGCCACCACCTCCCAAGGAAGCCTGTTCCACTGGGGAACCGCTCTAACTGTTGGAAAATTCTTCCTAAGGTCTAGACGGAAACTCTTTTGATCTAATTTCAACCCATTGGTTCTGGTCCAACCTTCTGGGGCAACAGAAAACAACTCGGCACCCTCCTTATATGACAGCCCTTCAAGTACTTGAAGATGGTTATCATATCACCTCTCAGTCTTCTCCTCTTCAGGCTAAACATACCCAGTTCCTTCAACCTTTCCTCATAGGACCTGATCTCCAGACCCCTCACCATCTTTGTTGCCCCCCTCTGGACACGTTCCAGCTTGTCTGTGTGTGTGTTAAGTGCCGTCAAGTTGCTTCTGACTCATGGCGACCCTATGAATGAAAGTCCTCCAAAATGTCCTGTCTTTGACAGCCTTGCTCAGATCTTGCAAATTGAAGGCTGTGGCTTCCTTTATTGAGTCAATCCATCTCTTGTTGGGTCTTCCTCTTTTCCTGCTGCCCTCAACTTTTCCTAGCATGATTGTTTTTTCCAATGTTGTTGTCTCATAACGTGACTAAAGTACGATAGCCTCAGTTTAGTCATTTTAGCTTCTAGGGTCAGTTCAGGCTTGATTTGATCTAGAACCCACTGATTTGTTTTTTTGGCAGTCCACGGAATCCGTAACCGTCTCCTCCAACACCACATTTCAAAGGAATCTATATTCTTCCTATCAGCTTTCTTCCAGCTTGTCTACATCCTTCTTAAATTGCGGTGCCCAAAACTGAACACAGTACTCTAGGTGAGGTCTAACCAGAGCAAAGTAAAGCAATACCATCACTTCGCGTGATCTGGACACTATACTTCTGTTGATACAGCCCAAGAAGTACAGTGTCCCAATCTGTATAGTGTCCAGAACTTGTTTGAGATGACCTGTGTGCTAGGCTAGCCAACGTCCCAGTGACACGGAATAATTTCATGACTCTTACCTGACTCTCTCCTCTTCGGCTCTCTTCAGATTCGCATCCCGCTGCAGCACTTTCAGAATTGCCTCCTGCTCCTCGTCCGTAAGGAAGCTGAGGTCGATCATCTTGCGGGTCTCGTGTTAAGAGGCAAAAGAGCCTTCCTCCACTTCTTCACGGAGTGAGCGCAGTTCTAGTAAGCACCACCAAAGTGAACCGGAGCAAACACTCGGTCAAGAAGCCCCTGAATTCAGTTGTTTTCTTGTTTGAACAACGAGGTACCCTTTTCCAGCCAAGAGTTTCTTGATAGGATGCCACATTCCTAGATCTTTCGCATCACATGCATGTGGCGGGCGGGTTTCTCTTCATGCTCCGACGGTTCATTGGATTAACCTCGTGCTCCTGCTCAATGTGAGCATCACCTACAAAGGGCAGAAGAGAGAAACATTGAAGCTGCAGCATTCTCAAGAGAGCCTGGACTGTAAGGGTGTGCATGTGGAAGAAGGAAGACCCCAAATAAATCACAAGGTATCAGTCATGCTGCAAAGCCAATCAAGCCGACAGGGTGGGGTATTCCAACCTAAGAGAGTCAGTGTGGTGTAGTGGTTAAGAGCGGCAGACTCTAATCTGAAGAAGCGGGTTTAATTCCCTGCTCTTCCACATGAGTGGTAGACTCTAATCTGGAGAACCGGGTTCGATTCCCCACTCCTCCACATGAAGCCTGCTGGGTGACCTTGGGCTAGTCACAGCTCTCTCCGACGTTTTGGAGGACATTGATTCACAGGGTCGCCATGAGTCAGAAGCAACTTGACGGCACTTAACACACACACATCCATCCCCAAGATATCTCATGTATATGGAAAAATTCCAAAATACGGAAAGATCCGAAATACGAACCACTTCTGGTCCCAAGCAGTCCGGATAAAGGATACTCAAACTGCACTTCAAAAAAATCATGTTTCAAAAAGTAAGGAAACCAGAGGTCTCACCTCATGTATAAAAAAAAATTCATACACAATTTAACCCACAGCCGCAAGAGATTTGCTGGGCTTCCCTCAATAGTACACCACACCCTTTCTGGCTTTTGCAATGCTAACCTCTGGGTGTATCTATTGATTTAGGGGTTGCCGTGCCCACTTGTTAATCCAGTGGACTAGGCATATCCGCATCAGAAATCTGCACAGCTCTGAGCTGGAAGCCTCGGGCAACTTCTTCGCCAAGGGGCAAAGCTCTGTGCAAAATCGGACAGTGGAAATAGATTTCTGCTGGTGTCAGCAACTGTCTGAAAATTTGTAAGAAAATAACATACTCCACTAAATTTCACTGCTTTCAATCATCTAAGCCTGGTTATTTAGAGCTGTTTAACATTCAGATCAGGGGGTCCCCAATGTGGTGTCTGTAGACACCTTTCCTGGTGCCCGCCAAGTGTTTTTAGAAAGTGGGTGGGACCAGGTGGGGCTTTGGCCCAGCAGGACTTCTGACTGGCCACTGGAGATCTCTATTGTTAAGCAGATTAAAAAAAATACATTCCTATTGGTAGCAGCTGCAACAACTCAATGATCTCCACTGCGTGGCATCCTATTTACATTTATGTTCATTTTACATGGCATCCTATTTACATTTTATGTTCATTTTACATGGCATCCTATTTACATGGCATCCCATTTACATTTTATTTTACATGGCATCCTATTTACATTTTATGTTCATTTTACATGGCATCCTATTAAGCAAAGCTTCTGTCTGAAATCTTGCAGCATTACTATTAAGAGTTATATATAACCTCATTTACTGACATTTAGAGGTTGGCTCCACCTCCTGTGGCAGCTATTTTGTGGTTGCGCCCACCACCCTGTGTCAGAATTCCAAAGAAATAAGAATTATTTTTGTCTATGCCGACTTCCTCTACCTTTTTTTTAAAAAGGGAGAATCAAACCGCCTTACAACCTCCTTCCCTTCCTCTCCCCACAATGGACAGCTTGTGAGGTAGGTGGGGCTGGGAGAGTTCAGAGAGAACTGTGACTAGCCCAAGGTCATCCAGCATGCTTCATGTGGAGGAGAGGGGAAACCAACCCGGTTCACCACAATCCACCGCTCATGTGGAGGAGTGGGGGATCAAACTTGGTTCTCCAGGTTAGAGTCCACCGCTCTTAACCCCTATACCACGCTGGCTCTCCATCACACTGGTCAGGGACCCCTGGTCTAAACTGAACAATTCAGTTCCAACACAACTTCTAACAAACTCCTGCATGCAGCAAACAATAGTTTGCCTGGTCACCTATGGTGAGTGGACCATTGCCTCCATGGGACCACACCGAGCAGAGAGACAATCACCCCACAGCACCCATATCTTCTCCCAAAACTCACCAGCTCAGGAAGGTTGGGACCCCTGCATTAAGCTATTGATGCCAATAGCTGATGGCAGCAGCCCTGTCCTCCAAAAGTCAATCTAGTCCCCTTTTTAAAGCTAACGGCTGCCACATCTTCTTGAGGCAGTGAGTTCCATAAGGAAAAATACATGTCATGTGAGGAAATTCTATTCCCCCCCCCCACTTTGTCTCAAATCTACTGCTCATATGAACACATGAAGCTGCCTTATACTAAATCAGACCCTGGGTCCATCAAAGTCAGTATTGTCTACTCAGACCGGCAGCGGCTCTCCAGGGTCTCAGGCAGGGGTCTTT
Source organism: Euleptes europaea (assembly GCF_029931775.1). Taxonomy (NCBI): domain Eukaryota; kingdom Metazoa; phylum Chordata; class Lepidosauria; order Squamata; family Sphaerodactylidae; genus Euleptes; species Euleptes europaea. The sequence goes on from NC_079323.1 coordinate 9,113,883, forward strand.
CACATCACCTGCCTGCCTAACCCTTTTAACTGGAGATGCCAGGGTTTGAACCTGGGACCTTCTGCATGCCAAGCAGAGGCTCTACCACTGAGCCACAGCCCCTCCTCAGAACATGAGTAAAGCAATGGACACATGAAGCTGCCTTCTACTGAATAAGACCCTTGGTCCATCAAAGTCAATATTGTCTATTCAGACCGGCAGCGGCTCTCCAGGGTCTCAGGTGGAGGTCTTTCACATCACCTGCTTGCCTAGTCCCTTTAACTGGAGATGCCGGGGATTGAACCTGGGACCTTCTGCATGCCGAGCAGGTGCTCTACCGCTGAGCTACGGCCCTCCCCCAAAAGCGGAACTCATGAAGCTGCCTTCTACTGAATCAGACCACTGATCCATCAAGGTCAGAGCTGTCTGCTCAGACTGGCAGCGGTTTTCCAAGGACTCAAGGGAAGGTGTTTCACATCACCTACTGCCTGGTCCTTTATCAACCTGGTCTTAAAAAGCTGAACTACTACAGGACAGGGAGACTCCCTCTTTCTCCACAACCATGCATAACTTTTTTATAACCATAGCTTGCGCAGAGTCTCAGGCGAATCGGCAGCAGATATGAGATTTGAACCACAAACCTCCCAAGAAACAAGGCTAAAGAGATGAGGAGAAACTGTGAAGGGAAAGTACTCAACAAGGTTATCTCTGCAATCCAGTGACACTTTTTCTAAAAAAAGGGATCAGCAAAGTATAATGCGTACCACCAAGCGGATCTCCTGTACTGCAGCCAATTTTATTTTCAACCCCTTGTGTGCTCAGTTGGCTTCAAACGGCCTCACTCTGCCATGGAAACCCAGCAGGGTCAACTAGGGCGGGCCACACTCAGCCAAGCCTCCCTCACAGGGTTGTTGTGAGGATAAAACAGAAGAAGGGGGAACGACGTAAGCTGCTTTGGGTGTCCACTGGGAAGAAAGAGGGAGTAACGAAGTAAAATAAAATAAAGAGTTAAGTACACTTTGCAGGATCTGCGCTGAGACCAGAAGTTTCCTATATCTGGCATACGTATCAGAGTCTGAGATAGGATCCTACCCAAAGGCAAGGCTAATGGAGGAGGAGGAGGAGGAGGAAAAGGAGGAAGAAGAAGAAGAGTTGGTTTTTATATGCCGACTTTCTCTACCACTTAAGGGAGACTCAAACAGCCTTACAATCCCCTTCCCTTCCCCACAACAGACACCCTGTGAGGTAGGTGGGGCTGAAAGAGCTCTAAGAGAACTGTGACTTAGAGAGAGCTCAAAGAGTTGTAACTTGCCCAAGGTCACCCAGCTGGCTTCATGTGTAGGAGTGAGGAAACCAACCCGGTTCACCAGATTAGCCTCCGCCGCTCATGTGGAGGAGTGGGGAATCAAACCCGGTTCTCCAGATTCAGAGTCCACCACTCCAAACCACCTCTCTTAACCACTGCACCACGTGTATCGCTGAACTAACAGGGCCTAAGGTTATCCCACAAACTGCTGTTCGACACATTTATGCTGGTTAGCCCAAGAGCTTCCTACATGGACCGCATTATTTCTTTTGCCCCGTTCCTTCCAACAAATCATTTCGCATGCATGACTTAACAACTGAAACGGTAAGCCAGGCTGGAAAAAGACCAACCACCGCAGTTCACTAAAAATAATTCATTTCGATTACACAGTTTTCTACACATAAAAAAGAAACATGCAAGGGGGGGGGAAGAGTCGAACTATTCAACCATCTCTGTGGACACGTTTAGAAAGAAAAATGTGCTTGCACCACACAGCGACACACCCATGTTGCTGTTATGCGTAGGCTTGCCTTTGCCAGCTGGAACCTGAAAGGCTTGTGGGAGGAAAGTGGACCAGGGCGGGGAATTGGGGCACACTGATCTCACTTCCAGCAAAATCTGTGAGATCACAGACACTCTCGGATTTGCAAATCCTACCACAGAACTTTTGTAAATCCCATAGTGTTCTGTGACATCACTCGTGAGTTGTTTTTTTTTAACCATGGTGTAGTGGTTAAGAGCGGTGGTTTGGCGCGGTGGACTCCGATCTGGAGAACCGGGTTTGATTCCCCGCTGCTCCACATGAGCGGCGGAGGCTGATCGGGTGAACCACTTGGTATCCCCACTCCTACACATGAAGCCAGCTGGGTGATCTTGGCTAGTCACAGTTCTCATAGGAGCTCTCTCAACCCCACCTACCTCACAAGGTGTCTGTTGTGGGGAGGGGAGGGGAAGGTAATTGCAAGCTGGTTGGTTCTTCCTTAAGTAGTAGAAAAACCAATATAAAAAACCAATTCTTCTTCTTCCTCCTCTTCCTCTTATCATTATTACTCCCATGGGTTGCTAGCTTGGGTTTTAGGGTTACAGGCCAAGACATGGCAGCCACCGGAGGGGCTTCTTGCAGGGGGGGGGGGCTTGCTGGCAACATAATGATGTGTTCTAGCCTGACACTAACAACTATACCACACTGTCTCTTTTTTTTTAGTGTAAGTTTTTATTATTTTTATAATATAAAACAAAACAAATACAATAATAACAAAAAACATAAAAAGAAAATACAAAAGAGTATCAATTATAGTTGTACATAGTTATAAAGTTCAACAAAGCAAAAATACCCTTTTGACCCTCCACCCACCTTAAAAGTGACCCGTCACCTGACTTCCGCAGAAGTGTCTAAACAGTTTTGAAAGTTATTAATAGTAATAATAGAAAAGTAAATAAACTTGTTTCTATAACTCACTAACTAAAATAGTAAAATCCATTTTTGCCAGTTTATCCCAATATGTGATGGCCTTTGCCCAAGTTTTTTTTAAATTCTTCCATATCATTTCCATGTAGGAATTCAGTTAATTTGGCCATCTTCATATACATCCATAATTTCCCTCCCCAGTCACGAATTGAAGGTTTATTCACTTGCTTCCAAACTTTAGCTATTGCAATTCTCGTGAAAGGGCTCTTGTATTATACCCTTTCCTGTTAACACTGTTTTCTGTACGTCTGGAAGTAACCCCCCTCAAGTGATCTAACTATAAGATCTGGGAGCCAGCAAGAAAGCCAAAGCCATGACTTAAGCATTTCGCATCTAACTGCAGTGGTAGCAGAATTTGACACCAGCATTCCAGGGCAACCCGAAATAATCCACACTAACAGCCTCCCTAGAAATCCACATAGCAAAGGGGGTTTAAATCAGCTTGCTGGGTTTGTGAATTATGGGCGGTTGAGCTAGCGAGAAGGAATGACTGGGACTTTGTCGAGTGTGCCAGAAACTGCTCTCCCATAAAACGATTATGGGAATTTAAGTCCCAGTTGACAACATCTGCCTCCGTTCACGTAGCATTTTCTCTTAAACTCACATAACCGTTAGCTGTCAGTTCCTCATATATCTGTGGGCCCACCTCATCTTTCTGTTTTGCTGAGGGGGGGCATAACAGCTATCCATCAAACCTGCCACACACACCTTTTCTGCTGTCAAGTCACAGCTGACTCATGGTGACCCCATAGGGTTTTCAAGGCAAGAGATGTTCAGAGGTGAATCATAGAATCATAGAGCTGGAGGGGACCACCAGGATCATCTAGTCCAACCCCCAGCACAATGCAGGAAATTCACAACTACCTCCCCCCACACACACCCAGTGACCCCCCACTCCATGCTCAGGAGGTGGCCAAGATGCCCTCCCTCTCATCATCTGCTTAAGGTCACGGAATCAGCATTGCTGATAGATGGCCATCTAGCCTCTGCTTAAAAGCCTCCAGAGAAGGAGCACTTACCACCTCCCGAGGAAGCCTGTTCCACTGAGGAACCGCTCTCGCTGTTAGAAAGTTCTTCCTAATGTCTAGACGTAAACTCTTCTGATCTAATTTCAACCCGCTGGTTCTTATCCGACCTTGTGGAGCAGCAGAAAACAACTCGGCACCCTCCTCTGTATGACAGCCCTTCAAGTACTTGAAGATGGTTATCATATCACCTCTCAGTCTTCTTCTCTTCAGGCTAAACATACCCAGCTCCTTCTTTCCTCATAGGACCTCATAGGTGGTTTGCCACTGCCTGCCTCCGTGTCACGCCCTTGGTATTCCTTGGAGGTCTCCCACCAAATACTAGCCAGAGTTGAGGCCGAGAGTGTGTGACTGGCCCAAGGTCATCCAACGAGCTTCCATGGCGCGAGTGGGGATTCGAACCTGGGTTTCCCAGGTCCTAGTCCGACACCTTAACCACTACACCATGGTGGCTCTCACACTACCACCCCTACATCTCTCTCAAGAGCCATCTCCAGCTGTTCCACCCAACTGTCAAGCCATTTGGGCAGCTGACCTTTGCTGGTGGTGGGGGAAAGTGCCCTCAAGTCGCAGCCGACTTATGGCGACCTTCCGTTGTAGGGAGGACTTTGAATAAAAGTTGTGTGCCGCATGCAAGAAGAACACTAGTTCAAGCCAGATTTTCAACCGCACCTCATGTTAAAGAACTTTGGACATAACCTTTTTAAGAGCTCCTGACTTCAGCAAAAGTTCTTTGTGCCTTGTGATTTTAGAAAAAGATACTAGATATTCCAATATTAGTTCATCTATAGGTCTGCTTATTTTTTGCAGGGTGAGAGTGTGTATAAATGCTTTCCAATGTGCAATTAAAAAAACTGATTCTCTGCTTCTCCTTCAGGGTAACTTCTGTGGAATGGGACAGAAGGGGAGGGGGACAGGATTCCCATTTTTTATTCTTACAGTTGTTGAAGTATGGGAATGATACTTAGGTCTGACAAACCCAGGCCCTAAATACAGATCCAAACCCTCGTACCGGATTAAGGTTTCATTAGGCTCAAAAATGCACAGCTAAAAGGTCTGGCTGAAATCAGATGTAGATGTGAACCTGGGAGGGGCTGTGGCTCAGTGGTAGAGCACCTGCTTGGCATGCAGAAGGTCCCAGGTTCAATCCCCGGCATCTCCAGTTAAAGGGACTAGGCAAGTAGGTGATGTGAAAGACCTTTGCCTGAGACCCTGGAGAGCCGCTGCCGGTCTGAGTAGACAATACTGACTTTGATGGACCAAGGGTCTGATTCAGTATAAGGCAGCTTCATGTGTTAATGTATCTAGCATTCACAGCTTTGGTGGGAAATAGTATATAAAGAGGCGCGAGAGGAACATCTGGAGTTTCATAAACACCAATGAAAATCACAAGCTCAGGTCAACCTTGCAGAGAATGACCTGGAGTTACAGTACTTAGTGACACAGACTGTGCCAAGACACACTTCTGGGTAGCAAGTGGTCTGCCTCTAAGGATGGACATGCAATCACAGTAGAAGTTTAATTATATAACAAATTATGCTGTATGCATGCTTAAATAATAATGAGATGTGCCAATTAGTAACTTAATTTCCAAATATGTATACCAGGAGGAGGAGGGGAGATGCTTTATGTTGTATGTGATTGTGAGTGATAGTGTGCTTCTCTCTTTTACAGCTCCTGGAGCTGGGGAGGGCACTTTATTTGTGAGATCAGAGAAATAAACTTTTTTCCCTTTCATCCCCTTGGTGTGGTTTATTGGCTCAATAGTACCAGGGCTCAGACCTGTTTATGGTAACGGATTGTTTCTCTGTTATCTATATGGTAAGACAGACTTCTGAAGAGAAGGAAGGAGGGCATACAAGCTCAGCGTGGTGTACTGGTTAAGAGCGGTGGTTTGGAGCAGTGGACTCTGATCTGGGTTTGATTCCCCACTCCTCCACAGAAGCGGCGGAGGCTAATCTGGTGAACTGAGTTGGTTTCCCCGCTCCTACACATGCAGCCAGCTGGGTGACCTTGGGCTAGTCACAGCTCTCTTAGAGCTCTCTCAGCCCCACCTACCTCACTCACAGGGTGTCTGTTGTGGGGAGGGGGAGAGGAGGTGATTGTAAGCCAGTTTGATTCTTCCTTAAGTGGTAGAGCAAGTTGGCATATAAAAACCAACTCCTCTTCTTCTCAGGAAAAAGTTAACGATGTGCCCAACTATCATCTACCAGAGAGGGACCATGTGTGGAAAATCCCAGGTACAACCTCAATGTCAATCCCTGGCATTGTCTGTTCAAAAAACAGGTCTTGGCAGCAAGTCAGGAGAAGACCTCAGAGTCCTTGGACAGCTAATGTCTGCAAGACGAGGCTAGATAAAGCACTGGTGAGATTTCACATAAACACAGCTTCAGACGGTCAAGTTAAATCCTCCTCAAGAGCCTTTTGATCAACAGACCTGCTTAGAAGTCAAATGTCTGGACTCCATCCAGTTCACAAGCTTCCAAATTCAAAACAAACTTCTTTACTGCCATCCCAGTACACAGAGGATAGCTTATTTAAGTTTAAAAGCCAGCGTATCTGATCCAAAGGCAGGCAACGAATACTGGAGAATATGTCTGGGGCTGGAATTAACTGACATGCTCAAGTTACACATAATTAACACTCTGAACCTCGGTTTCCTGAACAGAGAATACCAAATTACAGGCAACCAAGGTGTTCAGCTTGCTCTACAGTCCCCCACCCCACCCCTTTTAGAAACTCTTACGCTCAGACTTTAAGAATTTGAGCCCAGCCCTTGAAAAAACCCTGACAGTCTAAATTATGAGGCGGAAGAAACCTTTCATATTTTACCACCACCACACCACCACCCCGTTTTCTTATTTGCAGTTGTTTGGCGCGTCTTGTCATCTCATTGCTTAAGATGTTGTTCTTTTTAGAAATAGAAGCCTAGGACCTGGTTCTGTTAAATAAATTAGGGAGATACACCAACCTGGCATGGGCACCAAGGCGCCCGCCGACATCTTTTCTGGTGCCCGCCAAGCGTTTTTAGGAAGTGGCTGGAGCCAGGTAGGGCTTTTGCCCAGCAAAGGCTTTTGATTGACTATTGGAGATTTGAATGGCTGCCCAGTTTTTAAAATGTTGGTTTGGCAGCAGTTGCTACCACAGCACAAGGATCTGCACCGTGTAACTGAAGTTAAGTGGAGGCAATCATTTTGTGGCTGGCTCCGTCTCCTGTGGCAGCTATTTTGTTGCTGAGCCCAACATTTTATGTCAGAATTCCCAATGAGCCCACAGGCTCCAAAAGGTTGGGGACCCCCGGTCCACACCAATGTCCTTTGGAGGCTGTCTTTAAAGTATGGGGTAGGGTAACCAATTGCCTGCTACCACACTCATGCCCCACCGATCAAACGATTCAACAGTGGGAGGAACAAGTGGGGGGCGGGATGGTGTCACCAATACTGTTACATCATTTCTGGGAGAAACCCAGACGTGACATTCCAGCCTACTGCAACACTCCAGAAATTCCACAAATGTCTATGGTTTTTACTAAAGAGATTTGTGGGATTCCTAGAGCATTGCGGTAGGCATCACGGTAGGGCAACCCTAGAATGAGGGGGAGGGGGAGGAGGAGAGTTGGTTTTTATATGCCAAATTTCTCTACCACTGAAGGAAGAATCAAACCAGCTTACAATCACCTTCCCTTCCCGCAACAGACACCTTGTGAGGTAGGTGGGGCTGAGAGTGTGTGACTAACTCAAGGTCACCCAGCTGGCTTCATGTGTAGGAGTGGGGAAACCAACCCAGTTCACCAGATTAGCCTCCGCCGCTCACGTGGAGGAGTGGGGAATCAAACCCGGTTCTCCAGATTGGAGTCCACCGCTCCAAACCACCGCTCTTAACCACTACACCATGCTGACTCTCTACCATTCTAAGGGCTAGCCTAACCACTTCCGCAGGAACATCGCCACCACTACCAGGCGTTCCCAAAAAGCATCGCAACACTGGAACGTTCCTTTATGCCAGCTCAGGCCACGGATCCCTCTAGCCCAGTGGTTACCCGCTGTGGCTCCCAAGGGCGCTATGATTCACACCATTGTGCTTCCTGGGGTCCCCCTGTTTTCCCCCCCCCCCCAAAGCAAAGAGCCAATCCTGGCTTTCTTCCGCTTCACCGGAGGTGCTTCAGAGGACTTTGCCCAGTTGGAAAGGGCTGCTGCCGTCATTACAGAACAACGCGTTTGGGACCTCCCAATCTTCTGCACCTCGTCCCGCCATGACGGCCGCTGCACGGTTGCCCCCGCTCCCATTTCTGAAAATCCCAAGTGGCCAAACTGCACTTTTTGGTTAGCGATCTAGCTGATAATGCCCCACCAGTTCCTTTTAACGCCACCCTCCTTATGGTCAAACAGCTGCCGCAGAAATGAGGTCAGGAAACATATAATTAAAAGCTGGTTACAGTGGCGAGGACGAGAACCCGATCTAGTAAAACGCTTTGTTTCATTTTCTTGCAAGTGCGATTTGTTAGTTTTCTGGGGGGGGGGGAAATATATTTGCAGTTTCACGGGTGAGCCACAAGGAAACAGAGGGACCGAAAAACAACAACGCCTTGTCTTGTTTTTAAGAGGAGCAATCAAGATCAGGAAATGATAAATCAAAAGGCTTATCATATTTTCGGAGGGACGTTTCAGTTCTCAGGCTTCCCTGGGAGAGGAAATTATGATTAAAACGGTTTCAAGTTTGCAGTGTAGATATAGCCTTAAAGTAAAACTGCTCTATTTCTGCTCATGCAGGGAGGGGGGTTTAGGACAAGCCACAACGAAGACACTATTCTGGAAATTGTACACAGTCCTTGTCATAAGAGAGGGCTTTCCCCCAACACAACGTAACAGCACCTAACATAGTTCCCACTGACTTTTTTTGGCTAGCATTTGGATGGGAGACCTCCGAGGAATACCAGGGTCGTGACATGGAGGCAGGCAATGGCAAACCACCTCCAGAAGCCTCTTGCCATGAAAACCCTACTAAGGCTACTAAGTTTTTCCTCTGCTCTCAGCCTTCTAAAGGCTTTGTGTGTCCCATTTAGCGTTTCCACCTCCAGGAGAGGCCTGGAGATCTCCTAGGCTTAGAACAAGGTACCCAAAAGGTAAGGAGTCAACATGAAACCATGGGCTAATATTGATACAAGTGATTTTGTGAATAATATATAATAAATTTAATACAAACACAAAATTAATGTAAATATAAATGGCCTGGATGTAGCCCTGTTCTGGCCTCTATGTATCTGTGCTGAACATGCCAAATAAACATAAAAACACAAAATTGCAACAGTGTGACAATATCACAGCTCAGACCATACGCATTTTGGCTGTGAAGCCTTCTTCGGTGGTCCGAATAATAAAATTCTATGCCATTTTGAAAGTGCACAAATGTATAAGAAAATCTGCAATCCTTAGACTGAGTAAGCGGACATTCTGAAATATAAATGAAAATTTATTATATATTATTCACAAAATCACTTGTATTATTAGCCCATGATTTCTTGTTGATTCCTTACCTTTTGGGTACCTTATTCTAGTTCTATAGGGTTAGGTTTTGTTTTTTTCTTTCTCCTTTTTGTTGTTGCTAGATCTCCTAGGCTTACCAGACTACAGAGATCAGTTTCCCTGGAGAAAACGGCTGCTTTGGAAGGTGGACTCTGTGGCATTATACTCTGTTCAGGTCCCTCCCCTGCCCAAACTCTGCCCTCCCCAGTCCCCCCAAAAAAATCTCCAGGAATTTTCCAATCTGAAATTGGCAACTCTAGTCCAGTCTGGTGGTCAAGTCATATTTGATCAATTGCTGGTCTTAGTATTTTCAGTGGGATGCTTCACAGACAATACTGCCAAGACAAGATCTTAAGATCATGGCCTGACTTATCCCGCCCTCCTTCTTTTAAAAACATGTAGCCTGATGAAAGGTTCTGCAGAACTCAAAAGCTTACACCCTGTTTTGCTTCATGTTAGCCAGGCCCAATATTACTCTGTGTTATTATGAGGCTTTTGTTTCAGGATTCTGTTTGGGGCCAACATGGTTACCTGCATCCTTTTTCTACTTCATCTTCTTGTTTCTACATTTTGTTTCCTGAGACTAACAATTTTTGGAAAGGTCAATTTTATATTAACAGTAGCATTAGAAGAGCGGAACTGTCCCGAGGAAACCTCTCTACACCGACATACTAATTCAATCTTGGCAAGCGAACAGCTAATAAGGGAGGGGTTTTTTTTAAGGATGAAGGGTTTTTTGGCAGAAAATCAGAGGGCTTCAGTTCTGTGTTGCTACAGTGGCTGTTTCCTTGCGTGCTGAACACCCAAGCCTTGGAGTTTTAATAAACTGTATACAGTACGAAAGGAGAGGTGCCCATCCGTTGAAAAACAGGAAAATAGACCACGTCCTCTTTTAACAGTGAAAGGATAAACAGATATAAACAGAGATCAATTTTCTTCCACTCACACACATACACACCCTTTGTTAAACATGCTACGCATCTTTGACCGTTAATTCCTGTTCATGCTCGGTGCAGAGCATCTGACAAAGATAAAGAAGCAGGAAATTAAGAGTGGTGATGATAGGTCTATCTTGGCTGCAACTGCTTCTCTTCGCAGGGCAATAGAAACATGAGCATTGAAGAGAACCACAAGTTGTTTTACCGTCGCTGCCCGCCCCCGAAATCTTTTTACCTACAAGACATCTGAACTAGGGCTGTCAACACTAGCTTGAGAAATTCCTGGAGATTTTGGGGTGGAGCCTGGGAAGGGTAGGGTTTGAGAAAGGGGATGAGTCCATCTTTTGAAACTTCAAGAGAACCAATCTCTGTACTTTGGAGGTTAGATATAATTCCAGGGGAACTCCAGACCTCATCTGAAGGTTGGCAACCCTAAATTCTGAACTCAGATATGTTTAGGGCTCTTAAAAAGTCACTGGACTGGCCACGGACTTCCCAATTGTTTCCTTCAGAAAATATGCAGCTAGCATGGTGTGGTGGTTAGGTGCAGCGGGCTCTAATCTGGAGAACCAGGTTGCTTTCCCCACTCCTACACATGAAGCCAGCTGGGGGACCTTGGGCTGGTCACAGTTCTCTTTGAGCTCTCTCAGCCGCACCTACCTCACAAGGTTTCTGTTGCGGGGAGAGGAAGAGGAGGAGATTGTAAAACGGCTTGATAGGGTAGAGAAAATCGGCATATAAAAACCAACTCTTCTTCTTCTTTGGGGCACATTAAATAACTAACGTTTTTATTCTAGCATAAGGTATTGGGAATGCTTGGGCTGTAGCACAGGAGAGGATGTACAGGAATAAAAACTTACTCATCTTTAAGGAGCCTGTTTATTTCTGGAGCTACGAACCAAATAGCACTGCTATGTAAAATATAACACAACAAATGAAATCAACATAGACGGCCAACTTTAAATAACCAGCTGTTATATGTTAACATGCAAGCATCTAATAGCCTGAAATGGACAAATCTACAAGACAATCAATACCAGGTAAGTGTCCAGGGTAATAACCCACAAGATTATATACAGAAGTTAAGTGTGATGTCAAGTTCATTAAATTCCAAAGCTACTATGAAGTTCCAAAGTGATATCCTCAAAACTATATTAGGAAGAAAGTAGATTCCTTTGAAATGTGGTGTTGGTGGAGAGAGTTATGGATACTGTGGACTGCCAAAAAATATATATCAGTGGGCTATAGATCCCAGAAGCTAAAACTGATCCTAGAAGCTTAAATGACTCAACTGAAGCTATCGTAGTTTGGTCACATTATGTGAAGACAAGAGTCACTGGAAAAGACAATCACACTAGGAAAAGTGGAGGGCTGCAGGAAAAGAGGAAGCCCCAACAAGAGATGGATTGAGGCCACAGCCCTCAATTTGCAAGATCTGAGCAAGGCTGTCAAAGCTAGGACATTTTTGGAGAACATTGGGGGTTACCGCACTTGTATTCCCAGCGATGTATTAAGAGTTTGAAAACGTTATAAAAAATACTGTTCGCACTTTGTTTGACCCCTTTAGCTGTGAAGACGTCTTCCAACCATTTATAAGCCGTGGTATCCAAAAACCCTTTTAAACGATGTTTTTTATAACATTTTCAAACTCTTAATACATCGCTGGGAATTCAAGTGCGGTAACAGCCATTGATTCATAGGGTCGGAAGCGGCTTGATGGCAGTTAACACACACATTAGAAAAGCCCTCCAAACTGGACTGCAGAGGCGAAGACGGTCCTCTAGATTAGCTCCGTTTTGTCTGGTGACTTCTTCCATTCTTTAAATTTCTTCCTATATATGTGCCTCCTTGTCTCAAAACAGTGCACAATAATGATGCAACATCCTGCTACAACTATACATTTTCAAAAGTTCCAATCCGGATACTCGCTTGCTGTGAAGGCTTGAAGTTGGCTGTCCATGTTGATTTCATTTGTTGTGTTGTATTTCTGGAGCTAAGCACAACCCTGTGCTAAGAGCCCCGTGGCGCAGAGCGGTAAGCTGCAGCAATGCAGTCCAAGCTCTGCTCACGACCTGAGTTCGAGCCCAATGGAAGTCGGTTTCAGGTAGCCGGCTCAAGGTCGACTCAGCCTTCCATCCTACCGAGGTCGGTAAAATGAGTACCCAGCTTGCTGGGGGTCAAGGGAAGATGACTGGGGAAGGCACTGGCAAACCACCCCGTAAACAGTCTGCCTAGGAAACGTCGGGATGTGACGTCACCCCATGGGTCAGGAATGACCCGGTGCTTCTCTGGAACCAGATTCTCTTCACTCAATTCAGGTCATCATAACATCATCACAGAACTCAGGCAGCAGACAATGGACCGCTAGGGGGAAATGGGTTTCATTTGATAGAGAGCCCTCCCACACAATGTTTCATGAATGCTACCGCTCGATCGGATTTTAAAAGAGAGGCTAAGGCTAACCACTTCACTGCATCAGCTCTTGCCCACCCAACAAGGTTGAAAAGAAATTGTTCCGGGCGAGCACGCTTACTCACTTCTTGACCTTTATAACCTAAGCAGCAACAATAGCTGCCAAGCTTCAAGCATTAGCTCACAAAGGATTTGCTGAGAAAAAGCTTAATAAGGCATTCAAGAGGTAGAGCTCTTTGGGAATCAGCTATGGTGTTACCAGGTAACTGACTTTCAGGTGGGTAGCTATGTTGGTCTGCAGTAGAAGAGCTAGATTCGAGTCCGGTAGCTCCTTAGAGACTAACAAAACTTCCAGGGTGGAAGTTTTCGAGAGTCAAAGCTCCCTTCATCAGATAGAAGTGACACATTATATCTGATGAAGGGAGCTTTGACTCTCGAAAACTTCCACCCTGGAAATCTCATTGGTCTCTAAGGAGCTACTGGGCTCGAGTCTAGTTCAGGTAACCAAGATAAACTCTGCTCAAATCAAATCATCTTTATTTCGATACAAGATAAGCCCTGAATAAAGATTAAAAGGTTACGTTAAAATAATAAAATATGTTCATGATTCTGGGCGAGACGGTTTGTAGAGGGGGAGGAAAAATCATCTATGGGGCAAGGTTTTCAGTCAGTTGTTTACGAATCCCACGAGACCGAAGACAAAATTTGGCTACTTGGGTAGTTATCTCCCGAGAAGAGTCTGCTAAGAGAAGGGAAACTTGAGATTCTTCAGATCTCCTAGGAAAGGTTGACAATACAGGGAGAATATACTGCGATCTTATATCGTTGTAGAAAGGGCATTGCAGCAGGACATGTTCTATGGTTTCCACTTTCTCTGTTTTGCATGAACATAATTGTTGGTAAAAAGGAGTACACTGATACCTGCCTTCCAGGAAGGCTGAAAGTAGAAAACTGAAACGTGCAAAAGTAAAGGCCCTTCGGTATTTACGGTACATACTTCCAGGGATCCAAGATAGTCTGCAGAATGAAAAGGTTTAATGTACTGCAGGATGGGTGAGTGTTTATGACTCTGAGCCCTATCTGATTGAAGGGCGTGATCCCAGTCTTTATTTGATAATTTCCTTTGCTTTATGGTATCCCAGGGGCAATATGGCTTGTGGGGAAAGGCCGTGTTTCTGAAGCATCTTCTCTATTGCAGTTTGCCAACTCTGCTAAACCTGACCAGCTAGATATTTCACATCTAAGGTATTGCAAACAGACCTTGCAAAAAAACAAAACAAAATACCAGAACCCTAGACTGGGATCGAGGAACGGCCAAATATTCTTAAAAAGCAGCATCTTAGTGGAGTACACAGAGGTGTAGTATTGGACTAGGTCCAGGGAGACTCATGTTTAAATCCCCATTTGCTACAATACTTGTGACCCTGGGGCAGGAATCAGCCTTGCCTCCCAGGGCTGCTCTAAAATAAAATGGAGGCAGTGCAAACAATATGGCCTGCCCCAAGATGTTTGAAGGAAAAGAAGAATAAAATGCACTAAAGAAGCTTAGCTTTTTGCAAACACTCAGGGATATGAACAAGAACCCAGTTTGAATCCCCATTCTGCCATGGAAACTCACTTAGTTGACTTACGCCCTGACCTACCGTGCAAGGTTGTTGTGGTGACAAAATGGAACAGGAGGGAGAATGATGCTGTATGCGACTTCGGGTCCCAGTGGGCAGAAATGTGTACAAGTATCTAATAAATAAATATTCTACAGGCATACTTCAGAGGTATTGCAGGTTCCATTCCAGACCACCGCAATAAAGCTAATATCGCAATAAAGCGAGTCACACAAATTTTGGGGTTTCCCAGTGCATATAAAAGTTATGTTGACACTATACCGTAGTCTATTAAGTGTGAAACAGCATTATGTCTAAAAAATTTACTGAAATAATACTGGAAAAGTGTGAAATAGCACGAGAATTACCAAAATTTGACACAGAGACACGAAGTGAATACATGCTGTTAGAAAAATGGCACCGATAGACTTGCTAAAAAAGCACACCATATCGGCAATATGCAATAAAATGAGGTATGTCTGTATTTCCTTCTCCTGTTGATTGGGGGCAGGACAGAGACAGTGTAGCTGATGGTATATTAATCTCCTCCTGGGTTTTCAGGAATAAGCAATGGCAGGCAGGACTGCCAGTAACTTCAGAGGCAGCACCTGGGCCAAATTCTGGAAACTCTGCAAGTAGGAACTGGGGGGTAAAAGCGGACTGCACTCTCCCTTTCTTCTCAACCGGAGTGGTGTAGTGGTTAAAAGCGGTGGTTTGGAGCAGTGGACTCTGATCTGGAGAACCGGGTTTGATTCCCCACTCCTCCACATGAAGCCAGCTGGGTGACCTTGGGCTATTCACACTCTCTCAGCCCCACCTACCTCACAGGGTGTCTGTTGTGGGGAGGAGAAGGGAAGGTGATTGTAAGCCAGTTTGATTCTTCCTTAAGTGGGAGAGAAAGTTGGCATA